>NW_004955493.1:7520981-7530862 GCF_000276665.1 Chinchilla lanigera
GGAAGAGGAAGAGGAGGAAGAGGGGGGCGCCGACGACGGGGAAGCCGAGGAGGAGCCGGAGGAGGAGGAGGAGGAGGAGGATTTGATCGATGGCTTCGCCATCGCCAGCTTCGCCAGCCTCGAGGCCTTGCAGGTGGGGCCGGAGGGCGACCGGGGCCTCGGGGGCTCGAAGGGGCAGAGGCGCGGGCGGGGAGCCTGGGCTGCTGGCACCCCAAACCAGAGCAACCGGCTCCTCTGGCCGGGCCCCTGCCCCACCCTGGGGCGGGCGGCGGCAGCGCTGGTCTCGGGGCGGCGGGGGTGCCGGCCCGGGCGGCTCTTTGGGAGCCCCCCCCCCAGGCGGGGAGCTGTGCTTCCCCCCGGTTCAGTTGCACCTCCTCCTCCACAGAAGGATGCATCGCTGCAGCCCCCGGAGCGGCTGGAACATCGGCTGAAGCATTCTGGGAAACGGAAGAGGGGGGGCTCCAGCGGGGCCACCGGGGAGCCCGGGGACAGCTCGGATCGGGAGCCCGGCCGGCCCCCTGGGGATCGGCCCCGCAAATGGCCCAATAAGCGGAGAAGGAAAGAGGTGAGCTTGCTGGGACCTCGTCCTCTACCACTGTCAGGGGAAGCGCCTGTCTGAGGACCCATTTTCGGTCCGGAGTGCGGCTGCCCCAGTCTCTGACGGCCGAGAGGGAGGCAGAGCGAACCTGAGGCCTCCCTGTCCCCCGCGCCCAGGTCTGATGAGACCTGCACGGAGTCTCCTTGGGTTTGGTGGGTGTCCGTCCACTGTAAACGTGGTGGGGATTCAGGAGGACTTAGTTGAATCGTAAATAAATTAGATGAGGTCCCTGCTCCTCCCTTGAGGGGGTGGCAGCCCTAACAGGGAAGGAACTGTCAACAAGCAAACACCTGGACCCAGCCTGAGAAGCCACCCCGGCAGGTCTGGGAGAGGTGGCGCAGAAACCCCCATGAGGAAGCCAGGCTCTCTGCCCCCGGGGATGGGAGGAGAGTTGTGGTCAGGGAAAGCCCCCTAGGATGACTTAGTCAGACCCTGAAGTACATGCGGGAGTCTTATGCTAAGAGAGCGACTGGAGGAAAGTTGTTTTGGGCAGAAGTACAGAGGCGTGAGAACCCGGTGTACTTAGCAAATGGCAAGAGCGTTGGGAAGGGGGGTAGGCAGACCTGGTGAAGCAGCTAGAAAAAGAGATTGAGTGCCGGGCATAGTGGCTCACCCCTGTAATCCCAGCACTCGGGAGGCTGAGGCAGGAGGATCGTTGTGAGTTTGAGACCAGCCGAGGCTACAAAGGGCCTGAACTGCATAGCAAGTCCCTGTCTCAAAAAGACCGGAAAAAAAAAAAAAAGGAGATTGAAAGTAGATTGGGAAAGACCTTGAATGCCTGGGAGTGGAGACGCAATTTCCTGGCCAGTCAGCGTCACTTACCTCTGGACTCTGGTCTTTCCCAGGCCTTCTCCCGGCACTCCGTGGAAGCTGGATACATAGTAAGTGCCGTCCACCTGTACCAGCCCTCCCCTCCCCTCCCCCTGTGGGCCGTGCACGTTCTCCCTCTCCTGACACCTGTCTCTCTCCTTCCCAGTGTGATGCAGAAAGTGATCTGGACGAGAGGGTGAGTGGGGTTAGAAATCTGTGGGTGGGCAGCGCAGCATCTGAGAAAACGGACTGCCGCATAAAGGCCTCTGCCTGCAGCAGACACCTCCCTCTGAGTGGGGAGCCTGGGCTAGGGTGAGCCAGGATTAGGCCTTGGGGAAGAAGGGGGCGTTAAGAGGGTACATGGCTTTTCATTGTATTTGAGACCAGGGCTACCGCCCAGAGAACCACGGGCCACGTCTTGTGTACTGTCCTCTCCAAAGCTCCTGGAGCCACCACTGGTTCTCCAGAGGCATCCAGAGCAGCTGTGGCCTGTAATACCAGCACTCGGGAGGCTGATGTAGGAGGATCGTTGTGAGTTCGAGGCCATCTTGGACTACAAAATGAGCTCAAGGCCAGCCTGAACTGCATAGCAAGTCCTTGTCTCAAAAAGAAAAAAAAAAAAACCCAGAGCAGTGTGAAACTGAGATGGTCCTTCTGTTGCCCACTAGTTTGCCCTTATAATCCAGGTCTCCTAGGTGAGGATCTGGCACAGTTGTGCCAGCGGGTACACAAAGCCGTCGTAGTTACTGTAGGAACTCAGTCTATGAAGGCACATTTTGGTTTGTTAGTAGCACGGGGATACTTGCTGCTTTTGAATCAGCCCTAGCAACTAACGTTCCACGCATTTCCCCCTATGAGCTACTGTCTGCACCCACTTCTGTGTCTCACTTTCTCTCCAGTGCTGGCTGGACCGGGACAGCCTGGAGAGTAGCTTTCTAGCTAAACAGGCGACCGCAGTCCAGTTATGGCGGGTCGCTGTCGCATGAGAAACGAGCCCATCTCAAGAGACCCTCAAGTCTGGGCTTTGGGGCTGGGCATTTAGCTCAGTGGCATAGCACCTGCCTGGCAAGCGCAAGGTCATGAGTTCGATTTCTGGTACCGGAAAAAAAACAAAAAACAAAAAAAAAAGTCTGGGCTTTAATGAAGGATCTTCCAGATTTCAAAATATGAGCGAAGATTTTTGCTGGCATTTCGGGACCAAACAGGTCTGCAGGCCACGTAGGCCTGTGGACAGCAGTTAGTGACATTTTCGTTTTGATTCACCTGCTTCTCCGCTGCTCCTTTGCGCACTTCAGCCCTCCTGGCCTAGCGGGTTCTCGGGCTCAGCCGCTCCACTCCTCTCCCCAAGTGTAGGCCGCCTAGAGCCCTCAGTGTGATGGAGCCCGGCTGAACCGATGGCTCAGACCTACCATCCGTGCCTTCCCCGTGGGCCGCAGAGGCTGCTGGCTTTCCTGGATAGGGGGCTGGCCCAGCGGCCCCCTGAGCATCTCTCTGTCCTTCCTCCCCAGGTCTCGGATGATGACCTCGATCCGTCCTTTACTGTCTCAACCAGCAAAGGTTGGTAATGGGGGCCGGAATGGAGGCAAGGGAGGGAAAGGGGGTGAGCCTCAACTGAGCACGTCTGCCCTCCCGCCCTCGCAGCCTCGGGCCCCCACGGCACCTTCAACGGGAACTGTGAAGCAAAACTCTCCGTGGTCCCTAAAGTGTCGGGCCTGGAGCGGAGCCAGGAACAGCCCCCAGGGCCCGACCCGCTGCTAGTGCCTTTCCCCCCAAAGGAGCCACCGCCTCCACCGGCCCCTCGGCCTCCTGTCTCACCCCCTGCACCCTTGCCAGCCACCCCCAGCCTGCCGCCCCCGCCCCAGCCCCAGCTGCAGCTTCGGGTCTCGCCCTTCGGCCTCCGCACTTCTCCCTACGGCAGCAGCCTGGACCTCAGCACTGGCAGGTGAGTGGTCGGGGCTCGCTCTGACCCACAAGGGCCTGGTGGTTTTGGTGCCAGCTCCTGCATTCTCCATGAGCTGATCCCTGCGGGGCATGACTTGAAAAGGACACTGGGCGAAGTACATTTAAAGAGATTCCTGCAGGACTTACCTGGACTCTGTATATTCATGTGCAAGGGAATACAGTTTGTGCTGTTTCCTACTTTTATTTGCTGGTGAGAACTGTTTGTAAGGTACATCTGTTTGCAGTGACGTCCTTTGGAACATACTTTGGGAAATGCTGACATGATGATTAAGAGCACTGGCTTTGGTGTCACTCAGACCTGGCTGGATTCACATTCTTGCTCTGCCACTTACTTGCTGTGTGATGTCTGGCAAGTCACTTAACCCCTCTGAGCTTCAATTTCCTCCTCTTGTGAAAGGAAACAGTAATAGTATCTTCATCCTAAAGCCTTTTGCGAGGATTAATTCTGAGTGAATTCAGTGTTTCCCAAAGTGTGTACACTCGCGTTCAGTGGGCCGTGGGATGATGTCAGGTCTTTCCTGAGTAAACCATGAGTTAGCTTTTATGTGCTTTAGAAAAACATGTTCAGTATCTGAACTCCTTGACTTCACGTTACCGCTTAGCGTGAGGCGGAAAAAGACTAATTGCAGAAGTAGGGGGTGCAGAGCGGGTGGCTGCGTGGCTGTGGTGGCACTTGGGACGGTGGTGTGAGAGCTGGAGCCCTGCGTTAGCGTGTAAGGCAGGTGCCAGCACTGGGCCTACTGCAAGTGCTCACCGCAGGGTAAGAACTGCTGATACTACTGATGCTGTCATTGTGTCATCGTCATTGTCATTGTTACCATTCTTGAGAAAACTAAGGCTCAGAGAGGGGCAGTGACTTGCTCAAGGTCACCCAGGGCGCTCATGGCGAGCTGGGTCTAGAATTGAGGACTCCTGACCCCGGGGACAGGCCAGCTCCGTGCTGCTTCCACTGTCTTAGGGCGGGAACCCAGGTGGCCTGTTGTAATTAAGCATCGAAGGGAATAATCTGTTCTGTGCCGTGCTTGAGTCGGAAAGGGAAAGTCCTGTGGCCGGAGATGGCAGAGGCGGCTGCTGGGGAGGAGGAAACGCAGAGAGGGAGAAGAGCGGGTGCTGGGGAGGCGCCGCCCACCGAGAACGGGCTCCCGGGAGCGCCGGGGGCCGGGTTCTGCCATCTCCCAGTCTGGAGACCCAGGGTCACAGCATCACCCAAGTTTCTGACCCCTCCCGTCAGAGCTGGCACCTCCCAACCCCTCACTCATCTCCCCACTTCTCTCCCCAGCTCTTCACGGCCGCCCCCCAAGGCCCCGGCCCCTCCCGCGGCTCAGCCTCCCCCCTCATCATCCTCTTCGTCCTCCTCCTCCTCATCTGCCTCTTCCTCGTCCACGCAGCTCACCCACCGGCCCCCGACGCCCTCACTCCCGCTGCCTTTGTCCGCCCACGGCTTTCCCCCCCCTGGGCTGCGGCCCCCACCCCCCCCCCCCACCCCCTCCTTGTTCTCCCCTGGCCCCGCCCTGCCCCCACCCCCACCCCTGCTGCAGGTGCCAGGGCACCCTGGGGCCTCAGCTGCTAACGCCCTTTCTGGTGAGTTTGGGGCCTTGGCCGGGAGGCGGGGGGCCACGACCCGGAGCTTGGGCCCCAGCAGTTTTGGGGGATCTGGGCCACAGCAAACAGCAGGGCTTGAGGAGGGAGTGGCTCAAGGCCAGAGGGAGAGCCAGTGACCTGGGGTCAAGGAGGCCAACATGGTGCAGACAGATTTTAAAGCCTTCTCCCCTCCCCTCCCACAGAGCAGGACCTGATCGGCCAGGACCTGAACTCTCGCTACCTGAATGCCCAGGGTGGCCCTGAGGTGGTGGGGGCAGGGGGCTCAGCCCGGCCCCTGGCCTTCCAGTTCCACCAGCACAACCACCAGCACCAGCACACCCACCAGCACACCCACCAGCACTTCACCCCTTACCCCCCGGGCCTGCTGCCGCCCCACGGCCCCCACATGGTGAGCTCTGCCTTGGGCCAGCGCTGCGGCTGAGGCCTGGGGGGAGGGTGCGGCTCCCAGGGAAGGCCCTGGGCCCCTGGCTGGCAGCTTACTCTTCCCTTCTCTTCCCTAGTTTGAGAAATACCCAGGAAAGATGGAAGGCCTTTTCCGACATAATGTGAGTGTGTGGGGTGTGCGTGTGTGGTGTGGTGGGCGTGGCCGCGTCTGCGTGTGGGCCTGACTTCGGGTCCAGTCTTCCTCTCCAAAAGCGAAAGCCTTGCGCCTGGGAGAGCGCCCCGGAGGGCTTAGGGTGGAGGAGAGGACCCATGGGCAGACGGGCTGGGCCGCACCTCCACCCCCGCTTGGACCAGTCCCCTTCTCTCCACAGCCGTACTCGGCCTTCCCTCCCGCAGTGCCCGGGCTCCCTCCGGGCCTCCCGCCGGCTGTCTCCTTTGGCTCCCTGCAGGGGGCCTTCCAGCCCAAGGTGAGCTCCCGGTCCAGATGACACCACGTGTCCTGCCCCTGACAAACCCAGACACCCTGGTTCCACATCCTGACCCCCAAACCATGCCTAACCTCCTGCCCTCTGCACCTGGCTTTTTGTGCAGCCATGCTCCCTTCCCCTGGCTCGGGGCTAGGTCCCTCCTGTGCTTGGTGCCAGCTCTCCCGTCTGACCCCTTCACTCCCCTTTCCCAGAGCACGAACCCTGAGCCACCGCCACGACTGGGGCCAGTGCCGAGCGGGCTCCCCCAGAAGGGGACACAGGTGAGGGGGGCCAGGGCAGGTCCTGGGGAGCTGGAAGGAGGGGAGAGAGCAGGTCTGGCTTAGAGAATCGCTGGTTCCTGTCTTCAGTACATGGTCAGGGGTGTCCCTGGTGTCTAAGGAGAGAGGATTTCTGCAAAGCACGTGTCCAGCCATGAGGATTAGGAGTGTGAGTGAGGTGGTCCAAGGAGTAAGATGATTATTAGGGCAGTGGTTTTGCACTTCATAGTGCCAGCACTCAAACCCAAGGCCTTGCTGGGCGTGGTGGCGCAGGCCTGTAATCCTGGCACTCTGGAGGCTGAGGCAGGAGAGACATTTCGAGTTTAAGACCAGCCTGGGCTACAACATGAGCTCAAGGCCAGCCTGACCTACGTAGTGAGACCCTGTCTCAAAAAGACAAAAAAAAAACAAACCCAAGGCCTTGCCATGCTAAGTTTGTGTGCTACTACTGAGCTATACCCTCAGCCCAAGCATAGTGGTTTTTATGGGGGTTTTCAATTTTCAGTAACAACTTTTTTTTTTTTTTTTTTTTTTTTTTTTTGCCAAATGACATAATAACCAGGAAACCTTGTCCATAAAACAATTAAAAGATAAGCTTCTCCCATGAGGCGGCTGGGGAGCCCGAACCTTCCCTCCCTATTTGCGGGCGCAGCAGCCTGAGACCCCAGGGCTCTTGGGATATTGTGAAAAGCACAGGACATGTTTGTGAAAGAGTAGACTAGCCCAGAGGTTTTCCAGCATCTTTAGAAGATATTTTTTCCTGAAGAAATCTTCAGTGGATCCCTGTTACATAAACCTGATGAGCCAGGCATCGTGGCGCACACCTCTAATCCCAGCACTCCGAAGGCTGAGGCAGGAGGATCACTGCAAGTTCCAGGCCACCCTGGGCTACATAGTGAGTTCAAGGCCAGCCTGAGCAGTGAGACTTTGTCTCAAAAAAATAATAATAATAACCCTGTTAATAGGGTGGCTTCTCCAGTCGGGAAAGCTGTTCTGCCTGTCCCAAGCCACTCCCTCACGCTCCCAACAGGGCACCTCCCTGGGGCCTGGCTCAGAAGCCTGGTGTTGGCGGAAAGAAACCTAGAGTAGGAAAAACGGAAGAGAGGTTGTGAGCTGGGCAGGAATGGGCCTAGGAAGTGGGTGGGGGGGGGGGGGGGCCCGGGCGCTCTGCAGATGGGACGCCCGATCAGGAAACAGGTCCCAGTTGCCTGCAATCTCTCCTTTACCATCCCCAGATCCCTGACCATTTCCGGCCACCTTTGAGGGTGAGTTTGGTGAGGACCTTAGGCTGCATGAGGCTGGGGGCTGGTGTCAGGGCATTCGGCTGGGGGTGGGTCCTGCTTGGGCAAAGGCAGGAAACCCCAGACGTGGAGGCAGCCAGGTGGGAAGCAGTAGACGCTAAGGGTCTCTCAAGTCACCGACCTGGGCTCAGAAGTAACTGGCCACGGGACCTTGGGCAAGACAGCTGATCTCTCTGAGCCTCAGTTTCCTAGGCTTTGCTGAGTGGGGGTGCTGCGTGGCAAGGCTGGGCCCAGGGCTGGGCCTGGAGTGGCTGATGAGTGAATGTTCTTTCCTTCCCTTTCCTCTGGTCATCCTTCTGGGGCGGCAGAAGCCAGGGAAATGGTGTGCCATGCACGTGCGCTTGGCTTACATGATCCTGAGACACCAGGAAAAGATGAAGGTACTGGGGCCGGAGGGCTTGGGAGAGTGGCTCTGAGAGTCAGGGGTGGCCTGAGCTCTGGGTGTCTTCTTCCTTCAGTAGAAGCCAGCAGACTCTTGGGCAGAAACAGTCTCCTGTTCCTTGTCCCTCCTGAGCAGCTCCACAAGTAGCACCTGTGTTCTCTGGCCAGTTAGAGGGACGGTCCAAGAAATCTCTTGAGACAAGCAGAGAAGGGTACCCCAGCACCCTCTTGGTGGTTGCCAGCCCTTGGAGGGGAGCTGGGGGTGGGAGACCAAGGACAGGGACCTAAGAAAGAAAGAAGCGTAGAGAAAAGAAAGGAAAAGAAACCACGGGACCAGACCTGGCTCCTCACTGCCCCTCTCCCTGTGTCCCACGCAGGGTGATTCCCACAAGCTTGACTTTCGGAACGACCTCCTGCCCTGCCTTCCGGGGCCCTATGGGGCCCTGCCCCCTGGGCAGGAGCTGTCCCACCCGGCCTCCCTCTTCACTGCGACTGGTGAGTCCGGCCCCCCCTCGGCCCGAGGTTACCCGTTTCTAGCCTCGACCACCCAGCCTCATCACGGTCTCCAACCGCTCTGCCCCAGGTGCCGTCCACGCTGCAGCCAACCCTTTCACAGCAGCTCCCGGGGCCCACGGACCCTTCCTGAGCCCCAGCACCCACATTGGTAAGAGCCAAGGGCATATTGGGCAATGCAGGCCTTGTCCCTGACTTCCGGATGTTCCCAAGCTGGGAGTGGGAACTCAGACCCAAGAGATAACTAGGATGGCATAGGCCTGCTTCCATTTGCTTTCTGACCTTGGGCAAGTTACTTAACCAGCTCTGAGCCGTGATTCCCTCATCTCTAAAATGAGTGAGGAGGGTCAAGGTGATCCCCATTTGCCAGCGCAAGCCTTGTCCCTGGGTCAGTGGTAGGGAGTGGATGGCCGCTGGGAGAGGCGGGGTGGAGGAGCATGGCCCCTGGCCCTTAGGGAACCGGGCAGTTTTCTTGGGACATTAACCCTGGTTCTGTGGGAAGAGCAGTGGAGCCTGTAGACACAGAGGTGTTCCTGGCTGGGAAGCTGCGGTTCCCAGGGAGGACAGGCTAGTTGTTCTGATGGCTGCGTGACCTATGGGTGAAGCCTGAGTCAGGCCAGGAAGGGCCCTGCATGTCACTGGAGAGAAGCCAGCAGAGGCCCCTGGGCAAGTAGCTTGCTACACAGCAGGAGATCTAAGCCAGGTCCAGGTGGCCAGTGGGGGAAGGAGCTTCAGAGAGGCATGTCACGTTGATGGTAGCACTGGGTGACATCAGGAAGTCATTTCACCTCTCTGAGCCTGTTTTGTCCTCTTAAAAGCAGGAGTGATCCTATCTGCTTATTGGGCCTTAGTGAGGCCGAGTGCCTTGATGTGAGGGGAAGCTCAGTGCCTTGCCCAATGCAAGAGCTCAGTACATGCTTGTTAAAACCAAGCAACAACAACAACAACAAAAAACAAGCTACTAAGCCAGGCATGGTGGCGCAAGCCTGTAATCCCAGCACTCAGGAGGCTGAGGCAGGAGGATCTTTGCAGATTCAAGACCAGCCTGGGCTACAACATGAGCTCAAGGCCAGCCTGAACTGCACAGTGAGACCCTGTCTCAAAAAGACAAAAATAAGTAAATAAAGAAATAAGTAAATTTTAAAAACCCAAGTGACCAAGGGCTCCAGGGCCTGCTTACTGATCTACCCCTTCCCCGCAGTGCCTTGTGCCTACTCAGTGCTGGCTGCTCCGCGCCTTGACTGTTGCCCTTTTCTCCACAGATCCCTTTGGGCGTCCCACAAGCTTCGCCTCCTTGGCTGCCCTCTCCAACGGGGCCTTTGGAGGCCTGGGCAGCCCCACATTCAGTGAGTGCGGAGGAGGGCGAGGCGGGTGCGGCGGGGTGCTGTGCGAGGCAGGGCCGCCCGCTCCTCCGCCCCTGCCACCTTCTGCTTTCTTTCTGCCCAGACTCCGGCGCCGTCTTTGCCCAGAAAGAAAGCCCAGGGGCCCCAGCAGCCTTCGCCTCCCCGCCGGACCCCTGGGGCCGCCTGCACCGCAGCCCTCTGGCCTTCCCCGCCTGGGTGCGGCCCCCTGAGGCCGCGCGGAC
>NW_004955493.1:7531739-7536176 GCF_000276665.1 Chinchilla lanigera
GGGCGGGAGCGCGGGGGCACCGCGAGGGCGTCCCCCGCGTCCGTCCCACTGGCTCCCGACCTCCCGAGGTGCTCGCCGCCCCTCCGAGGCCCTCTCGCCCTTGGCCGCCTCCCCAAGGGCTCGCTAAGCCAGAGGCCAAAGTGCCCCTCAGCGCCCACCCCAGTCCCGTGCCCGCCCGGGCCGGCGGAGGGGCCGCAGGAAAGGGTTCCGTGTACATACGTCTCCCCCGCGCAGCCCTCAGACCTTTTGTACATTTTTACAGGGGCGCCTCCGACAGCCCCGTCCCTGGTTAATTCGACCCTCAGACTGGTGCTGTGTTCCTAGCCTCCGGCCCCTGGGCGGGAGCGGGTGGCGGGGGAGAGCCGGGGCTCGGTCCTGGGGATGTGGGTCCAGCGGGAGGCGCACCCGCAGGGGAAGGCGCCCAGCGGCTCAGGGCTGCACGGAAGGGCCGATACTTCCCGCCCGGCCGCCGGCCTCGGCCCCCGCCCCGCTGTCCCTGTTAACTCGTGAGCCGTGGCCGGAAAGCCTCAGCCTCCGCCTCCTAGTGACCAGTGCCCCACCCGTCCAAGTGCCCCCAGGACTCCTGGGCCCTGCTCCGTAGAACTCTCTTTTCCAGAACCCTGCCCTAGGCTGGGGGGTGGGCAGAAAAGGTCACCAGGTACCACACACCAAAGAAAGGGGTTGGCCAGGGGTGGGCAGCACAGGCAGCTGCTTCCGCAGCCTCCCGCAGCAGCCCCAGCCTTCCCAAAGCAGCAGGTGTCTCCAGGCTGGGGCCGACTGGAAGGCAGGGCTCAGTTTAACAAAACCGTAACGTTGACTTTTTTCCCCGGTGGGGCTTATTCTGTAACATGACTTGCGGATATTTATATAAAAATGAGTGTTACAATGAGGCCCGGCTCTTCTCAGTCTGTGGGTCGCCTGGCATGGGTTGCGCCGGGCTCAGGGCAGGGGAGGGATGTGGACAGCGCTGGCCCTGGCCTGCCTGGGGAAGGCTCTCCCTCTAGTGGGGTCTGGGTTGATCCATTTCTGGGTGGTGGGTTGGTCAGTGTTGGGTGTGAAAGCTTTTTGTATTACTTCTCTTTTTTGTCCTCCCCCCCCCCCCCCCACCCCCTATCAGGAATCGAACTCACGACCTCCCGCTTGCCAGGCAGGCGCTGTGCCGCTGAGCTAAATCCCCAGTCCCAAGATTGGTATTTTTACAAACCTGGTTTTTGCTGAGTAATAATACATGGTTACTAAAATTCAGCATACAGTTTAAACGCAAGTAACACTACAGTATGAATATACCCCGAAGTCACACCTTTTGTTAATTATCAGAGCTGACTTACTATATACTTTTGAGGTTTCTCTTTTTGACACCAGGTCTGGCTGTGTAGCCCATGCCAGCCTCACTTGTGCTCCTCCAAAATATTTGAAAAATAGTCATCCCGTGAAATGCTGTTTTACAACTTCATTTTGCACTTAAACCATTACTTACATGTGGGTGTGATGGTGCACACCTGTAATCCCAGCCCTCAA
Source organism: Chinchilla lanigera (assembly GCF_000276665.1). Classification (NCBI taxonomy): domain Eukaryota; kingdom Metazoa; phylum Chordata; class Mammalia; order Rodentia; family Chinchillidae; genus Chinchilla; species Chinchilla lanigera. Next base: position 7,533,258 of record NW_004955493.1, read on the forward strand.
GAGGCTGAGGGGCCTGGGAGATTGCTCAGGGTAGAGGCCCTGGGTTCAATCCCTGGCATACCAAAGAGAGAAAAAAGGATCTTTAGTCCTGAACCAGTTGACTGCTAAACTGGACCACTAACACCAGCTCCCCAGTCCCCTAGAATCCCCTGGGCTTCTCCCAGTTGTGACAGTGCTTTGATAAACAGCCAAGAATGGCAGCCCCCGCCGCATATAACCCGGGACTTCTAGGGAAGGCTCATGCCTGGAATTCTACAAAACATAAGTCAGAAACAGGTGGCCAGGCAGGAATCGGCTTGCAAGTTCTTGCTTGCAGCTTCTGAAAATACAGCCACTGGACCACTTCCTCCTATGCCTGTCCCTTGAGATGGCCATGATCTTTCTTTTTTTTTTTTTTTTTGGTCTTTTTGAGGCAGGGTCTCACTACGCAGTTCAGGCTGACCTTGAGCTCACTTTCTAGCTCAGGCTGGTCTCGAACTCGAAATGATCCTCCTGCCTCAGCCTCCCAAGTGCTGGGATTAACAGGCCTGTGCCACCCTACCCGGACCACAGTCTTTCAAATCCCACTGCCCGTTCTGTTCTCTGGAAGCAGACTGCCTTCTCTTGGGCCCACACGCATTGGAGTGTGGCCTTTCACAGAAATGTCACGTACATCTGCATGTGCGGTCCCCTAGGTCTCTCCCACCCACTGGATATCCCAAACTGGGTGACCTGGATCTGCTATCTGTTCCTTTCCACCTCTGTTTCCATCTCTGTGTCACCAGTTCCCAAGTCAAAAACCTATTCTTCCTTGAAGTCCTTGAATCAACTTTTATATGCGGGCAGGGCGTGGTTAGAGTAGAGATTGAACCAAGCTACATCCCCAACCCTTTTACTATTACTTTGTTTTAATTTTGAGTCAAGGTCTTGCTAATTTACTAAATTTCCCAGGCTGGGCTTGACCTTGCAGTCCTCCTGCCTCAGTCTCCCAGAGTTCTGGGATTACAGGTGTGTTCCACCAGGCCTGGCTCTCCCTTTTATTTAATTTACTTATTATTTATGGTTTTTTGAGACAAAGGCTCAAGGCTGGGGATAGAGCTCAATGGGACAGCGCCCACCTGGCAAGCGCAAGGTCCTGAGTTCAAGACAGGATCTCCCTAGGCAGTTCAGGCTGGCCTTGAGCTCACTGGGTAGCCCAGGCTGGTCTCGAACTCACAGCGATCCTCTCCTCAGCTTTCCTGGGATGTCCATTCTACTGTGAGAAGGATAAAAAACACATGCTGCATAAAAGAACTGAAGAGGTTAAAGGGAAGAAATTCCAAGGGCAGCCTTCTGTCTGTCCTCTCAGCCACCACCCCCCCGCCCCACTGATTGCTCTCCGGCCTCCCCCATCCTAGCTCAGGGCAACTCCTCAGGCCATCCAGAGAGGAGGCCAGCGTTTAGGGAAGGCACAGCAAAGGGTTCACCGTAGGGACCCTGCAGTTAGGTAAGGTGTTTCTTTGCTTTGAACAAGCACCTGTGGGAGCTGTGTCGTCTCAAGCAGTATACTTTGTTTTTGTGCTATAGATTTTTTTAAATTTGTGAAACAGTTTTTAAAGCAACTTAATTGAGATATGATTCACATACCATAGCATATAATTCACCCAGTTGTGGGGCTGGGGATTTAGCTCAGCGGCAAAGCGCCTGCCTGGCAAGCGCAAGGTCGTGAGTTCGATTCCCAGTACCAGAAAAAAAACAAAAAACAATTCAGTCATCCTGCCTGACTGAGCCTCAGCCTCCCCAGTAACCGGACTGTCAGCACACCAGCACACCTGCTTTACCTACTCCTATAACTGGGTTCTTTCAGGTTTTGGTTTAGGCTGACCTTGAACTCACTTTGTAGCTCAGGCTGGTCTCGAACTCAAAACGATCCTCCTGCTTCAGCCTCCCGAGTGTTGGAATTGCAGGAGTGCACCCCTACACCCAGCTCAGGTTCTTTCATTTACCACTGCAGTGTCAAGGTTTACCCACACTTTGGCTTAACTTGCTTTTATTGCCAAATAATATTACATGTGTGGACATACTGCATTGTGTTTATTCCTTCTTGATGAACACTTACAATAGAGTATTACAAATAATACTGCTACAGCTGGGCATAGTGACACCCACCTTAATTCCAATTACTCAGGCGGACGAAGCAGGAGGATTGCAAGTCTGAGGCCAGACTGCTCACTCAATGAGACCCTGCTCAAAATAGTTATTTTTGTGGTCCTAGTGGTCAAACCCAGGGCCACTTAGCATGGAGCCTGTATCCCTAGCCCTTTTCATTTTTTGAGACAGCATCTTGCTAAGTTGCTAAATTGCGTGAATTTGTTGTCCTCTAGCCTCTGCATCCTAGAATGCTTTACAAAGTATGTACTATAGCTCCTGGCTTTAAAAAAACAAAACAAAGAAAGAAAGAAACAAAGCAACAAAAAAAAAACCTGTAGCAATGCCAGCTACTCAGGAGGCTGAGGCAGAAGGATTGCAAGTTGGAACTCAGCCTGGTCACATTACCAACTTTACAAGTTTTTTTTTTTTTTTTTTTTACAAGATCTTGTCTCCAAAAAAAAAAGCCCATCTGGGCATGGTGGCACATGCCTGTGATACCACACTCAGGAGGCAGATCAGGAGAATCACCAAGAAGCCAGCCTGAGCTACATAGTGAGTGGAAGGCCAGTTGAATTACATAGTGAGATCCTGTCTCAAAAAAACAAAAAAAGGGGCTGGAGATTTAGCTCAGCGGCACAGCACATTCCTGGCAAGTGCAAGGTTGTGAGTTCGATTTCTGGTACCAGAAAAAAACTAAAAAAAAAAAAAAAAAGATGGGGCCAGGGATATAGTTCAGGGGCACAGTGCCTGCCTGTCAAGTACAACGTCCTGAGTTCAAGTCCCAGTGAAAAAAAAAAAAAAAAAAAAAAA
>NW_004955493.1:7536995-7539864 GCF_000276665.1 Chinchilla lanigera
AAAAAAAAAAAAAAAAAAAAAAAAAAAAAAAAAAAAAAAGAAAGAAAGAAAGAAGAAAAAGAAAGAAAGAAAGATACTTTCCCTATTTGAAAATGGGGGCCAGGTGTGCTGGTACATGCCTGCAATCCCAGCACTCAGGCAGCTGAGACAGAAGGATTGTCACAAATTTGAGGCCTGCCTGGGCTACATAGGGAGTTCAAAACTACCCTGAATTACACTGTGAGACCCTGTCTCAAAAACCCCCCAAAATAATAATAATAATCATAAGCCAAACTTTTATTTATTTATTCATTTATTTAGTCTTTTTGAGACAGGGTCTGGCTACACACAGTTCAGGCTGGCCTTCAGTTTACTTTGTAACCCAGGCTGGTCTCGAACTCGCAACAATCCTCCTGCCTCAGCCTCCTGGAGTGCTGGGATTACAGGCCTACACCACCACCCAGGCGGCATTCTTTTGTATCTTTGGGATTTTATGTAACATAAAAAGCATATAAAAAGCCAAAAGTTTCTTTCCCTCCCCAGATGTGGCTCCCTTGTTAATTTCACCCTCCAGACACCTGTGGATTTCTTTTTGTTTCTCCTGAAGAATTACAAATGTTTCCATAGAGTACACACAGTTCTGGATACCATACTGCATTTTGCAAGTAACTATCTCTTCGGGACTGTTCCCAGCACACCCAGGAGGTCTGCCCGACACAAACACTGGGGATTCAATCCAGGGCCTTTCCACTGAACTACATCCCCAGCATTTTTTTATTTTTTATTTTGAGTCAGGGTTTTGCTAAATTGCCCAGATTAGGTGCAAGTTTGCAAATGTCCTACCTCAGCCTCTCAACAGTGCTAGCTGCCAGGTGTGGTGGTGCATGCCTGTAATCCCAGCACTCAGGAGGCTGAGGCAGGAGGATCGCTGAGAGTTCTGAGAGTTGGAAGGCCAGCCTGGTCTACAAAGTGAGTTCATCTGCATAGTGAGACACTGTCTCAAAAAAAAAAAAAAAGAAAGAAAGAAAAAAGAAAAGACCAAAAAAAAAAAGTGCTAGCATTACAGATGGTCACCACCACACCCAGTTCTACCTCCTGTTTATCATCCTCATAGTATTCCATTGTAAAACTATGCCATCATATACCTATTGAAGAAATCTGGGGGCTGGGGATTTAGCTCAGCGGTACAGCACCTGCCTGGCAAGCACAAGGTCGTGAATTTGATTCCCGGTACCGGAAAAAAAGACAAAAAATATATATATATATCTTGGGCTGGAGATATAGTTCAGCAGCACAAGCGCCTGCCTGGCAAGCACAAGGTCCTGAGTTCGATTTCCGGTACCCACAAAAAAAAAAAGAAAGAAAACCTCACATGGGGGCTGAGGATTTAGCTCAGCGGAAGAGCGCCTGCCTGGCAAGCTCAAGGTCGTGAATTCGATTCCTGGTACCTGAAGAAAAACAAAACAAAACAAAAAAGAAATCTGTATCAATAGACATCTGCAAGCCAGGCAAGGTGACACACTCCTGTAATCCCAGCATTCATGAGGCTGAGGCAGGAGGATCGACACAAGTTTGAGGCCAGTTTAGGCTACATAGTAAATTCAAAGGTAGTCTGAACTACATAGCGAGACTCTGTCTCAGAAAAAATAATAAAGGGCTGGGAATATAGCTCCATGGCACAGCGCCTACCTGGCAAGCACAAGGACCTGATTAGCTTTCCAGTACCAAAAAATAAATAAATAAATAAAGTACAGACATTTCCATTCTTTCTAGTCTTTTACTAGAACAACATGTGCAAATACCCACATATCTGTACTCTTGAGCAAATAAATTTGCGGTATGAATTTGTACACACAGATTTGCAGAGCCAAAGAGGATATGCTTTCAGAATTTAGGTACTGGGCTAGGGACACAGCTCAATGTGAAGTGCTTTCCAAGAATTTGGTACATGCTGCCAACCTGCCCTGCACACACTTCCCCAGTTGTCACTCTTACCAACTGTGTGTGCCAGGGCCTGTTTCCCCACTTCCTCGATAACACTGAGAAGGAAGAAGCTTTTCGGTCTTTGCTAAATACTGTAGCTGAAAATGGTGTAGCCAAGCAAGCACGGTGGCATATACACCTTAATCTCAGCGCTTGGGAGGCTGAGGCAGGAGGACTGCTGTGAGTTCGAGGCCAGCCTGGTCTACATAGTGGGTTCAAGATCAGCCTGAAGTACACAGTGAGACCTTGTCTCAAAACAAAACAAAACAAAACAAAACAAAATTAAATGTGTAGGGCTTTCTTAGTGTGAGAGGTTCTGGGATGAATCCCTAGCACTGCATCCCCCAAATCCAAAAAAGTTAAAAGCAAACAAACAAACAATAACAACAGCCCGGTGTGGTGGCACACACCTGTGATCGTGATCCTAGCACTCGGGAGGCTGACGCAGGAGGATTGTTGTGAGTTCCAGTTTGTTTGAGACCAGCCTGGACTACAAAGTGAGCTCAAGGCCGCCTGAACTGCATAGTGAGACCCTGTATTAAAAAGACAACAAAATAAAACAACAACAAAAACCTAGATATATAGTATAATTTGCTACCAATTGTACTAGAAAGCTGTATTTGGGAGGCTGAGGCAGGATTTTTTTGAGCCCATGAGTTTTCGAGCCGCTTGGGCAGCACAGTGAAACCCTGTCTCAAAAAGCAAAACAAAACAAAACAAAACAACATTATGTATACATATATATATAGAGAGAGAGAGAGAAAGAGAGAGAGAGAGGGAGGGAGGGCTCAGCTTGGGTGTGGCTCAGAAGGGCAGCACCAGCATGTATTTGCGATGTGCAAGGCCCTGGGTTCAACATTGAACCCCATCGCATACGCACACACACACACACACACACACACACACA
>NW_004955493.1:7540279-7542838 GCF_000276665.1 Chinchilla lanigera
AAAAAAAAAAAAAAACCACAAACAATTAAAAACCAATTAATAAAAAGAAAGCCGGACTTGGTGGCAAACGCCTGTAATCCCACCACTCAGGAGGCTGAGGCAGGAGGATCATTTCGAGTTCAAGACCAGCCTGGGCTACAAAGTGAGCTCAAGGTCAGCCTGAACTGCATAGCGTGACCCTGCCTCAAAAAGACAAAACTAAAAAAAAAAAGAGAAAAGAAAGAAAACAATTGCATGAGAAGCAGGCAAGACTGCAGACTGACGCGACCCTGTCGAGCGCAGTAGGCAGAACGAAGAAGAGAGCTCATCTACATTTGGTGAAAAGACTGGCGACAAGCGGGCTTGGGGTCTGGGTCCGCAGCGCTCGCTGCTGCTCTTCCGAAGCTCCTCGCCTCCGTGCGACCAGTGAAACTCATCTGTGGGAAAGGGACCAGGCCTTAGACTTCACAGGACTTTGAAGATTAAAAGCTGCTGAAAAGGCAAAAGTCCTCGCACGGTAGCCGTCCAAGAAATTGCTGCTATTAGGGTGATTATCATGTAAATGCCCCAAAGAATAACAGTCGCGGCAGTCGGTGCACCAGGGTGTCAGACGCGAGTTCGGGCGCCACCTCACACCCTACCGCCCCGCAGCGGTGGAGGCCGCCGGAGCCTCGGCTCCCAGAAGAGGAACCCAGGGGCGCTCAGAGATGCAGATGAACGTTGACGCCCGCTAGCACAACAACGGCCCCAGGGCCACCAGGGCAAGGCTTAGCACTTTAAAAGAAGCTGGTTAAGTACTGTTTACTGATGTGCTCACACCCCGCTCCATCCACTCTGTCAGCAAACACCTCTCCCGGGCTGGGGGTAGCGCCGAGAAACAGCGCTCGCATAGGAGGTGTGAGGTCCCCAGCTCCATCCCTAACAGGGGAAAACAAAACCCAAAACCCCAAAAGCACTTTCCAAATCCCACTGGGGGAGCCCGGGTCGGGCAGAATGAGGTCTTTAAAAAGATGCTTATAGAGCCGGGCGTGGTGGTGCACCCCTGTAATCCCAGCATTTGGGAGGCTGACGCAGGAAGATGGCCTCGAGTTCAAGGCCAGCCTGGGGTACATAGCGAGTTCAAAGGTAGTCTGAACTATGTAGCGAGACCCTGTCTCAAAAAGGGGACGCGGTGCTGGGGCCAGAGCTCAGTGCTCTGGTTCAATCCTCAGCACTGAAAAATAAATAAATAAATGGGTAAAATTTTAAGCTATAAATTTGTTTTTGTTTTTTGTTTGAGACAGGGTCTTACTATGCAGTTCAGGCAGGTCTTGAGCTCACTTTGTAGCCCAGGCTGGCCTTGAACTTGCATGGATCCTCCTGCCTCAGCCTCCCAAGTGCTGGGATTACAGGCATGTACCACCACGCCCAGCTATTCCCCTGTACCGGGAATTGAACTCACAACCTCGAGCTTGCCAGGCAGGCACTGTGCCGCTGAGCTAAATCCCCAGCCCATGCCTGGATATCTTCTTATTTTTATTTTTTTTTCTTTTTGAGGCAGGATCTCGCTATGCAGTTCAGGCTGGCCTTGAGCTCACTTTGTAGCTCAGGCTAGTCTCGAACTCTTGATGATCCTCCTGCCTCAGCCTCCCAAGTGCCTGGATTACAGGTGGGCGCCACCACACCCGGCTCCCAGTCTATCTTCTACTTTTATGGATTTACTTCAGCTCCGTAGGTGCGTGCCAGTAATCTCAGCACTCTGGGAAGCTGAGGCAGGAGGATGGCAGTTCCATGCCAGCCTAGGGAACTGGGAGAGTTACTTGAAACCCTGTCTCAAGATAACAACTCATTTTAGAAAAGGGGTAGGGATGTAGCTCAGTGTAAACAAACTGGGTTCAATCTTCAATACCACAAAAAAGAAAAGAGAGAGAGAATTTATTTTATAGTTGCACACCAAGATATGCAAGGTCATTTGTCATGCATGGTACAGTTACCTATCCATTGTGGCTCACCCACACAACTGACTGTGAGCAGCTACTTAAGAGATAATTCCCATGTAGAGACCCGGAAAGACAGTATGTGTCTATGAAGTGTAAAAGGCAAGGTGTTGAGGGGCCAGGGATGTAGTTCAGTGGCATAAGCGCTTGCTTGGCAAACCTGAGGTCATGAGTTTGATTCCCCGTATCCCCCGCCAAAAAAAAAGGAACAAGAAAAAACGCAAAGTGTTGAATAATAGCATGATGTCATTTATAAGGAGGAAAGATACACACTCAGAGACAATTTCTGGGAGGAAATACAAGCAATTGTTAACACCCTGAGGAAGGGTGGAAGGGGAATAATTGCGGTTTATAACTTGTAATACCCAATTGCATTTTTACAGAGTTGCATGGTGGTGCACACCAGTAATCCCAGCACTCAGGAGGTTGAGGCAGGAGGATTGCTGCTGAGTTCCAGGCCAGCCTGGACCACATAGTGAGATCCTGTTCTCAAAAAACAAAACAAAAAACTCCCCAAACAAACAATAAACAACAAGCACTTATCATCTCTCTTTTTGTTTGTGGTACTGCTTTCAAACCCAGGATGGCTGGGCATGGTGGTGCA
>NW_004955493.1:7543893-7551769 GCF_000276665.1 Chinchilla lanigera
GATCCTTCTGCCTCAGCCTCCTGAGTGCTGGGATTATGGGCGTGTGCCACCACCATGCTTGGTTTATTTATTTCATCTTTAAGAAGATTTAACAGTTTAGGCCCATGGTGGCGAACCTATGGCACACTTGCCACAGCTGATTGTTTGTTACCATTGAAAATTGTACAGGTTCCCCATCACTGGTTTAGGGTATATTTTTCCAAAATATTTTTTTTGTTTTGTTTTGTTTTCCAGTACCAGGAATTGAACTCACAACCTTGTACTTGCCAGGCAGGCACTGTGCCGCTGAGCTAAATCCCCAGCCCCCTTTCCAAACTTTTTGATGTTTTGTTTAGATTTTTTTTTAAACAATATGAAATCATATTACAAGTGTGTGTGTGTGTGTGTGTGTGTGTGTGTGTGTATGTGTGTGTGTGTACTGGGAATTGACCCCAGAGCCTGCACTGTGTACCTCCCCAGCCCTTTCTTATTTTTTATCTGGAGACACTTCAAAGTAAGTCGCTAAATTGCTTGGGTTAGGCTTGAACTTGCAGCCCTACTTCCTCTGCCTTCTGCCTTCCTGTGATTGATTCTAGGTATGCGACCCCAGGTTCCGCTGTCACAATCATGTCAGTAACCAAATACCTACATTTCCATAAAATACATGTACATGTAAATGTATATATATTTATTTCTAAAACTGGAAATAATTGTAATTTTTTCTGATTATACAGATGTGATTCATGAATAATTTTTTGGGTTTTTTTTGAGACAGAGTCTTGCTACATAGTCCAGGATGCCATTGAACTCACTGTGTAGTCCAGGCTGGCCTCAAGCTCACTGAGATCTGCCAGGCGCAGCCTCCCCAATGCTGGGATTACAGGTGTGCACCACCACCCCATCCATGAATAAAATCTTTTTAAATCTGTGTTGCTAACTGAAAAATCCAAATTATAGAACAATGCATACAGTATCATCAATTTATTTGTTAAAAAGAAAACGTGTGTATGTGTGTGTAAAGGCCTAAAAAACAATAAGGATACTCACCAAACTGTGACCCAAATATTAATAAAAAAATCACACAGGTATAAAAATGTTAAAATTATCCTTATGCCGGGAGTGGTGGCACACGCCTGTAATCCCAGCACTCAGGAGACTGAGGCAGGAGGACTGTTGTGAGTTCAAGACCAGCCTGGGCTATAAAGTGAGCTCAAGGCCAGCCTGAACTGCATAGCGAGACCCTGTCTCAAAAAGACAAAATAAATAAATAAATAAATAAATAAATAAATAAATAAATAAAATTATAGTAGTAATTAAACTGCTAAGGGTAGTGGTGCATACCTGTAATTCCAGCTTTGGGAAGGCTCCAGCCGGACTTATTTATTTATTTAGGTTTTTTGAGGCAGGGTCTCACTGTGTAGTTCAGACGGGTCTTAGACTCACTGCATTACCCAAGCTAGCATTGAATTCTTGGCAATCCTCCTGACTCACCCTCCTGAGTACTGGAATTACAGGTATGTACCACCACATCCAGCTCCAGTGGGTTTTTCTAAAGGAAAGTTTGAGTTAAGTCCTCAGCCCTTTTTTATTTTTTTGAGAAGGGTCTCTTTTGGGGCTGGGGATTTAGCTCAGCGGCAAAAGCGCCTGCCTGGCAAGCACAAGGTCGTGAGTTCGGTTCCCGGTACCGGAGAAAAAACAAAAAAAAAAAAACAAAAAGAGAGAAGGGTCTCTTTTGTTTGTTTGTCTTTCTGAGACAGGGTCTTGCTATGCAGTTCAGGCTGGATTTGAGCTCACTTTGTAGCCCAGGCTGGTCTCAAACTCACAATGATCTTTGTGCCTCAGCCTCCTGAGTGCTGGGATTACAGGTGTGCGCCACCATGTCTGGCCTGTTTGTTTTTTGAGATAGGCTCTCATTAGGCAATTCAGACTGTCCTTGAACTTGTTACGTAGTCCAGGCTGCCCTGAAACTCGAAACGATCCTCTTGCCTCAGCCTCTGGAGGGCTGGGATTACAGGCGTGCGCTACTACACCAGGATAACCCTGTGTAGCTTTTAAGGAGAGCTCTTCTTCCATTTCTTCCTTTCTGTTTTGTTTTTGCCTAATCACAAAAATTGTACAAACTAGATACGTATGGTGGTACACACCTATAATCCCAGTACTCTGGGAGGCTGAGGCAGGCGGATCATCCAAGACCAGCCTGGGTAATTTAATAAGATCTTATCCCAATAAAATAAAATAAAAATGGCTTGTCAGGCGTGGTGGCACATGCCTGTAATTCCAGCACTCAGGAGGCTGAGGCAGGAGGACCACTGCAAGCTCAAATCCAGCCTGGGCTTACAAATAGAAAGATCCTGTTTCAAAAAAAAACTAAGGGCTGGGTGTGGTGGCACATGCCTGTATTCCCAGCACTCAGAAGCCTTAGGCAGGTGGATCGTTGGGAGTTCGAGACCAGCCTGGGCTACAAAGTGAGCTCAAGACCAGCCTGAACTGCATAGTGAGACCTTGTCTCAAAAAAAGACAGAAAAATAAAAATAAAAATAAGAATGGCTGTAGCTATTGTAGCTCACTGGTGATTGCTTGCCTAACACGTGGGAATCTTGAGTCCAACCCCCCGGGACTGCAGTCCCTACAGCAGCACGTGCTGGGCTGGTTTCCCACACCCTTCCTAGAAATGGATGTCCTGACCACGGTAGCTTCCTTTGTTGGGGCAGGGGATGTTTTTGGCTGGTGTTTTTGCTCGAGGTGCTGAATACTGGGAAAGTTCTGCTGGGCTGTGTTCCCAGCGGGGAGACAGGGATTCTCAGGTTCTCTGTCTCTCTGGCCACCCAGCCACTCTACAGTTGCCCTCTCCGATGCAAAAATTCCACTTGAACATTTCCATCCCCATGACCTCTCACCTAGGTGACAGCATTCGCCTTCGAATCTCAGCCTGCAGTCTATTCTCAACATGGTGTATCTGGCCTCTGTTCAGAGCCCTGCTTGCTACCCTCGAAAAGAGACCTGAACGCCTCGGCTTGGTGTTCAAGGCCTCCAGACCACAGTTCAAAGCTGACCCTGTAGACCTCAGCCCCTGCCGCCCCAGGGAGCCTACTGGCCCTCCACGGTTCCTGTTAGGAGAAGCTGGATCCAGCCTCCAGGCTTGGTAGTCACTTTCCTCCACTTAGAATGTTTTTCCCTAAGGGTCTACCTGGCAAGCACAAGGTCCTGAGTTCAATTTCTGGTACCAAAAAAAGAGAATGTTTTTCCCACAAATGCTACCACACTGAGGAGGCCTTCTGGAACAGCCTTGGTCCCTGTCCCTCAGCCCCTCCTTAACCCCAGTGTATTTTTTAACACATATTACCCATCACTATTTTTAAAAATTTATTTGTATTTTTTGTGGGTTTTTTTGAGACAGGGTCTCACTATGTAGTTCAGGCTGGCCTTGAACTCACTAAGTAGCCCAGGCTGGCCTCTCCAATTCTCAGTGAACCTCCTTTTATTTATTTTTGGTCTATTTAAGACAGGGTATCACTATACCGCTCAGGCTGGCCTTGAGCTCACTTTGTAGCTCAGGCTGATCTCCAACTCACAAGGATCCTCCTGCCTCAGCCTACTGAGTGCTGGGATTACAGGTGTGCGCCACCATACCCGGCTTTAGATTTGGTTTGGTTTGCTTTTGTTTTTGTTCCCCCCGCCACCCCGTACTGGGAATTGAACTTACAATCTCACCCTTACAAGGCAGGTGCTGTGCTGCTGAGCTAAATCCCCAGCCCCTCAGTGAGCCTCCTACTTCAGCCTCCTGAATGCTGGGATTACAGGTATGGCCCACCATGCCTGGCTCATCAGTCTTACACCCTTTTGTTTGTATGTTTGTTTTTTGTTTTTCCCTACCAGGAGTGTAGGCTTGATAAAATTGGAACTTCAAGATTTTTGTTTTCCAAACATTTTCTCCTGGGGTCTAGGCAGTGATGGCGAACTTTTAGAGCTTTCAATGATAACAAACAGCCAGTGGTGGCCACCACTGGCCTAGGGTAATGCTAGGCACCTAGTAGATTTCTGTGTGTGTGTGTGTGTTACTGAGATGAAACCCAGGACCTAGGACCTGCTAGGGGAGTGCTCTACTAGTGAGCTACATTTCCAGCATTTTTTTTTTCTTTTTTCTTTGAGACAAAGTCACATTCTGTAATTCAGGCTGGTCTTGAACTCACTTTGTACTCTAGTCTAGCCTTGAATTTGTGACAATCTTCTTTTGGTTTTTTTTGTCTTTTTGAGACTAGCCCAGGCTGGTCTCGAACTCCCAACGATCCTCCTGCCTCAGCTTCCCAAGTGTTGGGATTACAGGCATGCGCCTCCACGCCCGGCTGTGACAATCTTCCAGCCTCAGCCTCCTAAATACTGGGATTACAGGCATGAATCACCACACCCAGCCCATTTCCAGCCCTTTCTGAAATTTTATTTTGAGCAAGGTCTCGCTAAATTGTCCACGCCAGCCTCAATCTGTGATCCTCCTGCTTCAGTTTCTCAAATGGCTGGGATTGCGTGAATGTGCTACCACACTCCACACACGCCTGTGTATGACAGGCACAGTTAAGGGCACAAATCTGTCTTTCTGGGTTCAAGTTCCTACTCTTTCCAGCTGTGTAACTTGGGATAATTTACTTAACCACCCTTCTTACTGCTGCAAAAATGAAGTGATAATGTACTTACTAGGATTTTTGTGAGAACTGGATTCATTTGTGTAAAAACACAGGTTAGTGCTTAGGATTTATTAATATATGCTGGGTGTTGTGGTGCACACCTGCAATCCCAGCACTAGGGAGACTGAGGCAGGAGGATTGTTGTGAGTTTAACACCAGCCTGGGCTACAAGTGAGTTCATTACCAGTTTGAAGCCGGATGTGGTGGTGCACTCCTGTAATCCCAGCACTCAGGAGGCTAAGGAAGGAAGATCCTTTCGAGTTCAAGACCAGCCTGGGCTACAAAGTCAGCTCAAGGGCAGCCTGAACTGCATAGCAAGACCTTGTCTCAAAAAAGACAAAAAATATACATATATATGTATAGTGATAATAATTATAAAGTATTATTATTATTTGACCTAGTACTGGGAAATAAACCTAGAGGAGCAGGGCATGGTGGCGCAGGCCTGTAATCCCAGCACTCGGGAGGCTGAGGCAGGAGGATCGTTGCAGGTTTGAGACCAGCCTGGGCTACAAAGTCAGCTCAAGGCCAGCATAATGAGACTGTGTCTCAAAAGGACAAAAAAACCCCAAAAACCTAGGGGAGACCTTCAAACTGAGGTACATCTCCAGGTCTTTATAGTCTTCATTTTGAAACAGGGTCTTGCTAAGCGCTACATTGTGTAGACTGGGTTTGGGCTTGAGGCCTTCCTGCCTCAGTCTCCAAGTGGTGGGATTACAGGCACCACCTCCACATCCTGCCGAGCGATGCTTTTTGAGTGACTGTAACCCCGGGATTATTGCTATCGTGCACACCTGCCAGCCTCAAGCAGGACCATAGCTGTTGATCTTTACCATGCGCCCGACACGTCCCAGGTGATGGTTATAGACCCAGCACTAATGTAAACCAGATAGAAGTGAGCTGGAGAGATTCCCGTGTTAAAGTGCTGAGAAGCAAAACACCCCGGCCTGTTTGTGGGAGATCCATTAGCTCTGCAGGCTGAGAAGGGCTCGGGGCTTCCTGACACCGCTCAGGATGCATGGGGTGTACGTTCACCATGCGGCGAGTGGGGGGCCTCGGGGTTTCCTGTGATCCGGGAAAGCACCTAAAGTAGAGCGACTCTCACACTTGCAGTTAGAAAACATTTCTTTTCCTGGCTGCTGCGGAGAACTTGAATGGCACCTCCGCCTGCGCCTCTCCTGCCGCTGCCTGCTCTATCTGCCAGGAGCCTCCTTTGGGTCCAAGGGGCGGTTACGCTCGCCAGTGCCTGTTCTGTTTCTCACACTGGAATGGAAACCCACAGGAAGCGGAACTTTGGTGGGCGGGAGGTACCGGTGCCAGGGAGGTCAGTAGGAGAAAGGTTACCGCCGGAGGATGGGAAGCAGGTGTCTAAGCCCAGCGCGGCGCCCGTGCCTGTGGCCCCAGCACTCCCAGGCAGGAGGCTCAGGAGACTGAGGCCAGCCTGGGCCACACAGTGAGACTCAACAAGGAAGGAAGGGAGGAAGGAAGGAAGGAGGGAAGGAAGGAGATGGAAGGGAGAAAAGAGGAAGGGAAGGAAGAGAAAAAAGTAAAGAAAAGAAAGAAAAAGTAAGGGAGCTGCCGCTGTGTGAATAGAAGAAAACCTGCCAGCTTTATTTGCATGTCACTTTGCATGAGAGGGACTGAAAAAAGAAAAAGTCAACTGTGCATATCAAAGACCAGGGCAGGGAGGCTGCGGGACAGCAGAGCGGAGGGGAGCGGCAGCCCCAGCCAGCCAGTTCTTGGGACTGTTACTGATTATAAATCATCAAGGGCTTAGGGTGGATGTTGGTGGAGCTGGAGTGAAATGGATAGAAGGGAGAAGTATTTAAATGTGAAGCTGGGCGCGGTGGCATATGCCTGTAATCCGAGCACTCGGGAGGCTGAGGCAGGAAGATTGTCACAGTTGGGCATGGAGACACATGCCTGTAATCTCAACACTTGGGAAGCTGAGGCAGTAGGATCGCTGTGAGTCTGAGGCCAGCCTGAACTGCATAGTGAAACCCTGTCTCAAAAAGACCAAAAAAAAAGAAAAAAAAAAAAAAAAAGACATGAAGCTCTGGGTTTCCTGGCTCTCTTCAGCACCACACACACATACACACATACACACTCTGGATAAAGATAAGAGAATGGCTGGATGTGGGGTGCAGACACACAGTTCCGGCTTATGGTAGTGCCATCCCCTCAGAGAAGCGGGGAGGAGGAGCAGACCTTGTGTTTCAGCTCCCAAATTCAAGATTGGACCTGTGAACTCCAGGTTCTTGGGTGGCTCCTGCAGGCAGAAGATGGGATGCAGAGGGGAACCCGTGTTCTGAGCTGGGGACAGTCCTTGGGAGTCCTTGGCTTCAAAGAGGATCAGAATGATAGGGATGTAAGTTACTGGAGACTTGGAGAGCTTTTTAGGCTCTTCGGGGGTCTTTTTTTTTTTTGAGACAGGGTCTCGCTATGTAGTTCAGACTGGCCTTGAGTTCACTTTGTAGCCCAGGCTGGTCTGGAACTCAAAATGATCCTCCTGCCTCAGCCTCCCGAGTGCTAGGATTGCAGGCATGCGCCACCACATCCGGCTCTTCGGGGATCTTTTTAGGCAAGTACCAGAAATGCTTACATGCGAATGCTCTCTGGGCACCACCTGACTTCCCACCTTGTGCAGCCAGTTCCAGAACCCGCGCCTCGGAGCACTAAGGCCTGCACAGCGCTCACGGAAACTTACTGCTCGTTCATTCCAGGGTATTGCTTGTGTCCTAGAGAACACGCTGGATACAAGAGACAGTTAAAGTTAATCACCCCAATAGTTAACAGAGGGGGCCAGGGCGAGGGTCTTGTCATGTAAAGGCTGGGAAGGAGGCAGAAGGAAGCTGGGAACTCTGGGC
Organism: Chinchilla lanigera; assembly: GCF_000276665.1. Classification (NCBI taxonomy): domain Eukaryota; kingdom Metazoa; phylum Chordata; class Mammalia; order Rodentia; family Chinchillidae; genus Chinchilla; species Chinchilla lanigera. The sequence continues at coordinate 7,551,419 of NW_004955493.1, forward strand.
TTCACAGAGGCCAGGGGTCGGGGATGCCTCAGCTTCAGAGGCAACCGTTTGCCAAGTTCCACCAATCCTACCTGTCTCCAGGTTCTCATTCCTTGTCTCCACTGCCACCTTCTGGCTAGTGGCCTCCACTACACCTGAGTGTTGCTCCTCTCCTTCCCCATCTCCAGCGCTGCAGCTGTCCCTACAGGCCTCCCAAGCTTCCCCTGAGGGGACTTTTTAAGGCTGGTCTGGACTACATAGCCAGACATTGTCTAAAAAGGAGGGGCTGGGGATTTAGCTCAGCGGCAAAGCGCCTGCCTGGCAAGTGCAAGGTCGTGAGTTTGGTTCCCGGTACCGGAGAAAAACCAAAAA
>NW_004955493.1:7552044-7588018 GCF_000276665.1 Chinchilla lanigera
AGAAAATTTTTATTTTTAAAAACAGGGTCTCACTATAAAGCCCAGACTGGTCCTGAGTTCTATTTTGTTGTTGTTTTGAGACAATCTCAATATATACATCAGGTTGGCCTGTATCTCCTGGTCTTCCTCCCTCAGCCTCCTTGAGTGTGCTGGGATTACAGGTGTGTACAATCACACTGGACTTAATTATTTTTCTGTTTTTTTGAGACAAGGTCTTGCTATGTAGTTCCGGCTGGTGTTGAACTCACTATGTAGCCCAGCCTGGCTTTGAACTTGCAGCTGTCCTCCTGCCCCAGCCTCCTAAGTGCTGGGATTACAGGCATGTGCCACTATACCTGACTTTTTTATTTTTTCTGGCAATAGTGAGGCTCAAACTCAGGACCCTTGTGCATGCTAGGCAAGCGCTTTACCACTGAGCTACATCCCTAGCCTTCATACCTACCTCCTATTTTATTTATTTGTCTTTTTTGAGACAGGGTCTCACTATGCAGTTCAGGCTGGCCTTGAGTTCACTTTGTAGCCCCGGCTGGTCTCAAACTCTGCAACGATCCTCCTGCCTCAGCCTCCTGAGTGCTGGGATTACAGGTGTGCACCACCGCGCCCAGCTATATACTACCTTTTATTTTATTTTTTTTTGTTTGTTTGTTTTGTTTTTTTTTCCGGTACTGGGAATCAAACTCACAACCTTGCGCTTGCCAGGCAGGCGCTGTGCCGCTGAGCTAAATCCCCAGCCCCTATACTACGTTTTAAAGGCCAGACTCAAATGACATCTCTAGGAATGCCCACTCACACCTTATTGGATATCCAACCCAACCCTTGGTGAATTCCCTGACTTCTCCCCAAGGCATGAGAATACGATAGCACTGATTTTTATTTTTGTTTATTTATTTTTCTTTGTCTTTTTGAGACATGGTCTCACTATGCAGTTCAGGCTGCCCTTGAGCTCACTTGGTAGCCCAAGCTGGTCTCAAAATCACAAAGATCCTCCTGCCTCAGCCTCTGAGTGTAGGATTATAAGAGTGTGCCACCACACCTGGCTTTCAACTTTTCTTGAGACAGGGTCTCGGTATGTTGCCCTGGCTGGTCTCAAATTCCTAGGCTCACACCATTCTCCTATTTCACCCTCTGGAATAGATTTGGCTACAAGCATTATGTACAGCAAGAGTAAATCTGTGTGAGCAGAGACTTTTTTTTTTTGTCTTTTTGAGACAGGGTCCCACTATGCAGTTCAGGCTGGCCTTGAGCTCACTTGGTAGCCCAGGCTGGTCTCAAACTCACAATGATCCTCCGAGCAGAGACTGTTCTATCTTCCCTCCTGCACTCAGTACAGGGCTCACATGAAGTGGGGTACAAAATGAGCTCAAGCCCAGCCTGAACTGTGCAGCAAGACCTTGTCTCAAAAAGACAAAAACCAAAACAAACTCCAAACAGTATGTAAATGTGCCTGGGGTGGTGGTGCATGTCCATACTCCTAGGTATTAGGAAGCCTGAGGCAAGAGGATCACAAGTTTGTGGCCATCTGGGCAACCTGTCACACTGTCTCAAAACTTTAAAAAATGAAAATAAAAGCTGGGGATGTGGTTCTGTGATAGAGCACTCTTGGTTTCAATCCCTAGTACCACTAAAACAAAAACACTAGGTAAAGAACATGAAGGCTAAACTTGGTTGTAAGATCTTATGTTTGAGACTAGAAAGGACATGTCTCAAATACATTTTGCACTTGGGTGATTCTTTAGAGCTTCTGAAGCAACTTTACATTAACAACTCTATCCCAACTTTACAGATGAAGAGACTGAGGCTCAGAGAGGTGAAGTAAATTGTTCAGGGTTACATAGCAAGAGGTTAAGATTAGCTCCGACCCACTTAAGACTGGCCTGGGGATGGAGGGATGTCAAAAATGAATGGTTATCATTCACCCCAGTCCCCCTTTCTCTCTCTGTCTGTCTGAGACAGGGTCTCCCTATGTAGCTCAGGCTGGGCTTGAACTCATGGCCATCCTCCTGCCTCAGCTTCCCAAGTGGTGGGATTATATGGATGTTTCACCAAGCCTGGCTTCACTTTTCATTCAACCAAGACTTCAGTTGTAAAATGAGCCAACAATTCCTCCTTCCCAGAACTGGGTGGACTAAGAAAAGCTGAATGGAAACTTTTTCAGAGCTTAACCCTGCGTCCTGTGGAGAGTAACCTCCTTGCTTGGCTATGAGTGTTTATTTCTAAGATGGAGAACTGTTTGAAGCACTGTGAAGATTCAGAGATAATAAAGGCATAAAATAGCCTCAGTACACGGTAGCTGTTATTGTCCTACTCTGGGGTGGGCGTGCAAAGAGGTTCTTACGCTAGAAAGTTTGCAACCCGATGGCATACGCTGTTGGGCGCTGCTGGGAAACTACCCTCACATAAAAGGAGGCTGTGCTGTGAAGGTAGGCTGCCACAGGAATTAGAAAGCCTAGGTTCCACTTCTAATTTGGTTCTTCTCACGGGGGGAATCTGTTAAAAAAGGGGCCGAGGTGAGCTGGGAAGACCGGGGTGGTCTGAGTCTCAGCATGAGAGCCGGGGTTAAAAGCGCTCAGCTTGGGGCCGAATGCGGTCTCACGGCGAACTACGCCTCCCAGGGTACTCCGCGCGCGCGCGCGCCAGCGCCTTACGCTAACACGTGAAGCCCCCCCTCCCCCCATTACTGGCTCTCGCGAGAGGACGGGCCGCGCCGGCGGTAGTGTTAGCGAGCTGTGGTGGTTGTGGTGGTGGTGGTGGTGGCGGCCGAGACGGCGGCGGCCATTTTGGTGAGGCCTCGGCAGCGGCGGCGGCGGCGGCTCGCTGGGAATAGCGTCTGCCTTCTTTCCAACTCATTGCCCGCGTCTCTGTGCGTGAGAGGAGGCAGTGCAGGCAAGGCGGTGGCAGTAGCCGCGGTCCCCAGGGGAATTTAAAGGCCGTGAAGGCTGCGGCCAAGAGGGGGCCCTCCCCCCTCCTCGGCGGGAGGGGGGGTGGTGCGCACGCCCCCGAGGACGCAGGTAAGGAGAGGGAGAGAAGATGGCGGACGTTTCACAGTTCCCCCGCCCCTGACAGGCGGCTGCGCGCGCATCTTTCCGCCACCGCCTCCCTCCCACCTTCCCGGGGTGCTGCGCGCGCACCTTCAGCCGGGGCCCCGGGGCCGGTGCGCGAGGCTGTCGGCGCGCGCCCATAGAGACAGAGGGGGCCGGAGCCGGCCGGCACTGAGCCCCGGCGCGGCGCTGCTCCCCTCCCGCCCTTCTGCGCACGCGTGCCCGAGCCAGCGAGCCCTGAGAGGACGGACCCAGGTGCGCTCCTGCCCGCCCACCACACCAGTCACTCGGGCGCGCGGAAGGAGGGGGGCGTGGGGCGAGGGTCGGGGCGCGCGCCCACCACGTAAACCGGGGGGCCAGGACCTGGCGACGCGGGCCCTCTCGCGCCGAGCTTCTCGCGGTCTGGTGATGAGGGGGGCTCCTTGGCGGCCGCGGGCCAGGGGCTTCCCGATCCTGCGCCCCTCCTGTGCGTGGGCTTGGGCTCCAGCGGGAGCCCCCGGGCCGTGCGCGTTGCCGGCTCGCTCCGCCCCCGCCGCGCACGCGCGGGCCCCTCCCCCACCTGGCGCGCACGTTGGGTGGGGTGGGAGTCCGGGAGGGGGCGGGGCCATCCTAGGGCTAGTGGCGACTTGGGCAGAGGTCAGGGGTCATGCTGGGTCTGTCTGCCGGGAGGGCTTGGCGGGGGTGGGGAGAGAAAGGCTGGGGTCAAGAGTTCAGGCTTCTTAGATGCAGGTTAGCCGCGATCCTGGGAATTGTGTGGAGGAGGCAGTGAATCAAAGGCGGCCTGCAGTTAAGGAATTTCCTTAAACACTGGGGAAACACTTCCGGGCTCCCTGTGGGTTAACCCTGCTCGTTTCCGGCGCGTGGTTCTTCCCTGTATGGCCATCCTCCCATCTGACTGCTCCTTAGTCTGTGCTGTAGGTCTCAGGTTTAGGGAAGTGTCTGGTGGCGCAGGTACAGGATTCACTTGGTCCTGCCCTGCATCTTGGGGGTAGTTTCTTGTGATTAAATATGTTTGTGGACTTTTCTCGGGGATTCTGTTCTCATTCCGATTGACTCCTCACTTGAAAGAGTAGACTGCTAGACAGCCAGCATGTGTGAATTTCTCGATGTGACAGCTATTTCTACTTTGTTGTTTGCCTTTCATTGTGTGATTGAAGGCTTTTACGTTTAAGCTTTTTAAACTTTTTTGTTTCTTGTCCTACCCCAGCCAGAGTTTAATGTCCATGTTGAATTCTGTCTTCACAAAACATGATTTGCTTGTATTTTCCTGAAAAGTGAGATTTCTACTATTATGGGAACTGATTTGGGTATATTTAAAAGTGTCAAAAAACTGCAGTAAGCCAGGTGTAGTGCATGCCTGTAATTCCAGACTGGGGAGGCTGAGACAGGAAGCTTGCCATTTTGAACCCTAGGGTGCATAGCAAGTTCAAGGCCAGTTTGAGTTATGTAATGAGATCCTGACTCCAAAAACCAACCAACCAAAAGGTTGGAGTAAATCATGAACTCTGATGAATATTGGTAAATACGGATTGATTCCTCACTGCTGGTTTCCTCCCATTCTGTTTATTTTAGGTGTGATTCCCCTCATTACGGCGGCACCGTGGAAGTGCAGACTTTCACAGGGGGTGTGGTCTCAGCTCACACAGGTGAGGGTTCAGATACTTTTTTTTTTTTTTTTTTTTCCTCTCGGTATGGGGAATGGAACTCACGACCTTGTGCTTGCCAGGCAGGCGCTGTGCCGCTGAGCTAAATCCCCAGCCCTCTTCAGATACCATTTTGTGTACTGATGCTAGTGAGGGAAAATATAAGAATGAGACTAATTATAGGTCGATAGTTGTGGAGTTTTGCTTTGAAGAATTACAGTGACACTTTGGTTGTTGAACTCAATTTGTCTCAAATTCTTGTTTGAACTCTGAAAAGTTAAAGAGCTGAACGTAGTTTTCCCATAAAAAATAATGAGAGACTGGACATGGTGGCACATGCCTGTAATCTCAGCACTTGGGAGGCTGAGGCAGGAGGATCCCTGAGTTCTAGGCCAGTCTGGACTATGGAGTGAATTCACAGCCAGCTTGAACTGCATAGGGAGACCCTGTGTCCAAAAAAAAGGAAATAATGAGAAACTGAATAATTGATTCTGAGGCCCGAAAACAACACTTATAAATTAATTTGTCCAGAACCTTAACAGATTTTAAAATTATTTCTTCAACTGTACTGTGGTTGTCACAGTTTTCCTTAGCTTCACTGCTTTCTTCAGAGTTGTCATTATGACATTTTACAGAAACAAAGTCCCAAAAGAAAAGCACAATGACAAAGGTTTTAATGAACTAACAAGCTCTACATATTGTCTGGGTGAGAGTGGCACTTAGACTGAAGCATCACCCTTTTGTGTCCGCAGCAAGATACAGTGTGTGCCTCACTCTCAACCTGTACAGGTTTTTTGTTTTGCTTTGTTTTGTTTTTTGTCTTTTTGAGACAGGGGCTCACTATGCAGTTCAGGCTGGCCTTGAGCTCACTTTGTAGCCCAGGCTGGTCTCGAACTTGGAATGATCCTCCTGCCTCAGCCTCCCGAGTGCTGGGATTACAGGCGTGCACTACCACGCGCAGTTGTACAGGTTTTTTTCAAGTTGGATTTTTCGTTTGACTACAAGCAAAGTTAGGAACACAACAGATTTTTTTCAGACTTTGCTGTTCTAGTAGTGAAAAGTTCCAGCTTGGAGCCCTTCCACACCTGAACCATTCAACAACTGTATAGAAATATGTGCATCTGAACTTTCTGTGGAGGGTTTGATGCCAGTGGTACAGCAACCAAATTGAGGCTGTGGATGGATGAAGATTGGGTCACCTTGGCTCTCTCTACCAGGAAGGGTAACAAGTTCTTGATGGCCAGACGTCGTGGTGTATAACTGTAGTCCCAGCACTGAGAAGGCTGAGGCAGGAGGATTGCTGAAAGTTTCAGGCCAGCTTGGGCCACATAGTTGAGTTCAAGGCCAGCCTGAACTACATAGTGAGACTGTGTCTCAAAAAAAAGTATGTTGAAGCTGGGCTTGGTGGGACATGCCTGTAATCCCAGCACTTGGGAGGCTGAGGCAGGAGGATTGTTGGCAGTTCAAGACCAGCCTGGGCTACGAAGTGAGCTCAAGGCCAGCCTGAACTTCATAGTGAGAGCCTGTCTCAAAAAGATGGGGGGGGGGCAGTATATTGTACTGGCTGCCCTTGAATTCATGTGGCCTAAGCTGGGTTTGAATTTGAGATATCCTTTCTCAGTCTCTTGAAAGCTGGGGATTATAGGTGTGCACCACTATGCCTGATGTATGTAAGTAAACTTGTTTTTTCCATTATGGGTGAATTGAACCCAAGGCTGCTGAGCTGTATATCCCTGGGTCTTATTTTATTTTTATTGTTGCTTTTTTTTTTTTAGTCAGGGTCCTTTTTTTTGTCTTTCTGAAACAGGGTCTCATTATGTAGTTCAGGCTAGTCTTGAACTCACTTTGTAGCCCAGGTTGGCCTTGAACTCAAAAAAACGATGCTCCTGCCTCTACCTCCTGAGTGTTGGGATTACAGGCATGTGCCACCATACCTGGCTGGGTCTTGTTATGTAGTTCAGGCTGGCCTTGAACTCACGGTGATTCTTCTGCTTCAGCCTCCCAAGAGCTGGGATTACAGGCATATGCCACCATGCCTAGTTTATTTATTTCTTTTCTTTTTATTTTGTACCGGGAATTGAACTCAGGACCTTGTGCTTGCCAGGCAGGCGCTTGTGCCTCTGAGCTATATCCCAGGCCCTGGCCCCACCAGTTTCTTTTTCTTTTTCTTTTTCTTTCTTTTTGGACAAGATCCTGCTAAGTTGCCCAAGTGGGACTTGATTTTGCCATTCTTCTGCCTCACTTTCCCTGAGTGCTAGTATTATAGGTGTATACCATTGTGTCTGGCTAGTAAGTGAACTTTTTTTTTGTACTGAAATCAAACTCAGGACCTTGTGCTTGCCAGGCAGGCACTGTGCTGAGTGAACACTTTTTATGGTGTAAAATGTACCAGGTTTGTAAGTAGAGATGGGAATTTTAGAACGCATCAAACAAATACTTGATTTAAATTTTTTTCTTTTCTTTTTTTTTTTTTTTTTTTAAAGAATTCTGTAATCTGGTTTGGTCATGGGTGTTTGTAATCACAGCACCTGCTGGGGATATAGCTCAGCGGCACAAGCACCTGCCTGCAAGCGCAAGGTTCTGAGTTTGATTCCCGGTACCAAAAAAAAAGAAAAAAAAAAAAAAGAGGAAAAAAAGAAACAATATAATCACAGCACCCAGGAAGCTGAGGCAGGAGGATTGCTGAGAGTTTGAGGCCAGCCTGGATTATATAGGGAGACCATGTCTCAAAAAATCAAAAAGAAAAAAAAACTTTAACTTCATTTTTTAAATTTTTACTTTACTTTAGGTGCTCCAGAGGCTGGTGGACCTGAGCGGAGGCTGGGACGCCCTGGTGGGCCCCGGGCCCTGGAAGACGGGTCCCGGTGGCCGGTGGCCCAGAATGAGGCCAGCTCCCAGCATGCCCTGCAGCCGGACGCCAGCCCCTCGGCCTGCAGCAGTGGTAATAAGGACGCAGTCATTCTTCAGGCATCCACTGAGGAGCCTGGGAGTGGGACCATGCAGAGCAGCCCCTCCCCTGCTCATCCTCAGCTCTCAATTCTACAGACACAGGTGTGAAAATGGGAAAGGTTCCTTTTCTGCTTCTGTTTTGTAGGTACTGGGTTTGAGGCAGAAGAAATACGCCAGGTCCTAACTACCTGAGTTGCTGAGTCAGCGGAATCTTTGGTGCTCAGCTGGATTGGACTATTCTCTAAACCCTGTTGGATACTCAAGTTCGACTTGACTTTAGCATTTTATTGATCTCCAACAGTGCAGAAGCTCCTTTCCTAAAAAAGGTTGAAGTGTTTGTATAGTATGTTTTTAAGACTATAGGCTTTGAGACTAGTTCAGCTTCTTTTGGACTGGAAAAGGGTACGACAAGACAAGCATGTAGAGTAGGAGAAAAGCCTGGCTTTTGCAACTGGATAGAGATTGAGTTTTGGATACAGCAGGCTTTTGAAGTATATGCGTATTATTTTTTTTGGAGATAGTGTCTTGTTATGTAGTTTGAGCTGGCCTTGAACTTGAGGTAATCCTCTTGCCTCAGCCTCCTGAGTGTTGGGATTACAGGCTTGCCCCATCAGACCTGGCCCAATGGAGTTAATATTTATAATTTTCCTAACCAGCTGGGAAAATTCGTTTGTTTGGTTTTTTTGTTTTGTTTTCCTTCTGGTACCAGGAATTGAACTCACGACCTTGCGCTTGCCAGGCAGGCACTGTGCCGCTGAGCTAAAGCCCCAGCCACTGAGAATTTGTGATGTATAGTCTTTTGTCATTTAGCTGAGGTATGAATTTGGTGCACTGTGAGACTTGTGTGTTAGAGTGAATTTCATGAGTTTTCTGCTACCTAACTTCTGTTTTTTTTTAAAATTTTTTATTTTATTGTTATTTTTATTTTTTCCGGTTTTTTGGTTTTTCTCTGGTACCAGGAACTGAACTCACGACCTTGCGCTTGCCAGGCAGGCGCTTTTGCTGCTGAGCTAAATCCCCAGCCCCTATTTTTTATTTTTTCCGGTACCGGGAATTGAACTCATTACCTCACACTTGGCAGGCAGGTGCTGTGCCACTGAGCTAAATCCCCAGCCCCTATATATATATATGTATATATATGCGTGTGTATATATATATACACACACACGTATATATAATATGTATATATATACGTATTCATGTATTTATTTTTGTAGTGTATGTATATATAATTTTTTTTTTTTGTACTGGGAATTGAACTCATGACCTCAGGCTTGCCAGGCAAGTGCTTATGCCGCTGAGCTACATCCCTAGCCTTACCTAAATTTTAGTAGGATGTCTGGGATGTAGCTCAGTGGCATAAGTGCCTGCCTGTCAAGCGTGAGGTCCTGAGTTCAATTCTAAATTTTAGTAGGACTTTGTTTTCGACTTACGGTTTATGTATTACCTTGTAAAGTAATATGTAGATATTTTGGAACCATGTCAGTCTCTAACTCTTGCATCCCTAGTGAAGATGTTAGGTGGCTTTTTTCTGGTGTCTGATGAATTTGACAGTAGTTCAGATGTATTGCATAGGTCAGTCTGCCATATTTCCTGGGAATAAGGGGAGAGGCAAGGCGTTGTCTATGTGAGTGAAGTTATTGAAGTCCCGAAAGGGTCACTGAATTTGAAATATTATGGTATAGTAACATTCTTAAATTTATTATTTTTTTATATTAAATTTAGAAAATGTATAGATGTCAGTAGCTTTTACAAGTTAAGCACCTGGTATAAATGTCATCCTATTATCGTAGCACCTTGTTTCTTTTTTTGTCTTTTTTTTTGAGACAGGGTCTTACTATGCAGTTTACGCTGTGCTTGGGCTTACTTTGTAGCCCAGGCTGGCCTTGAACTTGGGAAAATCTTCCCTGCCTCAGCTTCCTGAATGCTGGGATTATAGGTGTACACTACTATGCTTGGCTTTATCATAGTACCTTGTCAGAACTTCATTCTAGGTGTTTGTGTTTGTAAAACCTAGATTGATATCTTATTCTGGAGATTTTTCTTTTGAAAATAGAACTGAATAATATACTTAAAATATGCAGCAAAAAGCTAGCATTAATTTTCTTAATTTTTCTCTTTTCTAGATGGTGTCGGACGGCATGACAGGCAGCAATCCTGTGTCCCCTGCCTCATCTAGTTCCCCGGCCTCTAGTGGGGCAGGTGGCATCTCCCCCCAGCACATAGCTCAAGATTCTTCTCTGGATGGGCCTCCAGGCCCCCCAGATGGTACCACAGTGCCTCTGGAGGGGGTCAGTTTAACCCAGGCTGGTGACCTGGCTAACAAGGGCCCAAAGTGGGAGAAGAGCCATGCTGAAATTGCAGAGCAGGCCAAGCATGTATGTATCATGTGTTATGAAGGGCCATGAGGATTCTTATTTCTTTCCTTCTTTATTGAGACAGGGTCTTGCTATGTAGTTCGGACTGGCCTTGAATTCACTATGTAGCCCAGGCTGGCCATGAACTCACAGGAGTTCTCCTGCTTCAGCCTCTTAAGTGCTGGGATTACAGGCCCCATGGGGATTTTTTTTGATCTCTTTTTTTTGTCTTTTTGAGACAGTGTCTCATTAGCAGTTCAGGCTGACCTCGAGCTCACTTTGTAGCCCAGGCTGATTGTGAACTCGCAGCGATCCTCCTCCTGTCTCAGCCTGCTGAATGCTGGGATTACAGGCATGTGCCACCATGCCTGACTTACTACTGTTTTTGAGTCGGTCTTGCTATATAGTTCAGGCTGGCCTTGAACTCACCATGTAATGTAGGCTGGCCTCAAACTCTGGGTTATTCTCCTACCTCAGTCTCCCAAGTGCTGGGATTATAAGTGTGTGCCACCACGCCTGGCTTTGGGGCCAGTTTTATATCATCTTTGTGAGCAAATCGCTTAAACTCTGAGACAGGGTTGTCTTTTATTTTATTTTACTTTTTTTAATTGTAATTTTAATTTTTTTGTTTTTTTTTCCAGTACTGGGAATGGAACTCACAACCTTGCACTTGCCAGGCAGGCGCTTTGCTGTTGAGCTAAATCCCCAGCCCCTTATTTATTTATTTAGTCTTTTTTTTTTTTTTTTATCTTTCTGAGACAGGGTCTCCCTGTGAAGTTCAGGCTGGTCTGGAGCTCACTTTGTAGCCCAGGCTGGTCTCGAACTCACAACTATCCTTCTGCCTCAGCCTCCCGAGTGCTGGGATTACAGGCGTGCACAACCATGCCTGGCTTTTACCTCGTCTTTTTAAGACAGGGTCTTGCTATGCAGTTCAAGCTGGCCTTGAGCTCACTTTGTAGCCCAGGGTGGTCTCAAACTCGCAACGATCCTCTTGCCCCAGCCTCCGGAGTGCTGGGATTACAGGTGTAGGCCACCATGCCTAGTCTTGATAGAGATTTCTTAAATATGGATATGATGGCATAGTTTTACAGTGGAATACTATGCAGATGATAAATAGGTAGAACTGGGTGTGGTGGTGAACATCTATAATGCTAGCACTTTTTTTTTTTGGTCTTTTTTTTGTTTGTTTGTTTTTTGAGATAGGGGATCACTATGCAGTTCAGGCTGGGCTTGAACTCACTTTGTAGACCAGGCTGGCCTTCAGACACTCAGAACTCTCAGGAACCCTCCTGCCTGAGCCTCCTGAGTGCTGAGATTACAGGCATATGCTACCATGTCCAGCCTGAGACAGGGTCTTGATATGTAGTTCAGTCTAACCTTGAACTCACTATGTAGACTAGCCTGGCCTTCAATTCTTGGCAATCCTCTTGTTTCAGCCTCCATGGAGGAATTACAGGCATGTGCCACCAAACCTAGGTCCTTTTTTTTTTTTTTTTTGAAATGAGATTGTGTTGTCTAGCTTGGCTTTGAATTTATGATCTGCCTCAGCCACCTGAGTAGCCGGAATTACAGGAGTATGCTGTCATACCTAGGTGTCTCATTTTCTTTAAAAATAGAGACAGCCAGTCATGGTGGCACACACCTGTAATCCTAGCACTTGGGAGGTGGAGGCAGGAGGAGGTTTACTGTGTGTTTGAGGCCAGCTTGGGCTACATAGTGAGACCCTGTTTCAGGAAACAAATAAAAATGGAGGTGTCTGCTGTGTGGTTTACTGTGAAATTTTATTTTTTGTCATGTGTTGTTGGATATCGGACTCAGGGTTTTGAGAATTCTAGACAAGCACTGTACCACTGAATTAAACTCATAGCCCTGTTACAACTTCCTGTTTTTTATTTGCAGTACTAGAGATTGAACCAGGGCATTCTCCATCTGAGCTATATCCCCAGCCCTTTTTTGTTCCTTTGAGATAGGGTTTTGCTAAGTTGCATAGGTGGGGCCAAAGATATAGCTCAGTGGCACAGTGCCTGCCTGGCAAACACAAGTCATGAATTCAATTACTGATACCAAAAGAAAAAAAAATTGCTTAGGTGGGCATAGAATTTTGAGTCCTCCTGCTTTAGCCTAGTTCAGTACTAGAATTATAGATGTGTGTCATGTGGCTAGCTTTGTTTTAGTTTCAAGACAAGAGTCTTGCTGTAGTCCAGGCTGGCTTCAAACTCACAGTTCTGCTTTAGCCTTTGCAGTAGCTGAGATTATAAGCAAGTATCATTATGGCCTGATTTGTTGAAAAGAGAAGAGAGGAATTAAGATGTGAATGTTTTGTAAACTGATGCTGTTATGATTTACTCATTTCTACTTAATTTCTATCTTTGGGCCAGGAATGTGAATATCACCTATGACCTTGTTAGAAATGCAGATCTTTTATTTATTTATTTGTTTTATTTATTTATTTTTTTTTGAGTTACGATCTTGCTCTGTGGCCCAGGCTGGTGTTGAACTCACAGCAGTCCTCCTGCCTCAGCCTTCTGAGTGGCAGGATTATAGGTTGAGCCACAATACCTGGCTCTCCCTGCTGTGGTATTGGGGATTAAATCCAGGGCCTTTACTGTGGAACATCCCCAGCAAATTTTCAATGTTTTGAAACACTGGAGATAATTTTGGGTATTTGCTCATGTTTGAGAGCTGCTGTGGCTTTCTTGTTTCCTTTGTCAATGTGGCCATTTAGTTCCTTATCTCATCTCTGTCTGTGTTTTCTCTGATTTTATCAGCAGAGGACAGAAATAATCAGTTCTGAGGGTTGTTACATTTTGTTGAGACAGAGTCTGCCTTTCAGGCTGGCCTTGAATTCACTGTGTACATAGCACAAGACTGGCCTTGAATTTGCGGTGGTCCTCTTACCTCAGCTTCCTGAGTGCTGGGATTATTGGTGTGTGTGTCACCACACCCAACGGTTGATTTAGCTTTTTCCTTATAAATTTGATCAGTGTGGATGTTTTAGTAAAAATGACCACCTTGTTATCTTTTTTGTTATACCTATCCATTGTTAATCTTTTCATGTGTAATTTTTCAATATAGTTCATGTAAAGGTGCATTTTTAGAAAAATACGGGTTTGGTTTTGTTTTGCTTTGTTTTTGATATTGGGGATTGAACCTAGGGCCTTGCATGAATTGGGCATTTTTGCAGTACTGAGCTATATTCTCAGCTGCCCAAAACGGTGTTTCTTTTGGTTTTTTCTAAAAAGTCTGATTTTGCAGTTCAGGCTGGCCTAGAGCTTACTTTGTAGCCCAGGCTGGCCTTGAACTCACAGTAATCCTCCTGCCTCAGCCTCCTGAGTGCTGGGATGACAGGTGTGTCCTACCAAGCCTGGCAAAAAACAGTGTTTCTAAAAACAGATATGTGATTGTATAAATTGGGCTGTGTAGTATATTTCTAAGTTCAATACAGCTTGAACATGTTCTGAGGAAATAGAATTTTATAGTGAAAAGAGCCCTTGTATCTAGTAAGGAAGTGCACGCTGGCTGCTTTTCTAGGAACTCTCCTCAGAGTATGTTTTCCCAAGTCACACCTCCGTCCGTGGAACGTGGAGATCATATGAAGTAGTGGAAAGATGTGGAATGTAGTGCCTGCAGTTCTTAGTCATGTTTTTTGTCTTTTTTTTTTTGTCTTTTTGAGACAGGGTCTTGCTATGCAGTTCAGGCTGGCCTTGAGCTCACTTTGTAGCCCACGCTGGTCTTGAACTCGCAACGATCCTCCTGCCTCAGCCTCCCAAGTGCTGGGATTACAGGCGTGCGCCACCACACCTGGCCCTGATCTTTTTTTTTTTTTTTGTCATCTGAAGAGAATATAATACCCTCTTGCAGGATCAGGATATGGACCAAGTACAAGTAAAAAACAATTGGTCCAGTCAGTGTTCAGGAATTCAGCCATGGCAGTGAGGTGGGGCTTGTGTCTAGAAACTGTTGATGGACCTAAATCTCTTTTATTAGGAAGCTGAGATTGAGACTCGGATTGCTGAGTTGCGGAAAGAGGGTTTCTGGTCACTGAAGCGGCTGCCTAAGGTGCCAGAGCCCCCGCGCCCCAAAGGCCACTGGGACTACCTGTGTGAGGAGATGCAGTGGCTTTCTGCTGACTTTGCTCAGGAGCGCAGATGGAAACGAGGGGTGGCCCGTAAGGTATGTCCTCCCCTATCTGTGTCTTTTCAGGTGTGATTCTCTTTGCTGCACTGGTGGATTTAGTTCAGAAGACTCAGCAGAACAGTGTAGTCATTTTTGATGCTTGTAGCATTTAGAGGAAAGTTCTTTTTTTTTTTTTTTTTTCCTTTTAGAGAAAAGTTCTAATATTCTGGATTGCTTGGCTTGGATTGATTTCTTTGCCTTTGGTTTGGTGGGTAGGAATGTCTGGCTTTGAGTGTTTTCACGCTGGCTCTGTTCCCATAGGTGGTGCGCATGGTGATCCGACATCATGAGGAGCAGAGGCAGAAAGAGGAACGGGCTCGAAGGGAAGAGCAGGCCAAGTTGCGCCGAATTGCTTCCACCATGGCCAAGGATGTCAGGCAGTTCTGGAGCAACGTGGAGAAGGTAAGTAGTTGGGCTTGGGAAAGAGAAAAAGGGCCTTGGGTTAGGGTGGAGGATGGTATGGTAGTAGGAATGATCAGAAGTTTTCCTTGAGGGAGTGAATATATTCAGGCAGCTCTAATGCCATATCTGCTGTGGATGAGATTTTCCTAGCATGGAGTGTTATGAGAAGAAGGTATAGTGGCAATGTGTGGGCCATACCTTTGAGGATTGACCCCTACAGGTCATCTGTCTATTGAAGGGTAGATAGAATGCTTTTCGTTTTTTTGTTTTTGTTTTTTTGGTCTTTTTCAGACAGGATCTCACTATGCAGTTCAGGCTGGCCTGGAGCTTACTTTGTAGCCCAGGCTGGCCTCAAACTCCCAAGGATCCTCTGCCTCAGCCACCCGAGTGCTGGGATTAGAGATATGAACCATCATAGATACAGATTATGCTTTTCCTAAAACACATTTGTTCCATTTATTTGCTGGAATCTGAGCATGCTAGCATAGGGTGTAATCCCAGCATATGGGAGGCTGAGGCAGGTGAGTTGCTATAAGTTTGAGACTAGCCTGTGTTACACAGTGAGAGCAAGGCCAATCTGGGCTATATAACAAGGCCATCTTGGAGGCTGGGGATTTAGCTCAGCAGCACAGCGCCTGCCTGCCAAGCACAAGATCATGAGTTCAATCCCGGTACTGGAAAAAAACCAAAAAAGAAAACAACAACAAGGCCATCTCAAAAAACCAAACTAAAACAGAAGATGAAAACTCACTTTATTTGCTGGAATGCCATCAAAATTCCCATTGCTGAGTTGTAAATATAAAGTATTGTTCTTCAGTATCCATGGAATATCGGCTGCAGGCCTCCCTGTGGGCATCAGAATCTGGGGATGCTCAAGTCGTACATGTAAAATGGTGTATTTATTCATAACCTACACATAACATTACATTATTTCTAGGTTACTTGTACTAATATGATACAATGCTGTGTGAATAGTTGTATTGTTTATGGAATAATGATGAGGAAAAAGGCTTGTATTTGTTTAGCACAGGTGCATTTTATTTTGTTGTTTTTGTCACGCTGGGGATCAAATTCAGGCCTTTGTCCAAGTGCTCTGCCATCAAACTTAGCTGCAGATCTTTGTTTTTTTGTTTGGTACTGGAAATTTATTGTTTTTTGAGATGGGGTCTTGTGTTACACAAGCTGATCTCCTGGACTCAGCCTCAGCCTCCCTAGTAGCTGGGATGATAAGCATGCATTGACACACTGGGCTGCAGTGTGTTCTTCTTTTTTTTTTTTTTTTTGGTGGCAGGAATTGAACTCAGAACCTTGCACTTACCGGGCAGGCGCTTGTGCCACTGAGCTATATCCCCAGCCCTGTTAGAATTTGTTAGTTTATTCATTTATTTTTCTGAGGATGGAGCCCAGGGCCTTGTGCATAC
This sequence comes from Chinchilla lanigera, assembly GCF_000276665.1. NCBI lineage: Eukaryota > Metazoa > Chordata > Mammalia > Rodentia > Chinchillidae > Chinchilla > Chinchilla lanigera. The sequence goes on from NW_004955493.1 coordinate 7,568,031, forward strand.
TATGTTCTCATTCTAGTGTTGTCCTGTACCTCTAGTCTTTTTTGATCTCAGGTTAGGGCACATCCCTGGCAGTTTTTAATTTTTTTTTGTCTTTTTGAGACAGGGTCTTGCTACGCAGTTCAGGCTGGCCTTAAGCTCACTTTGTAGCCTAGGCTGGCCTCGAACTCACAGTGATCCTCCTGCCTCAGCCTCCTGAGTGCTGGGATTACAGGCATGAGCCACCACGCCTGGCTCCCTGGCAGTTTATTTATGGTCTTTCTGCTGTTGAAAACGGTTTCTTCTCATTTTACCTTAGGAAATACCTCTTGTCCTGTCCTGTCCTGTCCTCCTCTGTCCTCCCCTTCCCTCCCCTTTCATGTTGTTTTTTTGAGACAGAGTCTTACCATGTAGTTCAGGCTGTAGCCCCCGGTGGGTTCCAACTCAGAAATCCTCCTGGGGCCTCAGCCTCCCAAGTGCTGGGATTACAGATGTGCATCATCATGCCTGCCTAATTTTGGGGGGAGGGTGTTTCTGAGATACAGTCTTAACATATACTTCAGGCTGGCCTCAAACTCTCTATGTTGCCTGCCCAGGCTGGCCTGGAACTTGAGGCAGTCCTTCTGCCTCAACCTCCTGAGTGCTGGGATTATAGGTGTGTGCCACCATGTCTGGCTTTTTCATTTTTTGGGAGGCGGGGGGGTTCTGGTACTGGGAATCGAACTCACGAGCTCGCGCTTGCCAGGCAGGCGCTGTGCCACTGAGCTAAATCCCCAGCCCTGGCTTTTTCTTTTCTTTCTTTTTTATTTTGCTGTACTGGAGATCAAACTGAGGACTTTGTGCATGCTAGGCAAGTGCCCTACCACTGAGGTACACCCCTAGCTCCATCTATTTGTTTTTTAAGATCCAACTCCAAATTCATTTTCAAATCATTCCAAGCTGGGACTGGGAAAATAGCTCAGAGTGGCACAGTGCCTGCCTGGGAAGTGCAAGGTCTAATTCCCGTTACCAAAAAACAAACAGACTAATCATTCCAAGCTAATCTTGTTTATCTCTCACCTTTTTTTCCCGTTGTGCTTTCCTCAGAACCACCCTGTCAAACTACCAGTCTCTTAAAATTATTTAGTTCTTCCCTCCTGAATGACCAGCCTCAGGTGTTGCATAAAGGAGGCCTCCCTTATATCTTACTGCTAGGCACGTCTGATTTGAATTTTATTGTCTGATGTTAAATAACTAGCCACTGGTGGTGCAAGTCACCTGATAGGACAGTTTAAGCTGGTGGGAACATGTTAAACGTTGGATAAAAGTATGTAAGGATAAGTAGTTATCTTCGTGACTTATTCCTTTCATGATTATGGCAGGTGGTGCAATTCAAGCAGCAGTCTCGCCTTGAGGAAAAGCGCAAAAAAGCCTTGGATCTGCACCTGGACTTCATTGTGGGTCAGACTGAAAAGTACTCAGACCTTCTGTCGCAGAGCCTCAACCAACCGCTAGCCTCGAGCAAAGCTGGCTCTTCTCCTTGCCTTGGTTCATCCTCAGCTGCCTCCAGTCCTCTACCCTCTGCTTCCAGACTGGATGAGGAAGGTGTGTGTTCTCTTTGGCTCTGTTACTCTTCCCCATGTACCTGTTCCAGAGCTGAAAAACCCACCCTGTGGCTTGCAGGGCCCGTGGACTTTGTGACCTTGTTCTCCTGCTATAGATGGGGACTTCCAACCCCAAGAGGAGGAGGAGGAAGATGATGAGGAGACCATTGAGGTTGAAGAACAACAGGAAGGCAATGATGCAGAGACCCAAAGGCGTGAGATTGAATTGCTTCGACGTGAAGGAGAACTGCCACTGGAAGAGCTGCTCCGTTCCCTCCCTCCTCAGCTGCTGGGAGGGCCTTCAAGCCCCTCTCAGACCACCTTGTCCCATGACAGTGATACCAGAGATGGGCCTGAAGAAAGTGTTGAAGAGGAGCCTTCTCAGGTTTTGGAGGTACAGGCAGGAGAGATGGAGCGGGCTGAGGGTAGGAGCAGAAGGAGAGGTTTAGGTCTTAAGTCCTGAGCACTGAGGTTGACTGTGGTTTTTGAGTCTTCCCTAGTTAAGGAGAGTTGGTCATACTGTCCTTTGGGGATAGCTGGCGAAGAATTTAGTTCTGGCAAGTTGAAGCTTACATTTGGCAGAGTGTCTGATACTGTAGCACAGGAGTACCATAATTTTTTTTTGTGCGTGTGTGTGTAGCGGGGTATACTGGGTATTGAACCCAAGGAGTGCTGAGCTACATCCCTACGCCTTTTTATTTTTATTCATTTGTTTATTTTTCAAATTTTGAGACAGAGTTTCATTAAGTTTCCTGGCCTGGCCTCAGACTTGCAGTCCTCCTGTCTCCTGAGAAGCTGAGATTACAGGGATGTGCCACTGGACCAGCTGTACTTTCCTCTTTAAATTGCTGTGTTATCTTGTTTTGTCTCTTACTTGCTACTTTGGCAAAATGACCCTACTATTCTTTGTCTGGTTTGTAAAATGGGAGCTGGAATGTCACCTTGACGTATTTTATAAGTTTCTGTGCTCTCTTTGTTCATATATCTGGGTGTTGGGGGTCTTTGTTTCATAGCACTTTCACAGGTCCTCCCCTGGGCAGTGGGGCCAGGATTTGGTAGCTGGTGCTGAGAGAAAACCTTGTTTGCATTCTTGCCCTGGTACTATACCAGTGGCAGCTGTCACTCAGTGGGACAGACACTATTTTGTGATTCTTAGTCAACACATCTTCCTGCTTTTTTAACCTTAGGTGTTGCTGGGCGTGGTGGCGCAGCCTATAAGCCCAGCATTTGGGAGGATGAGGCACTTTGAGGGCAGCCTGGGGTACATAGTGAGCTCAAGGCCAGACTGAACCACTTCGCGAGATCCTGTTTCAAAAAACAAAAAACCCTTAGGTGCTCCCACTTTTCATCCCTTTCCATACAGGTAAAGCCCCTACCTTCCTCTGTCACACAGCGCAACAAACAACCTTGGCACCCAGATGAAGATGATGAAGAGTTTACTGCCAATGAGGATGAAGGTGAGGCCTGTTCTCTATCTGGTTGCTCCTTACCCCATGAATTGTTTGGACCTGACCATTCAGACCGTTGTTCCTTTTCTTTCTTGTTTTTAGAGGGTTCTATATCTTTGTCCCCATTGATCCTGTTTCATTCCTTCTTCTAGCTGAGGATGAAGAAGACACCATAGCAGCTGAGGAACAGTTGGAAGGGGACGTGGATCATGCCATGGAGCTGAGTGAATTGGCGCGAGAAGGTGACACTCATCAGATATTTTACTGAGCATCCGCTTGGTGCCCCTTGTGCAGAGTGCCAGGGATAGAGAGATGAATTCGTTCCTGGTGGAACTCATGTCCGATGACAAAGATTAAGACAGGCATTAGACAGGGCATGAATTCCTTTTTTTTTTTTTTTGAGACAGGGTCTCGCTGTGTAGTTCAGGCTGGCGTTGAACTCACTGTGTAGCCCAGGCTGGCCTCTAACTTGAGGTGATCTTTCCTACCTCTGGCTCTTGAGTGCTGAGATTATAGGCATGTGCCACCACTCTCAACGGGTATAAATTTTTTTTTTTTGTACTGGGAATTGAACTCAGGGCACAGATTTTTCAAGAATTTATAAACTAAAATAAAACTTATAAGTAGAAAGTGATGAGTGCTTCTGATGGAAGTTTGGATAAAATGATATGGAAGGATATTGGTGGGCCGGGGATATAGCTCAGCGGCACAGCGTGTGCCCAGCAAGCGTGAGTTCCTGAGTTTGATTCCTGGTACAAAAAAAAAAAAAGATTTGTACCTGGTGGGATGTTGCATACCTGTAAGTGTACTTGTAATCTCAGGGACTGAGGCAGGAGGGTTGCAAATTCAAGGCCAGCTCGGGCAACTTGGTGAGATCCTGCCTCAAAATTAAGTGATAGTTCACCCTTGGGTTCAAGCCCCACTATTGTCCTCTCTCTGAAAAGGATACTGGCAATATCTCACTTGAGTCTTGAAGGTTGACCAGACTGGTAGTGTCCTTTCCAACAGAAAGCTTTACCTGCCATGTGTGTAGCTCAGGTTGTGGGGCTGGTATTGGTAGTTAGTGCTAAAAGTAAAGTCTTTGGCTTCCCCTTCTACCTGGGCATAGTGGTGTTGTCAAAGACCTGGAAAAAATGAAGCAGCACCACTCAGCCCCTCCCCACATTCTCCCCTCCTACCACAACAACCAAAAGCATCTTCATTTCAGGTGAGTTGTCTATGGAGGAGCTACTTCAGCAATATGCAGGAGCCTATGCCTCTGATGCTTCTGCTCCAGGATCTGGGAGTAGTGAAGAAGATGAAGATGAGGAGGTTGAGGCTAACAGCTCTGAATGTGAGCCAGACGGGGCCACAGAAGTTGAAGAGGCTGCTCATGAAGATAGTAGCAGCCAGTCAGGTGATTGTGTGTCCTGAGGCAGGAACTGGGGAGGGCCTGTGTTGGAGGAGCAAGTATGGTGAGCACTAAGCCTTGGTCTTATGATTTAGACTCTGCTGAGGAACAAAGTGAGGATGAAGAAGATGAACATTCAGAAGAGGAAGAAATGAGCGGGAGTTCAGAATCAGAGGAATCAGAGTGTGATGAATCTGAGGATGCCCGATCACAGAGCCAGGCAGATGAGGAAGAGGAGGAAGATGATTTTGGGGTGGAATATTTACTTGCCCGCGATGAAGAACAGAGCGAGGCAGATGGAGGCAGTGGTCCTCCCACCCCAGGGCCCACCACCACTCTAGGTCCTAAGAAAGAAATTACTGACATTGCTGCAGCAGCTGAAAGTCTCCAGCCCAAGGGGTACACCTTGGCTACTACCCAGGTATCCTCAGGCCCCAGCTTCTGCTTTTTTATATCTTAGCTTTCAGGTTTCTAATGAGAATGTCTCAGTTCTACTGTGGTAATTCTCTTTTTTTCCTCTTCCTGGCAGGTGAAGACACCCATACCCCTCCTCCTGCGAGGCCAGCTCCGGGAGTACCAACATATTGGGCTCGATTGGCTGGTTACCATGTATGAGAAGAAACTTAATGGCATTCTTGCAGATGAGATGGGGCTGGGGAAGACTATTCAGACCATCTCCTTGCTTGCTCACTTGGCCTGTGAGAAAGGTAAGTAGGCAGGAGCCTTCCTGGGACATCTCTGCCAACTCTCTGAGTTGTTTTGGTGGTGACTTTACCTATAATAAGGTGAAATACTTTCCTCCATAACTGCTCCTGGAGGATAGTGTGGGTGCCAGGGTTCTTAGGAAGAGCCATTTATAGGAGAGGGTGGTCAGGAAACTAAAATTCACATACCCTTACTATGTCTCATTCCTTTTTTAAACAGGTAACTGGGGTCCCCATTTAATCATTGTTCCTACCAGCGTGATGTTGAACTGGGAGATGGAGTTGAAACGTTGGTGTCCCAGCTTTAAAATCCTTACTTACTATGGAGCCCAGAAAGAGAGGAAGCTCAAGCGGCAGGTTTGATTCTCCATATGGTCACATTAACCCATTGATGTCACATTGTTTTTAGGCCCTTTTCTCAGATGACTTCATTTTCTGTATGTTCTTGTTGCTCCTTTGTTCTGCTGAAAGGTTTTCATTTCTTCTACTGCAATATCTTACCTTGAGGACCTTAGCATGTATTCCCTTTGCCCTGTTTTTCTTTTTATTGCACACTTTTTTTTTCCATCTGGTACTAGGGTTTGAACCCAGAGCCTTTGCACTGAACTGTCTGGGATTTCTTTTTCTTTTCTTTCTTAATTTCTTTCTTTCTTTCTTTCTTTCTTTCTTTCTTTTTTTCTTGAGGTTTTTGAGGTAGGGTCTCACTATATAGTTCAGGGTGGTCTTAAACTCACTATATAGTCCAGGCTGGCCTTGAACTCAGCAGTCTTCCTGTCTCAGCCTCCTCTAAGTGTTGAGATTACAATTGTGCGCCTCTACACCTGACTTTTTTGTTGTTGTTGTTGTTGTTGTTTGTTTTGAGACAGGGTCTCGGGAAGTTTCCCAAACTTGAGATCCTTCTGCCTCAGCTTCCTCAGAATGCTTAGATTATAGATGGTCACCATGTCTGCTTCAGTCCACTTGTCTTCTGCTTTGTCTTTCTAATCCCTTAGGGCTGGACCAAGCCCAATGCCTTCCATGTGTGTATCACATCTTACAAGCTGGTGCTGCAGGACCACCAGGCATTCCGTCGCAAGAACTGGCGCTATCTCATTCTGGATGAGGCTCAGAATATCAAGAACTTTAAGTCTCAGCGCTGGCAGTCACTGCTTAACTTCAACAGGTAGAGATGGAGATGGCGATTCATTGGAGGGCTGCTTGGGTTGAGAAGTGCATCAGGGATGTTTGGAAAGCTGGGTCCTTGGTAACCATCCTCCTCTTGATTCTCTCTCTTTGCAGCCAGAGACGCCTGCTCCTCACAGGAACACCCTTGCAGAACAGCCTCATGGAGCTGTGGTCCTTGATGCACTTTTTGATGCCCCATGTCTTCCAGTCTCATCGAGAGTTCAAGGAATGGTTCTCTAACCCCCTAACTGGCATGATTGAGGGCAGCCAAGAGTATAATGAAGGCCTAGTCAAACGCCTCCACAAGGTAGGGGAACAAGATCTTTCACCAGTTTTATCTTTTACTTTTTTCCTTTCAATCTATATTACGTACAGGCGTCCTCATTTTCAAGGGTGTTGACTGTTTCCTATCCAATACTGATACCTCAGTTTGTATTTGTAATCCCTTGAGTTTTTAGATCACTTGACCTGAATTCTAATTTTTTCCTTTCTTTTTTTTTTTTTTTTTTCCCAGATAAGTTTCTCTGTGCAGTTCAAGCTGGCCTTGAACTCAGTTATCCTTCTGCCTTAGCCTCCTGAAAGCTGGGAGTACGCCACCATGCTCAGCCTGAATTCTAATTTCTGAGTGTAATTTAAAGCTACTGTGTTGTTTTTTTTTTAACTTCTGTAGTACTGGGTTGTTTTTTTTTTTTTCTTTTTTTTCTTTTTCTTTTTAGTACTGGGGTTTTACACTCAGGATCTTGCACATGCAAGGGATGTGCTCCATCACTGGGCTTCCTCACCATTTCTGAAAGCTCCTCTTGAATTCACTCTCTTCTCAGCCAGATATTTCTGGCTATATAACCTGTTATTTCTCAACCAAAAATTTCTGGTTTTATAATTCCATCTTTTTTCAGCTACACTTTTTCAGCTTCATCTTTTTTGTTTGATAAAACGGAGGTAGAAACCAGAAAGTCTTCTTTAACTAATGTATTTTCTTCATTTACCCCCCTTCACTTCTTCCATGTCACTAGGGATATCGAAGACTATGTCTTACAGCGTTTAGGTGGTAAACATGCCTTTTCTAGCCTGTCAGGGCCACACTTTTTTTTTTCTTCTTGGTGGTGTTGGGAACCAAAGTCAGGACTTTGCACATGCTGGGGAAGCACTGAACCACTGAGATACATCCCCAGCCACAGTGACTTTTAGTGCTGGGGTTGAACTAAGGATCTTACGTATGCTAAGGACGCACTCTACAACTTGAGTTGCACCACAAAACCTGAGATTGCTGTTCACAACTTCTTTCCTGGATTTATTTATTTTTTATTTATTTTTTTTTCCTGGATTTATTTTTGTAATCTTGTAAACTTACTGTCACTCTTGAAACGTAGTTTGAGTAATCTCTCTTGCACAGTTATTTGGTTTACTCAGGGCTTCCTTGTATCCCTCTGTATATTGTGGTACAGTTACCTCTGTGTCTGTCTCCTTCAGCAGACAGTAAGTCCCTTGAGAGAAGGACTTGAGTCTGACTCATCTTTGTGTGGTTAGTATCTGGCATGCCGCATAACTCCATGATTGTTTGCTGAGGATGGGTTAAGCCAGTTCTCAGCCGGTCATTGAGCCTAGACCCAGCTACCAGGGTTTGGTTGGGACTTAGAACCTACTATTCTCCAAACAACCTCTGCTTTGCTTTTAGGTTTTGAGACCTTTCTTGCTGCGTCGAGTTAAGGTGGATGTTGAGAAGCAGATGCCCAAAAAGTATGAGCATGTTATCCGCTGCCGGCTCTCCAAGCGCCAACGCTATCTCTATGATGATTTCATGGCACAGACCACGTAAGGGAAGGTGGTGGGTAGGCCCTGGCCTGGAGTACAGGGGGTTGTCAGAATGTTTGATTGATTTTTCATCTCTCTCCAGAACTAAGGAGACACTAGCCACAGGCCATTTCATGAGTGTCATCAACATTCTGATGCAGCTGCGAAAAGTCTGCAATCATCCAAATCTGTTTGACCCTCGACCAGTTACTTCCCCCTTTATCACCCCAGGCATCTGCTTCAGCACCGCCTCTTTGGTGCTGAGTGCCACTGATGTCCACCCACTCCAGGTAAGTGGTCACCCCCCAAGGGACTGCATTCCTCTTTTGAGCCTGACCTTTTGGTATCTTACTACTTCCTTTTTTTTTTTTTTTTTTTTTCGGTCTTTTTGAGGCAGGGTCTCACTATGCAGTTCAGGCTCGCTTTGAGCTCACTTTGTAGCCCAGGCTGGTCTTGAACTTGCAGTGATCCTCCTGCCTCGGCCTCCTGCGTGCTGGGATTACAGGTGTATGCCACCACTCCTGGCTACTACTTCTTTACTTCATCCCTCAGTACTGTCCCATTAGCTTTACTAGGCATGAGGTTTGGCAAGTTTATTAATCTCTAAGTTTCTTCATCAATACCAAGAGTATAAAGCCTATTCTTTGCCTGGTGTGGTGGTGCATGCTTGTTTGTAATCCCAGCACTTGGGAGGCTGAGGCAGGAGGATCGCTGCGAACTGGAGGCCAGCCTGAGCTATGAAGTGAGCTCAAGGCCAACTTGAACTGCATAACGAGACCCTGCCTAAAAAGACCAAAAAAAAAAAAAAAAGAAAAGCCTATTTGAGTTGTGTGTGATGTAATCCCAGCACTTGAGGAGGCTGCTGCAGAAGGATCGATGCAAGTTCAAGGTTAGCCTGGGCAACCTAGTGAGTTCAGGGGTGACCTGAGCTGTATATATGGCAAGGTCTTGTCTCAAAACTGGGAAAAGAAAGCCTGTTTCTTTTTCCCTTAAGACCTATTCTTTAATGTGTTTGAGAATTAATAGTTTTGGAAATACTGAAACCTATGCCTGACATTTCTGTAAATACTTTGTTTTTCCTCCTTCCTCTTTTAGGGTGCTTTCCCCTGATTTCATTTTATTGTGGTAAAATAAATTTAACAGAATTTACTGTTTCAACAGTTGTTTTTGTCTTTTTTGTGGGGAGGGGAGCAGGGTACGAGAAATCAAAATGAGAACCTCACGTTTGCTAGGCAGGCGCTGTGCCACTGAGCTATATCCCTGGCCCTCTTTGTCTTCTTGAGACAGGGTTTTGCCATGCAGTTCAGGTTGGCCTTGACCTCACTTTGTAGCGTAGCCTAGCCTCGCCTCGAACTCACAGCATTCCCCCTGCCTTAGCTTCCTGAGCACTGGGATTACAGACAGGCGCCACCACACCCAGCCTTGTTTCAGTGATTTACAAGTGTATGCTTAATTTTTAAGTGTATACTTCGGTGACATTAAGTACATTTGCATTGTTGTGCAGTCAGTACAACTACCCATCTAGAACTTCTGTACTTTCATTTTTGCACCCTGTAATCCATTACCCATTAAACAACAACTGGCCATTCTTTCTGCCAGCCTCTGGTGTTTATCATTCTTTTGTTTTTATGAACTTGACTATTCTGGATAGAAATAGAATCAAAGTACTTAACCCTTTGTGAGTGGCTTATTTCACTTCATATAACATCCCCAAAGTTCATCTGTGTTGTAACGTGTGAAGTTTTCTTTCCTTTAAGACTGAATAACATTGCACTGTGTGGATGTATACTGTATTTTGCTTATCCACTTACATAATGGTAGGTATTTGGGTTGTTTCTACCTTTTGTTTCTAGTCTCTTTTTTTTTTTTCGTTTTTGAGACAGGGTTTCACTGAGCAGTTCAGGCCGGCAGTGAGCTCACTTTGTAGCCCAGACTGGTCTCAAACTCGCAGTGATCCTCCTACCTCACCCTCCTGAGTGCTGGGATTACAGATGTGTGTCACCACACCCGGCCTGTTTCTGGTCTTTTGAGACAGGGTCTCATTGTATATAATTCAGGTTGGTCTTGAACACACTATGTAGCCCAGGCTAGCCTCTTTACTCACAGTGATAGTCCTGCCTCAGCTTCCTGATAGTCCTTCCCTCAGCTGAGTCCTGAGGTTATAGTTGTGCACCACCACACCTGGCCTTTTTTGTTGTTGTTGGGTTTTTTTTTTTTGTTTTCCTCATTTCGCTTCCATCCTTTGTCTATTGTGAATAGTGCTGCTATGATCATGGATGTCCAGCTACCTATTTGAATTTCTGCTTTCTGGGTATATGCTTAAAAGTGGAATTGATTTATCATAATGAAAATTCTTTTTCTAACTTTTGAGGAACTGCATTACTGATTTTCTTTTCTTTTTTTCTTTTTTTTTTTTTTTGTCTTTTTGAGACAGGGTCTCGTTACGCAGTTCAGGCTGGCCTTGAGCTCACTTTGTTGCTCAGGTTGGTCTTGAACTTGGAATGATCGTCCTGCCTCAGCCTCTCGAGTACTGAGATTATAGGCGTGTGCCACCATGCCTAGCTTTCTTTTCTTTTTTTTGTATCAGGATCGGAACTCACGACCTTGTGCTTGCCAAGCAGGATGCTCTGCCACTGAGCCATATCCGTAACCCACAACAACGGCTCATTTTATATTCCTACCAGTAGTGTTCAGGGTTCTAATTTTTTCACATCCTTTTCAGAGCGTTTTTCTTTTTTTGCTAAGAGCCACAGTGATGTATATGAAGTAGCTTTTCATTTTGGTTGTGGTTTCCATTTCTCTAATGATTAGTGTTTACCGTCTTAATGTTTACCATCTTTACACATGCTCTTTGGCCATTTATCATGTGTTCTTTAGAAAAATGTATACTCAAGACCTTTACTGATTATTATTACTGTTGTTACTGTGAGTTTTTGTTTGGTGGGTTTTTTGAGACAGGGTCTTGGTATGTAGTTCAGGCTGGTCTTGAATTTGAGGCAGTTCTCCTGCCTTGGCCTCCCAGTTGCTGGGATTACATACGTCAGCCAACTTGCCTGGCTACTGATTTTCTTTTTTATACTGGAAAACTTGCTTTTGTTGTTGTTTAGTTGTAATTCTTTGTATACTTGGGAAATTAACCTGTTATTAACCTAATACTAGGTATATGATTTGCAAATACCTTGCCCATTCATTACGTGGCTTTCTCACCATATTGAAGGTATATACATTGATGCTCAAGTTTTTAGATTTTTGCTGGGCTTTGTGGTGCACACCTGTAATCTGAGCATTTGGGAGGCTGAGACAGGATGATCAGTGGAGAGTTTGAGGCCAGCCTGGGCTACATAGTGAGTTCAAGGCTGATGACTGCATAGTGAGACCCTGTCTTAAGATACAAAAACAAAAAAAAAAACTGTTAAATTTTTATATTCTGCTTACCAGTTTTTTCTCTTGTTGCCTGTACTTTTTGGTGTCATAGCCAGGAAATCATTTCAGTATTGTTCCCTTGACTCTATATTTTGTGTTCCTTCTTTTGGCAGCGGATAGACATGGGTCGCTTTGACCTTATTGGTCTAGAAGGTCGTGTGTCTCGATATGAGGCTGACACATTTTTGCCCAGGCACCGCCTCTCTCACCGGGTATTGCTAGAGGTGGCTACTGCTCCTGACCCTCCACCCCGGCCCAAGCCAGTCAAGATGAAGGTCAACAGGTACCCGGTCTAAGCAATAAGGGGTTGGTTGCCTAGAAAAGTGGCTGCAGCTGACTGAAAGTGTTTGGGGTGGAAAAGAGAGAGTTGGATACTAGGCTAGAATGTTGGTATGGGATGGGGGCTGCATACTGCAGAGGAATTAAGGAAGAGAAACAGTGGATGAGGTTCTGGGATGGGCTCCTGTGTTTGTTCCTGATCTTTTGTTTCCCCTTGCTTAGCTTGGTACTGTGTGATTTTCTTAGTATTTTTTCCTCTTTCTCCTTTGGGTCTTATGTCTTTCCTCTTTTTCCTTTTAAAATTTCTATCTTTGTACTTCATTTCTCTTCTCCCTTTCTTTTGCTGTTCCTTGTTTTCCTTCCCCTTCTACCTACCTACTTGGTTTCTCCTCATAGGATGCTGCAGCCAGTGCCCAAGCAAGAAGGCCGCACGGTGGTGGTTGTGAACAGCCCCCGGACGCCCCTTGGCCCTGTCCCAGTCCGACCCCCTCCAGGTCCTGAGCTCTCAGCCCAGCCCACCCCTGGCCCAACCCCCCCAGTGCTGCCAGCACCACTGATGGTGTCGGCCTCACCTGCCGGGCCCTCACTTGTTCCTGCATCCCGGCCCCCTGGACCTGTTCTCTTGCCTCCCTTGCAGCCAAACAGTGGTCCTCTCCCCCAAGGTGAGTTGGAAGGGAGCTAACAGTGATGGGAAGGTTGTTCCAACTAGGGAGAAACTAATAATAATAAAAAGTGTGAGGAGCTGGTTGGGGTGTGGTATTTGGTAGGCTGGAATGGGGAATATGGAGAGTTCTGGGACCAGACTAAGGATTTTATCAGGGAATATCTGACAGGCACTTGGTTTGTGTCTACAGTGTTGCCGTCTTCCCTGGGAGTCCTGAGTGGGACCTCACGGCCTCCTACGCCAACCCTATCTTTGAAGCCAGCCCCACCTGCCCCAGTTCGTTTGAGCCCAGCCCCACCTCCAGGTTCCTCTAGCCTGTTGAAGCCCCTGACAGTGCCACCAGGCTATACCTTCTCCCCTCCTGGTTCCACCAGCACCGCTGGCACCACAGCAACTGCTCCTACCACAGCAGTGTCAGCTCCAACTCCTGCACCACAGCGCCTCATTCTGTCTCCTGATATGCAAGCGCGCCTGCCCTGTAAGTTCCCAGGGCGGGGACTTCTGGTGAGGGACTTGAGATGGGAGGAAAGCTGGTAAGTGAAGCTGGAAAAGAAAAAGGGACATGAGAATATGGAGTTTTAGGCAGATGATAACATATAAAGCGTTTTGCTGTAATTGAGTAAAGAGACCTCAAGGTGCAGAATAGTAGGGGAAGTGACTCACAGATAAGTAAATAGGGGTAAACCTAGCAACAGAAAAGCATTTGAGGGATTGGTGATACAGTTCAGTGATCCAGTGCTTGTGTAGCATGCACAAGATTTTTGAGTTCAATCCCTAGCACTGTGCAGAAAAAAGTAGTTGGGGTAAAAAGGGCAGCATAGAGCAAGAGGTAGTGATTAGCTCACTCTGGTAGTGGGCCCTTAGAGAATGTAGGAGATTGCTAATCAATGAAGTGGGGTTAGATAACCAGCACATCAGAAGCTCAAAGGCAGTAGATGGAGGTTTCATATATTGAGGCGTGGTAAACTGTGGGGAAGGCCTGGAGGAACTGGAGACTTGGGGAGAGTTGTGTGCTATGTAGAAATCTGAGAAGTCTGTGGAACAGGTGAGCTGTGTGTATAATAAGGCCTTCTCTGTAGCAGGTGAAGTGGTCAGCATCGGGCAGTTGGCCTCACTGGCACAACGTCCAGTGGCTAGTGCTGCGGGAAGCAAACCTCTCACCTTCCAAATCCAGGGCAACAAGCTGACTCTGACTGGTGCCCAGGTGCGCCAGCTTGCTGTGGGGCAGCCCCGCCCGCTGCAAAGTAGGTAAAACCCATCCCCTGTCCTGCCTTTTTCTTCCTCTTCCTTGTCTTCTTGTTTTTGTGATTCTTTTTAGATGTCAGCCTTTATGTTTCTTTCTAGCTTTTGGTGGGTGGGCCCAAAGGGAAAGGGGTCTTTGATTAAAAATAGGGGAAAGTCATTGTAGAGATACTACTTCCTCTCTATTCTTTCCCTGTCTTGCTCTTGCCTCTGGCCTTCTCCGGCTGATAGCTGCTTCTCTCTCTTTCTCTTCCCTTAACCCAGGGAATGTGGTGCACCTGGTGTCAGCAGGGGGGCAGCACCACCTCATCAGCCAGCCTGCCCATGTGGCCCTCATCCAGGCCGTGGCCCCGACCCCTGGCCCCACCCCTGTCTCTGTGCTGCCTTCTTCGACCCCCAGCACCACCCCTGCCCCCACTGGCCTCAGCCTTCCGCTTGCTGCTAACCAGGGTGAGGCTCCTGGCCTTCCTACTTACTTAGTCCTGCTGGCCTTGGTCTTTCGAGGCATGCCCTGGGCAGTTACTTGTCCAACCTGTTCTCTGTGGTGGTTTCCATTGTCAGTATCTCCAGTATCTGTCCGCCACCCTCTCCTGCTCCTGGACTTCCTCCATCCTTTGGGTCTCTTGTTTTTTTTTCTACCTTCCCCTCAGTGTAGCTTCTTCTTACAGTGCCACCATCTATGGTGAATAATACAGGCGTGGTGAAGATCGTAGTGAGACAAGCCCCTCGAGATGGACTGACTCCAGTTCCACCTCTGGCACCAGCGCCCCGGACCCCAAGCTCTGGGCTTCCAGCTGTGTTGACTCCACGCCCCACATTAACCCCTGGTCGGCTGCCCTCGTCTGCTCTCGGCACTGCTCGTGCACCCATGCCCACGCCCACTCTGGTGAGGCCCCTTCTCAAGCTGGTCCACAGTCCTTCGCCCGAAGTCAGTGGTGAGTCCAGATGGCTGAAGCCAGAAATTTTTGCCAGGATTGGAGATGGGGTATCTGGTAGGTTTCTCAGTCATAACAGATCTGTTTCTCGTCAACCTACTATCTTTATTTGCACTGGGCCCCCAAAGTGGGCTGCCCAAGTGTCAACCTAATTCCAGCATACATTGTTGGAATTGTGGAGAAGGAAATTTTAAATTGTCTTGTTCTTTGAGATTTTGAGCTTATGTTTTAGGGGTGAAGGGGTTTCTAGGAAATAGGGGAAGCTTGGGAGTAAGGTGGGGGGTATGACAGGGTGGTAGAAAGACTAGCATCAGAAAAATAATAGTGAAGCTGACCCATCTTCTGTCTCCACAGTGTCAGCACCTGGACCTGCGGCCATGACCATTTCTTCTTCTCTCCATGTGCCATCCTCACTCCCTGGGCCACCTTCTTCTCCAATGCCAATTTCCAACTCCTCTTCCCTTGCTAGTCCTGTGTCCTCTACAGTCTCAGTCCCAGTGTCATCTTCACTCCCCATCTCTGTCCCTACCACACCTCCTGTTCCAGTCTCAGCTGCGCTCACCATCCCCATCTCCGCCCCCTTGCCTGTTTCGGCATCAGGCCCAGCTCTCTTGACCAGTGTAACTCCCGCATTGGCACCTGTTGTCTCAGCGGCTCCTGGACAACCCTCTTTGGTTCCAGCTGGGGCTTCCCCATCAGCGTCAGCATTGACTCTAGGGTTGACCACAGCTCCAGCCCTGTCCCCATCTCAGACACCTGGTCACCCTCTATTTTTGGCTCCCACCTCTTCCCATGTTCCAGGATTGAACTCAGCTGTGGCCCCAGCATGTTCACCTGTCCTGGTGCCAGCTTCCGCTCTGGCCAGTCCTTTTCCAGCAGCGCCAAATCCAGCTCAAGCTCAGGCTTCCATTCTCGCTCCAGCACCGTCTGCATCCCAGGCTTTAGCCACCTCTTTGGCTCCTATGGCGGCTCCACAAACAGCAATCCTGAGTCCTTCAGCTCCTCCTCTGGCTCCCCTTCCAGTCCTGGCTCCATCGCCAGGTCCTGCTCCTGTTCTGGCTCCATCACAGACTCCAGTTCCAGTTATGGCTCCATCAGTGACTCCAGGATCTCCTTTAGCCTCATCTTCATTGGTACCAGCTCCAACTCCTTTGTTGGCTGCATCATCAACTCAGACTATGGTGCCAGGCCCAGTTCCATCACCTCTTCCAAGCCTGGCTTCTACACAGACACTGGCCCTAGCCCCAGCTTTAGCATCTACGCTTGGTGGCTCGTCTCCATCTCATACACACTCTCTGGGAACAGGGAACCCTCAGGGGTCCTTTCCAACTCAGACATTGTCATTGACTCCATCATCATCTCTGGTACCAACTCCAGGCCAGACACTGTCTTTGGCATCAGGAGCACCACTGGGTCCAACTCAGACGCTGTCTCTAGCTCCGGCTTCTCCTGTCGGTCCTGCCCCAGCTCACACACTGACTTTGGCTCCAGCAGCATCATCTGCTTCACTCCTGGCCCCAGCTTCAGTGCATACACTGACTTTGAGCCCAGCCCCAGTTCCTATGCCCACCCTGGGTCCATCTGCAGCTCAGACTTTGGCACTGGCACCAGCCTCAACGCAGGCCCCAACTTCCCAGGCATCTTCCCTTTTGGTTTCGGCATCTGGCACTGCTGCTTTGCCTGTCAACATGGTAAACCGGCTGTCTGTTCCTAAGGATGAGCCTGAGACACTGACATTACGCTCTGGTCCCCCCAGCCCACCCTCCACTGCTACCTCGTTCAGTGGCCCCCGGCCTCGGCGCCAGCCCCCACCACCACCTCGTTCCCCTTTCTATCTGGTAAGTTTGATTTGCTCAAAGGAACAAAAATAAGGCATTGGGTCTCTTAAGAGTGTTCGTAGAGTGGATGAGACACAATAACATCACTTTAATGGACTGACTACAGTGGTACCTTGATTCACAAGCACTTGTTTGTGAATAATTTGGTACACAAACAGAAGTGTTCGGCAAAATTTTGTTTTTGTTTGCAAACCCTGCATTGGGTGACCAACATGACCATGGGCATCTTTCTCATGAAAATGAACTTGGCCATCTATTCAAGATGAGATCAGGCACATTCAGGGTGGTCTAGCTATATAGCATCTTTTGCACAATCCTGGAACAAATTAAATTTGTGATTCCTGGCACCATAGTATTTGATTGGCATTTAATGTTCGTTCTTTTCCCTGGGGCTGTATCCTCATCTGTAAAATGAGAATATGAATCTGTGTCCTGCCTTTCTCAGACAGATTATTAAGATTAAATGTAGGGCCGGGGTATAGCTCAGTGGCGTTAGTCCCTGCCTGGCAGGCACAAGGTCCTGAGTTTGATTGCTGGTACCAAAAAAAAAAAAAAAACAAATGTGTGATTTTTCTTGTTTTGGTGCTGTGGATTGAAATTACGACTTTATAGATGTTAAGTAAGTGAGTATCCTATCACTGACAGTTTTACCTTTCTTGGTGGTGCTAAGGATTAAACTAAGAGCTTTGTGCATTCTAGGCAAATGCTCTACCACTGCACTACCACCCCTAGCTTTTATTTATGTACTGAGGTGTTTTTTATTTTGTTTCTTTGGAGACAGTCTCACTGTATTACCCAGGGTGGCTTTGAACTCCTGAGCAAATGACCCTCCTTCGTCATTCTCCCTAGTGGCTGGGTCCATGGGCATGCTCTATTTTGCTTGTCTCCTCAAATGTGCTATTTTTTCTTTTTTTTTTTTTTTTTCCTGGTACCAGGAATTAAGCTCACAATCTCGCACTTGCCAGGCAGGCATTGTGACGTTGAGCTAAATCCCCAGCCCACAAATGTGCATGTGTGTGTATGTGCGTGCGTGCGTTTGTTTGTTTGTTTGTTTATTTATTTTTGACAAGAAAAGCTTTCGTTACAGTACAGGGCCCGGGATAGACGGGAAGATACAGGTGTAGCAGGCAACCACTGCCCTGGTTAGCATTGTATGCCCATTCCAATGGCCATGAGTGTGCCAAAGGTGCTGCCACTCTGCATCATGGTTTTCCCAATGCCGCTCATCAGCTCTCGACCCTGCATTCTGATCCTGAGACAGGAAAAGGTGCCAAACAGCTCCCCAGCCGCCATGCCCATGACAAAACCCATCTTCATGCGGTTGAAGCACCTTGGCTGGGACTGTCCACAGGGACCCATGGCCACCGGCATTTTGCTCCTGGCCGCGGTAGTTCAGCTCTACGTCTCACAGAAAAGGAGGCGAAGTGTGCTTTTATTTAATAAGTTTAATTTTTTTTTTTTTTCTTTGTACTGGGAATCGAACTCAGGACCTTTTGCTTGCCAGGCAGGCGCTGTGCCATTGAGCTAAATTCCTGGCTCCTGTCTTCTTCAGACGGTTTCGCAGTGGAGTTCAGGCTGGCCTCAAACTCACTTTGTAGCCTAGGCTAGCCTTTAACTCACAATGATTCTCCTGCCTCAGCCTTCGAAGTACTGGGATTAGTCGTGCACCACCACAACTGGCTGCTTTCCTTTTTGAGAGAGGGTCTTGTTATGTGATTCATTCAGGCTGGCCTTGAGCTCACAAGTGTGTGCCGCTGCACCTGGTTTAAAAGTATTGGTTACTGGCATCAATTAGTGTTAGCGTATAATTGCACCATTTTATTTTATTTTATTTATTTTATTTTTTGTCTTTTTGAGACAGGGTTTGGTTATGCAGTTCAGGCTGGCCTTGAGCTCATTTTGTAGCCCAAGCTGGTCTTGAACTCGCAACGATCCGCCTGCCTCAGCCTCCCGAGTGCTGGGATTACAGGTGTGCACCATTTTATAGATGAGTTAATAAGTCCACTGGGGATTGAACCTAGGACCTTTACACCGAACTACATCCTCAGACCTTTTTTTTTTTTTTTTTTTTTAAATTTTGAGTAATGGTTTCTGAAGTCACTAAGTTTCCCAGGCTGGGTTAAACCTGTGAGCCTCCTACCTCATGAGTGCTGAGATTACAAGTGTGGGTCACCTGGCTGTGAAGGTCACACATTTCTTTTTGGTCAGTTTTTTTTGTTTTGTTTTGTTTTGTTTTTTTAGTACTAGGAACTGAACTCAGGACCTTGAGCTTGCCAGGCAGGTGCTGTGCTACTCAGCTATATTCCCACCCCACATACAAGTCACACAGTTCTTGAGAACGCAGAAAAGGTAGTCTTCAGACACAGCAATAGCTGACTTGTTAACACCATCACTATCAGCAAGTTATTGAATTTCTAAGGATGGGTGTCACCATCAAATATAATTCCCTATAGTTTGTGTGTCTCTAATAGTCACTTTTTTTTTTTTGATACCAGGAATTGAACCAGACGTCACGCTTGCCAGGCAGGCGCTATGCCACTGAGCCATATCCCCAGCCCCAGTCACTTGTATTTTTTATTTTTTATTTTTTTGGTTTTTCTCTGGTACCAGGAACTGAACTCATGACCTTGCGCTTGCCAGGCAGGCGCTTTGCCGCTGAGCTAAATCCCCAGCCCCTACTTGTATTTTTGTTGTTCGTTTTTCAAGTGCTTTTTGGCGGGGAGCAGAGTCTTGCTGTATAGTCCAGGCTGGTCTCAAACTCAACTATCCTTCTGCCTCAGCCTTCAAGTGCTAGGATTACAAGCGTGTGTCACCATGGCTAACACATCTCTTCTAGGTTTCTCTTCATCTCCATTGGTGATAAGTGAGCAATAAAGGAACTTTTCTACCAGTTGTGGTGGCGCATGCCTATAGTTGCAGCACTTGGGAGCCTGAGCCAGGAGGAGCTTGTGTTTGAGGCCAGCCTGGGCCACATAGGAAGTTCAAGGCCAGCCTTCATTATGCCAAGACCGTCTTTCAAAAAACCAAACAGCCACAAACAAAATGAACTCTCCTTTGTCCCTTCATGAACTTTGACACCCATATTTTCTCCTATATTATATATTCAGTTCTGTGTGTAAAGCTTAACAGCTGAGCATAGAGTAAAATAAATAACTTACAAGCTGGGGCTGGGGATTTAGCTCAGCGGCAAAACGCCTGCCTGGCAAGCGCAAGGTCGTGAGTTCGGTTCCCGGTACCGGAGGAAAAACAACTAAAAACTAAAAACTAAAATAAAATAACTTACAAGCTAATAAGAAAGGTCCAGTGAGTCACTGTAAGGCCTGCCTTTTGCTCACTCTCCTTTAGAACTGTTTATTCTTTGCTGAGCTTCCACAACTCTACTGACTCTACCTTTGGTCTTTTCCTGATGCTGCCAGGTTGATTGTGGCTTATTGAAAGTAAAGAGTAGGCCTGGGTATGGCAGTGTATGCATGAGGATCATGACAAGTTTAAGGGTGGCTTGGACTGCATAGTGAAACTTTGTCTCATTTAAAAAAAAAAAAAAAAAAAAA
>NW_004955493.1:7588978-7590544 GCF_000276665.1 Chinchilla lanigera
TAGCTCAGTGGCAAAGCGCCTGCCTGGCAAGCGCAAGGTCGTGAGTTCGGTTCCCGGTACCGGAGAAAAACCAAAAAAAAAAAAAAAAATTTTTTTTCAGGGTCTCGCTAAGTTGACCAGGCGCTGGACTTGAACTTGGGATTCTCCTGCCTCAGCCTCCAGAGTTGCTGGGATTATAGGCATATGCCACTATGCCCGATTTTGATGTCCATTTCCCTGCTAACTAACGTTGTTGAACATCTTTTTGTGTTAGTGTTTGGTCATTTGTTTATCTTCAAAGTGTATGTTCAAATACTTTGTCTTTTTTAAATAGAGTATTTTTTGTCGTTTTTAGAGTATTTTTTTTAACTATTGAGTTATAAGAACTCTTTACCTACTCTAGTTGCAAGTCTTTTTCAGATGTGTGATTTGCAGATATTTTATTTTGCTACTGTAGAGACCTGGCTTGTATTGATTTTTCACTCTACTCGAGTATTCTCCTTCCTCACAACACCCTAGACCAGGAGATAAAGCTTAAGGTAACACTGAGATAGGGAGACTTGGGAGATGGCTTTTTTCATGACAGACTCATAGGATCTGGTTTTCATTTAATAGATACATTTATTGAGAATCTATTTCGCCATGTACTGAGCAGTTGCAACAATGAATGTTGCTCATGTTCTATTGGGCTAGTAGAAAACAATAAATATGCAGATGTAAAATATATAAGCACAGTAAGTATCCTTTTGTTTCATTTATTTGTTTTTGGCAGTACTGTAGATTGAACTCAAGACCTTTACGCTGAGCTACATCCCCAGCTTTTATTTTTTGTTTTGTTGTTGTTGTTTTTTTTGTCTGAGACAGGGTCTTTCTATGCAGTTTGGGCTGGCCTTGAGCTCACTTTGTAGCCCAGGCTGGCCTCAAACACTGAACAATCCTCCTACCTCAGCCTCCCAAGTGCTGGGATTACAGACATGTGCCACTATGCCTGGCCAGCTTTTATTTTTTAATTTTTTAACTTGTTAAAATTTTGGGGTACTAGTCTCATTAAATTTCCCAGCTAGGACTTGAATTTGCGATCTTTCTGCCTCAGCCTCCTGAGTGCTACAGTTACAGGTTTATGCCATTGTGCCCAACAAGTTTTGTTTTGGCAGTGCCTGGGAACAAACCCAGGCAGTTGATCAGCATTCTCAGGCTGAGTAAGGCTTTAAATAATTGTTTTGGACCTAGCATAAAATCATGTTTAAGAAGGCCGGGGATATAGCTCAGTGGCACAGTGCCTGTTTGGCAAGTACAAGGTCCTGAGTTTGAATGCTCATACCAAAAAAAAAAAAAAGTTAAATTTTTGAAGTTGAAATTTTTTTTTTTTAAATTTTTAAGTGTACGTGCTGCTGAAGCAAGCACTGGAGTTGAATCTTTTGTTTTTAAGATGGGGTTTATAGTTGATGCTGGTCTTGAGCTCACTTTGCAGCCCAGGCTGGTCTCAAACTTGCAGTGATCCT
Organism: Chinchilla lanigera; assembly: GCF_000276665.1. Taxonomy (NCBI): domain Eukaryota; kingdom Metazoa; phylum Chordata; class Mammalia; order Rodentia; family Chinchillidae; genus Chinchilla; species Chinchilla lanigera. The sequence continues at coordinate 7,590,460 of NW_004955493.1, forward strand.
CCTGCCTCAGTCTCCCAAGTGCTGGGATTACAGGTATGCACCACCACACCCAGCTGCTTCTTTGTTTTTTTGAGATACATCCTTA
>NW_004955493.1:7590709-7596707 GCF_000276665.1 Chinchilla lanigera
CTTTTTTTGGTTTTTCTCCGGTACCGGGAACCGAACTCACGACCTTGCGCCTGCCAGGCAGGCGCTTTTGCCGCTGAGCTAAATCCCCAGCCCCAAGACCTGTCCAGTTCTATAAGGAATGTTTTGATGTGACCTCTTGTCAGTGATTATTTTCCTTTTTTTGTTTTTTTTTCCAGTATTGGGAATCGAACTCACGACCTTGTGCTTGCCAGGCAGGTGCTGTGCTGCTGAGCTAAATCCCCAGCCCCATCAGTGATTATTTTCTGTGTGATGCTCTCTCATCTCTAGGACTCTCTGGAGGAAAAGAGGAAGCGGCAGCGGTCTGAACGCCTGGAAAGGATTTTCCAACTTAGTGAGGCTCATGGGGCCCTGGCACCCATGTATGGGACTGAAGTCCTGGATTTCTGTACCCTGCCCCAACCTGTTGCCAGCCCCGTCGGCCCTCGATCTCCTGGCCCCAGCCACCCTGCCTTTTGGACTTATACTGAGGCTGCCCAACAGGCTGTACTGTTACCCCAGCAGCGACTAGACCAGCTGTCAGAAATCATTGAGAGGTTGGCAGGCTAAGTGCTAATGGGGAGTGGGTCTTGGGACCTCAGTGGATGTAGTTTTTAAGGTTGGTGAAGATGCTAACTGCTGGATGTTTCAGAGTTCCATCCTTTATACTGCTTGCCGTTTTCCTTTCACAGGTTCATCTTTGTCATGCCTCCTGTGGAGGCACCTCCCCCATCCCTGCATGCCTGTCACCCGCCTCCTTGGCTGGCCCCACGGCAGGCAGCCTTCCAGGAGCAGTTGGCCTGTGAACTGTGGCCCCGGGCTCGTCCTTTGCACCGTATTGTGTGTAACATGCGCACCCAGTTCCCTGACCTGAGACTTATCCAGTATGATTGTGGTAAGTTCATTAGGCAGTAAAGAACCCTCGACTTCTTTCATTTCATAGTAGCATGACTTTTATATCAGCCAGGTGTGGTAGCCCATGCATGTAATCCTGAGACTCTGAGAATCTGCAGCAGTATTATTACAAAGTCCAGCCCAGCCTGGGCAACTTAGTGACTTGGCAAAACTTGAGTCAAAATTAAAAACAAAAGAGGCCTGGGGATGCAGCTCAGTGAAGGCCCTAGGATGTGCTCCCAGCAATACATGAGCACACACACAGAGACTTACATCAGAGATGCTGCATATCTAGTCTCTAGGGATGTCTACAAATCATTGGGTGTTTTTAGATTGTACGTATGGACAAAATGAGTCATGCAGGCCTTTGATGGATTCATTTTCTTTTCTTTCATTAATTAATTTTTTTGGTACTGGGGATTGAACCCAGGGCCTTCACACTGACCTACATTGCTACCTCTTTTTTTTTTATTTTGAAACATGGTCTTGGTTACCCAGGTTAGCCTCAAACTTGCAGTCGTCCTCTGTCAGCCTCCCAGTGTGGTGATACAGGCATGTGCTACTATGCCTGGCTGTGAGGGGATTTTTGGCATTTGTGAATTTGACTTCCATGAAAATTGAAAGTATATAATACTAATTCATTCAGTGATTGGTTTGTGAACATCTGTCATAATTTGCTAATCATGTATGGTACAATAATGAGTCAGCACAGCTTAGAGGTTTTAGGTATGTGGTGGTATAAGACAATAAATAGTAAATTTTGGTTTGAAGAATGGAAAGGACCCTTGTGTGTTTTTAGCCAGTGCTGGCTTAAACCACCCCAAGAGTATCTGTTGTTTGCTAAATGAGAAATTCTGAGAAATAGAATTTTCTCTGGTTCAGTAGTTTAGTATCTTTATGATCCCAAGACCTTCTGATCTTTCTACTTTTGCCTGTCATCTGTAGCTTTTGTCCTTTTAGTCTCGTGCTTGTTTCTTTATGGTATTAAGATGACTTCCCATAGAGAGCATACCAGTTATCTAAGCAGGAGTTTAGGTATTGAGAGGAAAGCCAGGCTTGGTGGTGCACACCTGTTATTCCAGCACTCGGGAGGCTAAGACAGGAGGATTGCTGTGAGTTTGAGACCAGCCTGGCCTACATAGTGAGACCCTGTCTCAAAAAGTAAATTTAAAAAAAAAGAATTCACTTTTAGTGAGGTGTTTCCACACCACCCCTCCAAAGCCCTCTCAGTTGAGTGTGCTTCAAAACCCATTGGTCAAGCTGAGCTACAGGTCCATCCCTAGGAGAGTCATTGACAAATGAGAATAGCAAAGGGGAGCTCTTGTTTATTTAGGTCAGTCATGATTTATTTTGTGGGCCTGGATTTGGCCCTGCCCCTGGTGGGAGCTAAGGATCTTTTTTAGGTGTGCACAGTGTTATTTGGGGTCTATTAACCAAACATGATTGTTGGACATTTGTTACCACCGTGGCTGCTGCTGCTGCTACAATTTTTTGTTTTTCTTTTTGAGACAGGGTCTGCTGTGCAGTCCAGGCTGGCCTTGAGCTCACTTTGTATCCCAGGCTGGTCTCGAACTCAAAACAATCCTCCTGCCTCAGCCTCCCGAGTGCTGGGATTACAGGCGTGTACCACTATGCCTGGCTGTAATTTTTTGTATTGGAAGATTGAACCCAGAGGTATTCCACCACTTGGCAACATCCTTAGTGTGTGGGGGCCCCCCTCACTTTTTTGAGACAGGGTCTTGCTGTGTAGCCCAGACTGGCCTTGAGCTGGTGCCAGTCCTCTTTCCTCAGCCTTCTGAGTGCTGGGATTATAGGCATGTGCCACCACACCTAGCCTTTTTTTTTGTATTTAAAGACAAGGTCTCTTGCTATGTAATTCAGGCTGATTTTCAACTCACTGTGGAGTGCCGAGTGTGATGGCACACAGTTGTAATCCCAGCACTCGGGAGGCTGAGGCAGAAGGATCATTTCGAGTTCAAGACCAGCCTGGGCTACAAAGTGAGCTCAAGGCCAGCCTGGACTGCATAGCAGACCCTGTCTCCAAAAAAAAGACCAAAAAAAAAACAAGTAAACTGACTGTGGAGCCCAGGCTGGCCTTGAATTTACCGTGATCCTCCTACTTCAGCCTCCTGAGTGCTAGGATTACAGGTGTGTGCTACCATACCTGGCACTTCATTTTTTTTATTTTTGCTTTTTTTTGAGACAAGGTCTTGCTATGTAATTCAGACTGGCCTTGAATTCATTATGTAGCTTAGGCTGGCTTCAAATTTATGGTGATCCTCCTGCCACCTCCTGACTGGTAGAATTACATGCATGTGCCACCACACCCATCTTTGGCTCACTTTTTTGAGACCGGGTCTCATTATGTTGCCCAGGCTGGCCTTGGAAGTTGGACTTCTCTCACATAGCTGGTACAGGTACTGCTGTAGATATTTCTCTTTATGTCTTTTTTTGAGACAGGGTCTCACTATGCAGTTCAGGCTGACCTTGAGGTCACTTTGTAGCCCAGACTGGTCTTGAACTTGGAATGATCCTCCTGCCTCAGCCTCCTGAGTGCTGGGATTACAGGTGTACGCCACCATACTCGCCTTCCTATAGTTACTTCCATAATAATTTATTTGGGGGTTTTTGTAAAGATCCTAGAGCAGTGATGGTGGACCTTTTAGAGCTTTTAATGGTACAAACAGCCCTCTGCAACGTGCGTTCCATAGGTTTGCTGCCATTGCCCTAGAGTATAAGAAAATCAGAATTTTAATTTATATGTCCTCAGTAACTATTCTAGTAACAATTGTGGGTTGTTTTGGTTTTTTTTGTTGAGACAGGTTCTTGCTATGTTAGTTTAGACTGGTCTTGAACTGTGTAGCCCAGGCTGACCTCAAACTCATGGTGATCCTACTGCGTTAGCCTCCCAAGTGCTGGGACTGCAGTTGTGTGCCACCACACCCAGCTAACAGTTTTTTTTTTTATTTGAAACTATTCAGAGTGACAAATTCAAAGTCTTCGTTAATAGTGTTCAGACTGGGCTAGTTAAGTGGTAGAGCATTTGCCTAGCATTTGCAAAACCCTAGATTTAATCCCCAGCATAGAGAAAATGGCCTGGCCTGTCTACCTGTAGTCACAGCCACTTGGGAAGCTAAGACAAGAGAATTACTTAAGCCCAGGAGTTAAAGACCACCCTGGGCAACATGGTGAGACCCCATCTCAAAAAAGAAAATAAAAATGTTTGAACTTACCTATCAGAGATGATGTAGGAGTTATTTCTGTGTTTGATGGGAGATGAACTAGATAACCCCCTTGAAAAGCTGTGACCATAGATTGGTTGGTGTCTATCTTGTGGCTGTTCTGGTTCTGACTGGTATGACTCTTGATCTCATGCTCTCAAGTCATTGAGGATTCTTACCTCACCCCCGACCCCCACTGTCTGTCAGTATCTTTCTAGACCCTTAGTCAGACACAGACAAGTTAGATTCCAGGCAGGAACACTCTGAACAAGGGAACCTTTAAGGGATGGAAACATGAAGTTAAGTTTTTTTGATTCTCCAGGCCTGAAGCTTGATACTTTTCAACTATAGCCTTCTAGTGCTAAGTATTCTGCGTATTCCAGGTTGTAGCTAGCTACCTATATCCCATAATATCTCTTCAGGAAAGTTACAGACTTTGGCAGTGCTGTTACGGCAGCTCAAGGCAGAGGGCCACCGGGTGCTTATCTTCACTCAGATGACTCGCATGCTGGATGTATTGGAGCAGTTTCTGACATACCATGGCCACCTCTACTTGCGTCTGGACGGATCTACTAGAGTTGAACAGAGACAGGTAACCCAGGCTGTGGCTCTTTAGAAGTTTACCTCAGTCCTTGTCTTCTTTTCTTAAGCCTTGAACTTCAAGATTGGGCCCCTTTAAGCCTTGGACTATATTTAGGGACATGTCTCCCGATACGGTTTTTTTTTCCTTTCCCTCTAGGCCTTGATGGAACGATTCAATGCAGACAAACGCATATTCTGCTTCATCCTTTCAACTCGAAGTGGGGGTGTGGGCGTGAACCTGACGGGAGCAGACACTGTTGTTTTTTATGACAGCGACTGGAATCCTACCATGGATGCTCAGGCCCAGGATCGCTGTCACCGAATTGGCCAGACTCGTGATGTCCACATCTATAGGTATTGTCCAGTCCCCCTTCACCTTATATCCACTTTTTTTTTCTTGACAGGGTCTCGCTTTGCAGGCTGGATTTGAATTCTCTGTATATATCAGGTTGGCCTGAACCTTGCAGTGATCCTCTTGCCTCGGCCTCCTGAGTACTGGGATTATAAGCATGTGCCACCATGCCTAGTTTATATCCCCTTATGTGACAGGATTTCCTTGATATATTTGACTGCACCTGGCTTCTGTCTTGTAGGCTTATCAGTGAACGGACTGTGGAGGAGAACATCCTTAAAAAGGCAAATCAGAAGAGAATGTTGGGAGATATGGCCATTGAGGGAGGCAACTTCACCACAGCCTATTTTAAACAGGTACAAAATAAGATCTTTCTGCTTGGGCAGAAAAGAACTCCTGTGACTATAGGAGTTTTTCTTGCTTATTAAAAAGTTACTGCTTTCACCTTCACAGACCTGACCTCTGTACCAGTGGCACCTCTGAAACTTTCAGAAACTGTCCGCTTGTAGGCCTAGCACTACCATTCTATTGGCTGATAACCTTCTTTCTGTTCTATCCAATAGCACACCATTCGAGAGCTGTTTGATATGCCACTGGAGGAGCCATCTGGTTCATCTGCACCCTCTGCCCCTGAGGAAGAAGAGGAGGCTGTGGCCAATAAGCAGACCCATATTCTCGAACAGGTAAAAGAAAAAAATGGGCAGCCCTAAAATGGGAGTACTGCTTAAAATATCTGCTGTTTTTCATTAGGCTGTTGAGTTTGTCCACTGCAGAATGAACTGCTTTCCAGATTTCAGTCAGCTTTTGATAGTTTTAAGTGCATTGCTTGGTTCACAGGATTTGGATCTCCCAGATCCTAGGTTAGATTTGCTGCTGCTTTTTTTAAAAGAAACTTTTTTTCTCTTTTTTTTTTGTCTTTTTGAGCCAGGGTCTTGGTGTGCAGTTCAGGCTG
>NW_004955493.1:7597607-7614732 GCF_000276665.1 Chinchilla lanigera
AGGACCTCTTGACTCCTCGGGCTTAGTCTGCATTCTCATGTTCTCCAAGTCCTTGTTCAGCAGCTGCTCCTCTGCTGACTCTGGACCTTTCTGGTTCTCAATGGCAGGAGCAAGAGTGGCCCGTTGTATGGCATGTATTCCCTGGGGTTTCTCCATGTTTGAATGATTCACACATGTCTGTGGGTGGGCATCTGCAGCCGCTGCATGGTGGGCCAATTGTGTCATTGTTTCTCTGTATCATGGTAGTTCTCAATTGAGCAGCGCCGCCACGTCGCTGCTGCGTGGCTCCCCCTGCACCGGGGGCCCTCCCTCTGGGCACTTACGAGGCAGGGAGCGAGCCGGCGCTCCTGCCCATGGCTCCCTGTGCGCCTGGGCCCCTCCTTCCGGGCGCCTACCAGGCAGGAAGCGTGCCAGGCTGGTTTTGAACTGTTGGGTTCAAGCAGTCCTCCAGCTTCAACAGCAGTGCTTCTTAATAATTTGTGTTTGTTAAGCCAAATTACAGATGTGTTCACCTTCTGAGCTTTACATTCTGTATTTCTGAAATGCTAATGAGAAAATAGAACTTTTAGGATTAAGTGATGTGATACATGTAAAAAGTTCCTGGTAGGTGGCCTTGGTGGTGCAGGCCTATAATCCTAGCACTCTGGAAATCTGAGTTGGGAGGATTACAAGTTCAAACACAGCCTGGACTTAGAGACTTAGCAATATTCTGTCTCAAAATTTAAAAATGGGCTGAGGATATTAGCCAGTGTGAAGATTCTGAGTTCAAGTCCCAGCACCACAAAAAAAAGTGCCTTATGATATGAAACAGTTTTCCAAATACTGAAGTATAATAGAATCACTTGGAAAGGTTGTTCAAAGGATTAATTTCCTGATTCCATCTCAAAGTCAACTGAATCATAATTTTTGAGTATTTGATCTGGATATGTGTTTTCAAAATTCTCCAGATGTAGAGGTATTTAAGAACCATAGGATGGAGCATCCTCTCTACTGAGTGCCTTTTTGTTGCTGGGCATGCTGTAGGATGCTTCTCTTAGTGGATTCAATGTGAGTTCCTTTGATACTCATCTCAAGGAAAGATCAGATAAGACTAATGCGGCATCTCGGCACAAAAGCAAATACATGCTGGGTGTGATGGTGTATGCCTGTAATCCTAGCACTCTGGAAGGGTCAGGCAGAAGAGTTGCAAATGTGAACTCAGCCTAGGCAGTTTAGTGGGGTCCTGTGTTTAAAAAAGGGGGTGGAGTGGAGCTGGGGATATAACAGTGCAAAGGCCTAGGTTCAATCTCCAGTACAAAAAAGCTTGATTTTTTTTTTTTTTTTGAGAAGCTAAGGCTAAGGTTGGGGATATAGCTCAGTGGTGGAGAACTTAACCTAGCATGCACAAGTCTCTGAGTTCAATCCCCAGGACCACCAAAAGAAAGGAAGGAAGGGAGAGAGGGAGAGAAGGAGACAGAAGGAAGAAGGAGGAACAGAAGGAAGAAGCAAACTAAGGCTAACTGTAATGGAAGGAAGTAAAGCCAGGGATTTGTAAAGCAGCCTTTTGTCCCTAGTGGGAATGGGAGTGAGAGAGAGATCCATTCCGTACTGTGTGGACCGCTGAATTGTTTTGGTTAGTTTGGGCTCCTAGAATAGGTTGTTCTCTTGCAAACCTGGTTTTATGTAAATTTGGCCCCATATTTTTGCCAGATTCAAATCACAGGATGTAAAGTTCCTTAAATACTTTTATTTTCTGTCCTGTACAATCTAGGCATTGTGTCGGGCAGAGGATGAAGAAGATATTCGTGCAGCCACCCAGGCCAAGGCTGAACAAGTGGCTGAACTTGCAGAATTTAATGAGAATGATGGCTTTACTGTTGGTGAGGGAGAGGAGGCCAGTCGGGTTGGAGCTGATGATGAGGAGATGTCCCGGGCTGAGCAGGAAATTGCTGCCCTTGTGGAACAGGTCAGCGTTGGAACCACTGGCTTTTGCCTTCATCCTTTATAACATTTCCCCCTGGGCTTAAGACCCATTTGGGGTCCTGGACACCAGATCCTTAGTTCATAATCTCTGTGTCTGTCTGTAGCTGACCCCCATTGAGCGATACGCCATGAAATTCCTGGAAGCTTCTCTGGAAGAAGTGAGCCGAGAGGAGCTCAAACAAGCAGAAGTGAGTATTTCTGGGGTGTGCGGTTGGTAGTAGAATGCTGCTATTCGTTACTCACTCTGCTGTGCGCGCCCTCCTGCTGACCGCCCTTGGGGAATGTGTTGTTGGTAGGAACAAGTGGAAGCTGCCCGGAAAGACCTGGACCAAGCCAAGGAGGAGGTGTTCCGCCTACCCCAAGAAGAGGAAGAAGGGCCTGGGGCTGGGGATGAGATCTCTTGTGGGTCTAGTGGAGGCAGCCACCGGCGCAACAGGAAGGTCAAGGCCCCTGAGAGGCTGGGGACTCGTGTCAGTGAGCGTCTTCGTGGAGCCCGGGCCGAGACTCAAGGGACAAATCACACTCCTGTCACTTCCACCCATCATACCCGCAGCACTTCCACTCCCCCCCGCTGTAGTCCTGCCAAGGAACGGGTTCCCAGGCCAGCACCTAGGCCTCGGCCTGCTCAGGCTTCAGCTCCTGCTATAGTTCCTGCCCCAGTTCCTGCCCCAATCCCTGTTTCGATTCCCATTTCAGCCCCAAATCCAGTAACTGTTCTTCCTGTCCATATCTCACCATCTCCCCCGCCGCCCCCGCAGGTTCCTCTTTCATGTTCTTCTCCTGCCTGTACCCCTCCTGCTGCCTGTACCCCTCCACCACCACCTCATACCCCACCACCAGCCCAGACTTCTCTCTTAACTCCTCCTTCTCCTCTTCTGCTTGATTCACCTTCTGTGCCCATCTCTTCCCCAGTTACTAACCTCTCATTGGGCTTGGGGCCTGAAGCAGAACTTTGTGCACAAGCCTTGGCATCTACGGAGCCCCTGGAGATGGCTGGTATGACCAGTTCTGAGACTTCCCCGCTTACTCTTATACCCCCTAAGGATCTGTTGCCAGTTGCTGTTGAGATCCTGCCTGTGTCAGAGAAGAACCTTCCTCTCCTCCCTTCTGCACCTAGCCCAACCCCAGAGGCTGGCAGCATCCCCAATGGTCAGGAGCAAGAGCTAGGAGACCTTACTGAGGGGTCCATCACAGTGCTGGATCATGAGGAACTGTCCACAGGTTTGAGTGAGAGCAATGGGCTGGAGCTCCCACCTTCACTACCATCTGATGAGCCACTCCAGGAGGCTAATAGGAACTTGGAAGAGTTGGTAGAGGTTCAGACCCTAACCTCCAGCCCAGAGAAACCACAAGAACTTGCCACAGCTGAAATCACAGTTCCATCAACCTCATCTTCAGACACTTCCTCTCCTGAGGGTCCTTCCCCTGCCCGGCCCCCTCGGCGTCGCACCAGTGCTGATGTAGAAATTAGGGGTCAGGGGGCTGGTGGACCAGGGCAACCTCCAGGCCCCAAAGTGCTTCGAAAGCTGCCAGGACGGCTAGTAACTGTGGTGGAGGAAAAGGAACTTGTGAGGCGGCGGCGTCAACAGCGGGGAACTGTCAGCACCTTAGTGCCTGGGGTCTCTGAGGTCAGTGCCAGCCCAGGAAGCCCATCTACCCGCAGCATGTCCGGGCCAGAGTCCTCTCCTCCCAACAGTGGGCCCAGTGAAGCTGCTCCCTCGTCCTCACTGCCCATCCCAACTCAGCCCTTCGTAGCTCGGCGTCACATTGAGCTGGGGGTCGTTGGAAGGGGCAGCCCAGAGAACGGAGAAGGAGCACTGCTTGCTATCTCTCCACCTGCTGTGAAACGTCGGAGGGGGAGGCCCCCAAAGAAGAACAGGTCTCCAGCAGATGCTGGGCGAGGGCTGGATGAGGCACCTTCATCGACCTCTAAAGGAAAAACCAATGGGACTGAGCCAGTCCCTGGGGCTGAGACCCTAATTGTTGCAGAACCTATCCTGCAGCCTCAGCTTGTTCCTGAATCCCAGCCTCCTGGACCCCCACCAGTTCACAGACCAGAGCCCATCATCCTGTCACCTGTGGAGAAAAGAAGGCGTGGGCGGCCCCCCAAGGCACGAGATTTGCCCATCTCTGGGACCATTTCCTCTCCAGGGGATGGCAGTTTAGAGAGCCGGACACAGCAGCTCCCACAACCACCACTGCCACCACCCCTACCACTGCTACCCTGTCCTACTGCTCCTGTCGCCAACACTGTCACCACGGTCACCATTTCAATGTCCCCACCCAAGCGAAAGCGGGGCCGACCTCCCAAGAATCCACCATCTCCTCGGGCCAGCCAGCTCCCTGTATTGGACCGCGACAGCTCTTCTGTCCTTGAGAGCTGTGGATTGGGGAGGCGGCGGCAACCCCAGGGCCAAGGGGAAAGTGAGGGTAGCTCTTCTGATGAGGATGGAAGCCGCCCCCTCACCCGCCTGGCTCGCCTGCGACTTGAAGCAGAGGGAATGCGGGGACGAAAGAATGAAGGGTCCATGGTGGTGGCTGTAATTCAAGATGATCTGGATGTAGCAGATAGTGGGCCAGGCGGGTTAGAATTGACACCTCCTGTGGTCTCATTAGCCCCAAAACTGCGCTCAACCCGCCTACGCCCAGGGTCTTTAGTGCCCCCACTAGAGACTGAAAAGGTGCCTCGCAAACGGGCAGGGGCCCCAGTTGGAGGTTCTGGGTTGGCAAAACGGGGCCGAACACAACCCCCAAGTCCCCTAGGGCCTGAGGGTTCAGTAGAAGAGTCTGAGGCTGAAGCCTCAGGTGAGGAAGAGGAAGGTGACGGAACCCTACGCCGCCGGCCTGGCCCCCGCAGGCTCGTTGGGACCACCAACCAAGGGGACCAACGCATCCTGCGCAGCAGTGCCCCTCCCCACTTGTCTGGCCCTACCGTTAGTCACAGAGGCCGGAAGGCCAAGACGTGAGTGGGCTGCCCCTCCACCTAGGCTTTCCACCATGGCCACTCTCCCTCTATGACCAGGCCTGACTCTGTTAACCACTACTTGAAGTCTTGAGGGGGAAAGCCTCCAGGGAGACGTAAGGGCCTTCTCCCTTTCCACCAAAGTAGGGGATAGGCAACTGGTTGTAATGGAAATGGGGCTCATCACAATCCTCCTTCCCTTCCACCCACGTGGCTGGGCAGTGTTAAGGGTGGCAAGATAGTCTTTGTCCCACCCCCTTGTACTTGATTCCCCAGCTATCTTTCATAGCCCCATACCCTTAGGGGAAAGGGGAGGGGCTTCTCTACAATGAGTTTTTTTTCTTTTTTTTTTTTTTTTTTTTTAAGGAGAAAAAAATAATAAACTTAGTTTCTGTACAAGCATCCGAGTAAGGAAGCTTCTGATTTTCTGGTGTGGAGGGTTGGGTGGGAACTTGGGCATCGGTATTCTCCCCTTCCTCTTGCAAAGACCCTCGTACCTGATCTCTAATCCTGGATTGTATACCTTTGTGGCAGAAACCTCCACCCTCAAGAAGAGGGAAGACTGGCAAATCTGATCTGCTGGTAGGGTTCGTTTCTCTCAAATCTTAGTTGTAAGTCATTCAGATATGTTGTCCTCTCCCTGCGTGTGTTGCTTTGGTTCCTGATCTCCCTCAGAGCTTTCCAGTGCCTCAGCCTTTTTCCTTCTTTTAACCAACACTTGCTCAAGTGCTTCCTTTCCTTTGTCCAGAAGAAAGGCATCCTACCTACAACTAGCTTCATCCTGTGGCCCTCCCCTCTCCTCCATCTAGCCAAACTGGTTTGAGTCAGCCACACCCCCTTCCCAGCTCCTGGGGCTCTTCAGATGATGGCTGGCCGCTGGGCCCCACCTCTGGGCTTGGAGCCCTGAGTCAGCTCCATCTCCACCTGAGCCAAATCAAACCTGAGGCAGGAGCGGAAACTCAGTTCCTCAAGGCCTGTAGCCAGGTAAGAGCCCCTGTTCGTGTTTACATTTTTTTGTCCTTGACCCCTGGGCCCTGTCTTTGGGTTCTTGCCTTGCTGACTATGTCTGTTTTTCTCATCTGAGTTTTTTTCCTCATACTTAACTCCCTACAGCTTTGTGGCACACATCGTTCTTTGCACTCTGCTTGTTTTGCTTCTTGTACCCTTCCTGTCTCACTTGTTTTCAGGGAATGACAGGAGTTGATTTTATCTAGCTGTAGTGGAATGGTTGGATGTGAGGGTGGAAAGGTGGTTTGGTACCGAAGTTTAGAGGGCCTGAGAAATAGATGAGAAATGAGGGCGTCATGCGGGTTTCTGTGAGGGTCATGTGGTCATCTGGATTTTGAATGTTTTGTGTGGTCTGTAGAGAGTGGATGGCACGGAGTCAACATAGAAAAGGCCCCAGCTTGGAGAAGTAAGGTCTTCCTGATGTTTGATTTCGTCAGCTGTAAGAAAGGGTTTACATGTGCACTTTTCCCTTTTCTCTGTCACAACAACTGATGTTTTCATGTGATACGGTTGCTTATTGGAGTGGGTTGCAGGATGTAGGGTCCTACTCATTGATCCTTAATACTCAGCCTCTAGGGGAATTTCAGGGAACCTTATGACCCGTGTTTAAGATTTTCTCCTGCTTCTCAGTTGCACTTTTCAAAACTGTAATAGGTATACATTTGCTTGCCTATAGAATCAGAATTTAAGATGAAAGAAAAGGATTCTAGCCACGTATTTTCTTTCCTGTTCCGAATCACTGGAGGAATTTCCAAGTAAGGCAGCATTCCTGACAGTTGAGCGAGGCTATGACAATATCAGGCTCTGAGAGGGGTGGAGTCAGCAAGCCAGGTCAAGGGCTCATTTGTTGGGTTTACAAGTACCGTGACTGTATCGCCCACAGGTGATGGAGGACGAGGAGAAGGCAGTGGAGATTGTGTTGAGCAACATGGCAGCTGCTCATTCTCCATCCCCCATCCGCTGCTGCAGGCTCCGCCTCCGCTGCTTGGCAGCTACTAGCATTATCTGTGGCTGCTCTTGCCTGGGAGTCATGGCCCTTGTGTTTGCCATCAAGGTGAGGAATGCAGTTTCTATGGGAGTGGGGTTGGGTGTAAGGCAATGACCTTGAGTGTCTGACTTGGCTACACTGAGGGAACAGTTACTAAACACTATCAGTGCTTATCTCAGGGCCTACTGCAAGGAGTAAGGTAGGTTCCTCCTGTCAGAGGACTCAGTCTATGAAAGAGTTGGCAGTGAAAATAATTACTAGTAGGATACAGTTTATCAGTATCAGGATAGAGGAAGCATGGGGTACTCAGGAGAGTGGGAGAGATGTGTGCTCTGATAGTATAGGCAATTGATAACGGCGTCCTGGGTGAGATGACAGGAAAGTAATCTTAAAGGATTTGTGAATAAGGGTGAAAGGACATTAGAGGAAAAGGCCAGTGTGTACTAAGACCTGGACTATTCAGCATGACTGGTTTATTGAGATGAAGCCAGAAGGTCCAGATTGCAGAGGGCCTCTAATTCTATGCATAGCAATTTTGACTTTATCTTGAAAGCACTAGGGAATTAAAAGTTTTTGCAGGGTGTGTGTGTGTGTGATATGGTCGGATGTGTGTTTCCGAAAAATCTACTGTCAAGGCCTACGTGGAGGGTGAATCAGAAGGGGCAAGGCTGGAGGCGGCTGAGCAATGATAAGAGCATACTTTTAAGAGTCTGGAAGAGCAAGTTGTGATGGCACATGCCTGTAATCCCAGCTCCTGGGAGGCCAAGGCAGGAGGATCCCCAGTGAGTTTGAGGCCAGCCTGAGCTACATAGTGAGTTTAAGGCCAGCCTAAATTACACAGTGAGATCCTGTTTTAAAAAACAAAAAAGCCAGGGATATAGCTCAGTGGTGCAGTGCCTGTCTGGCAAGTGCAAGATCCTGAGTTTGATTCCTGGTATCCAAAAAACAAACAGAAAAACCCCACAGCCTGGAAGAAGCAGTGGGGTCTTCCAGAGGGCTTCTGTTGCACGTACATGCCTTTTTTTTTTTTGAGGTGCTAGGAATTGAACTGGGGTCTTACTAGGGAAGTGTGCTATGGCTAAGCGGCATACCCAGCACATATATGTACTTTTTGAAAGACTACTCAGGCTAATTTAGACATGCTGGAATTTTCTCACCCATAGATATATTTTTGTTTGTTTTGATACAGGGTCTCACTGTGTAGTTCAGGCTGGCCTTGAACTCTCATTTTGTAACAAAGATTGGCCTTGAACTCACAGTGATCCTCCTGCCCCAGCCTCGAAAGTGCTGGGCTTGCAGGTGTGTGCCAGCCACCTCAGCTGACCTGAGACATGTTTTTAACAAACTCTTTCAGGGCTAGGTGTAGTTCAGTGGCAAAATAAGCGTGCCATGGATTCCATCCCAGTCCAACCAAAAAGAAAAAAATAATTCATAAATATCTCTTCACTATATGAACTTCTTGCTTTTAAACTGGGCGAGTTGGCACGCACCTGTAATGTCAGCACTCAGGAAGCTGAAGCAGGAGGATTGCTGAGTTTAAAGCCAGCCTGAACTGCGTAGTGAGACCCTGTCTCAAAACCAAAAATCTCTCTGGCTTTCACTAGGGCAAAATCATAAAAAGGATCTCTAGTGGTGAGAAAGTGATGCCCACTGAGCTATGACTATGGGCTCTGACTAAACATGAATCAAAAATAACTCATTTCCATGTTGTGCTGGGTGTGGTGGCACTTGAGAGGCTAAAGCAGGAGGATCAACCAGGAGATCGTGGCTAGCCTGAACAACATAGTGAGACCCTGTTTTTTTTTTTAAAAAAAACTGTTTTCTGAGTGAATCTGGGATGGGCTGGGGATATAGCTCAGTGGCATAAGCGCCTGCCTGGCAAGCAAAAGATTCTGAGTTCGATTTCCAGTACAAAAAACAAAAAACAAAAACAAAAAAAACAACCTTTGCCTGCCTGTGTGAATCTGGGATGAGTAGTAAAGAATAGGGAATAAGATTATAAAGGATTTTCTTATGTATGATATTTTTGTTTTGAGACAAGGTCTTGCTGTGTAGTCTAGGCTAGTCTTCAACTTACTATGGAGCCCAGGATGGCCTTGAATTGGTGGTAATCCTCCTGCCTTAGCCTTCCATGTGCTACGATTATAGGCATGTGCCACCATGCCCAGGTCCTTATGTGTCATTTTGTGAGCTGTGGCCACTTGAAAAGTAGGGTAAAAATGGGTACCTTGCTGGGTATAGTGTGGCACTCCTGTAATCTCAGCCCTTGGGAGGCCGAGGCAGGAGGATTGCCAAGGCCAGCCTAAACTATATAGTAAGACCTTGCCTCAAAAACAAAACAGTAAGACGTTATTTTGCAGATGAGGCATGAGAAACAAGACAGGAAGGCAAAATGGGCATGAAGTTTTGAGCTGTGATGAATGGGGGAGTGGACTGGGGCACTGGGTACTTCGGGGGCAGAAGTGGGGGGAAAACCTAACCGAGAACCTGCCTCCACAGGCAGAAGAGCGACATAAGGCAGGCCGATTCGAGGAGGCAGTGCACTGGGGGGCCCGGTCCCGGAGGCTCATCCTGGCCAGCTTTGCTGTCTGGCTTGCTGTCCTCATTCTGTCCCCTGTGCTGCTGTGGCTGCTTTCCTACACCATCGCTCAGGCTGAGTGACCCTGGGTGGCCTGTGCCGAGAGTCAGCTGAGACATGCTGGATCCAACAGTGCAACATTGCTAAGTTCTGGGGACAGCAATGGTCCTTCCTGGCTGGAAGGATGGGGCCTCTCTTAAGGGCCCTTGGAAGAGCTCTTCTAGCCTTTTATAACAAGAGCTAAGACTGGGGAGGGGCGATCAGCTGGCTGTTTCAATGCCCTCCACCTTCCCTCTGTCCTACACCACTCCATCCTAGGGGCCTCCACCCAGAGAAGGGGGCTGAAGACCAGGCCTAGTTTTATTAGAATTTGTTTTATAATAAAAACCTCTTTTGGTGTTGAAATGCTCCTGTCTAATTAATTATTCTCTTCCTGCTTTCCCGAGTCTTTGGTGAGGGCCAGACTGGATATCTGACTGATGGCAGAAGCTGCTAGTCTCTGGCTTCACTTCCAGCTCCATAAGAGGGGAAACAATTTATTTTTCTTCTTCTGAAAGTTTCTCATTTTGGAAAAACCCACAACTTCTCCTTATATATCAGCAGAAACCCTGAGGCTGGAGAGGAAGTTTAGTAACAGAAGCTGCTATTTACTTGAATACTTACGCCAGGCTGTGTTCTAAGTCCTTTGTATTTTGCCATCAGTCCCCACAGGGACTCAGTGGTATGTTCTTCTTTTATAGTTGAAGAAATGGGCACAGATTTGCCTAAGGTCACAAAGCTAGTACATGGCAAACCTGGATTGAATCCAGACCCTTGTTGTGCTCTATCTATAGCTCTTTTTTTATTCTGTATTTTGAGACGGTCTAATTAAGTCACTGACTTGCCCAAAATGGGCTTGAACTTGTGATTTTTTTTTAAATTTATTTTTTAGTTTTTTTCCAGTACTGGGAATCAAACTGACAACCTCGCACTTGCCAGGCAGGCACTGTGCCGCTGAACTAAATCCCCAGCCCCTGGGCTTGAACTTGGAATCTGCCTGCCTCAGCCTCCCAGAGTATTGGGATTACAGGCACGCGCCACCATGCCCCGATTTAGATATTTGTGTACCTGTGCCCTGGGAATTATGGTTACCTCATCATAATTGAGCAGAGCACCTAAAGGAATTAGAGATGTGTACACTAAAAAGAGTATTAGAAGCACATGGTGGCTGTTTTCAATGTTCCAAAATGCTCTGGAAAGGAAAATACTGGGGATTGACCCAGGGTCTCATGCACACTAGGCCAGTGCTCTAACCACAGCTGGTTGCTCAGGCTGACTTTGAACTTAAAGTGTTCCTGCTTCAACTTTCTGAGTTGCTGGTATTACTGGTGTTGTGTACCGCCACAGTTGGCTTGGTAACGTGGTAATGTGGTTTTTTTTTTTTGTACTGGGAATTGAACTCAGGACCTCACGCTTGCTAGGCAGGCGCTGTGCTGCTGAGCTTGGTAACATTCTATAGCAATCTTTCCTGTTTTAGGGTCTGGTTCTGGTTTAGAATCTTCACTGTATTTAGTTGTCATACCTCTTTAGTCTACTTCAGTTTTTTGACAGTTCCTCATTCTTTTTTGTCTTTCATGATGTTTCTGAAGCAATGCCGCTTAACATCAGAAGGCATATGAATGTTGGTTTGTCTTACTGGTAGTAATAGCAACAATTTAGTTAATGTAGTGTCATATTTTTCCAAGGTAATGATCTTTGTGTTTTCTTTGTAATTAAAAAGGAATCTATATAAACTTTTTCAGTGAATTTTCACCAGATTCCTTATGTTTGTTGTTTGGTTTTCTGAAAGGGCCTTGCCATAGCTGGCCTTGAACTTACCTCCCAAGTGCTGGGATTGCAGCACCACCATTGCTGACATGCTCCACCATTCAGTTTCACCAGTGATTTTTTTCTGGGTTTGTGTGTGTTTTGTTTTGTCTTTTTGAGACAGGGTCTTGCTATGCAGTTCAGCCTGACCTTGAGCTCACTTTGTAGCCCAGGCTGGCCTCAAATTTGCAATGATCCTCCTGCCTCAGCCTCCCGAGTGCTGGGATTACGGGCGTGCACCACCACACCCAGCTTGAGGGGCATGTTGAGACAAGGTCTCACTATGCAGTTCAAGCTGGCCTTGAACTCACTTTGTAGCCCAGGCTGGTCTCTAATTTGCAATGACCTGGGCTGGGGATTTAGCTCAGCAGCACAGCGCCTGCCTGGCAAGCACAAGGTTGTGAGTTCGATTCCTGGTACGGGAAAAAAAAGCAAAACAAAAAAAATTGCAATGATCCTCCTGCCTCAGCCTTCCGAGTGCTGGGATTACAGGCATGCGCCACCATGCCCGGTGTTGTTTACTTTTATTGTGAGACATGGTTTCACTCAACTGCTCAGGTTGGCCATGAACTTGCAATCTTTTAGCCTCAGCTTCCCACCTAAGTCATTCTTTCTAAATTTCTTTCTACTGTACAGAAAATCTGGGCCTGGGGATACAGTTCAGTGGTACAGTGTTGCCTATCAGTGTGCAAGGCCCTGGGTTCCATCACCATCACTGCAAAACAATAGATGTTTCTTTTTCTTCTCTTAGTTACAACTTTTAGGATCCATATGGTCTGAGTTTCTGTTTTAGTTTGGTGGTTATATATAATACTGTCATTATCTTAAAATACGTTCTGTTCAAGCCAGGAATGGTGGTCCATACCTGTAATCTTGGCACTCTCGAAGGCTGAGGCAGAAAGGTAGTAAGTTTGAGCCCAGCCTGGACAATTTAGCAAAACCCTATTTTTTTGAGTTCAATCCCCAATATTAAAAAAACCCTATTTTGCGGGGTTCAATCCCCAGTATTAAAAAAAAAAAAACAAGTTCTGCTAGGTGTAATTTATACAGATCTTAAATATGCAGTTTTGATAAGGTTTTTTTTTTTTTTTTTTTTTTTTTAGTCAGTACACCTGAGTAGTCACCATCTAGGTAAACAACATTTGGAACAGTCAGAAAGCTCCCTCATGAACCTTGTCTCATTATATTTGCCTCTGATTTTGACTAGTGGAAACCCTCAAGCCTCGTTCCTGTTCTCTTTGATAAGTACTCATTCATTCAATTTTTGTTGTTTGTTTTTTAACTAGATTTTTATTGGTACATTTCAGATGTACATAAAGATCACATTCACCATAGAGAATTTGTACCTGTACATGATATAACCTTTTTAAAAATTCATTCCTTAGTTATTTTCAGCAGTAATTGCTTCCGACTCATCCTGTACCTTCCCTCCTGCAGCCTAGGCATTGCCCATTTTCCCCAAGGGCCGTGTTTTCTTTTGTTGGGGACTGTTACTTAAAAGTCAGTATCTAATGGGGTATGGTGGTGTACGCTTATAATCTTTGCACTCAGGAGGCTGAGGCAGGAGGATCGCTGCGAGTTGGAGGCCAGCCTGGGCTACATAGTGGTCAAAGCCAGCCTGAACTACTAGCGAGACCCTGTCTGAAAAAAAACAAAAATAGATACTAGGTGTTTCATTCAAATGGGTTATTGTTTCTAGGTCCTTTCAGTGTTCAGAGCTAGAAAATAATAAAATTGTATTCATTTTAAATGTTTTTAATTATTCCTCCAATTTCAGTCAGTCATAGGGTCCATCCTTTTCTTTCCCTGTTCCAGATTCTATATTCCCAGTTAGAACCTTAGCTCCCAACTACATTAATCTTTTTTTTTTTTTTTGCCTTTTTGAGACAGGGTCTCGATATGCAGTTCAGGCTGGCCTTGAGCTCACTTTGTAGCCCAGGCTGGTCTCGAACTCGCAACGATCCTCCTGCCTCAGCCTCCCGCATGCTGGGATTATAGGCGTGCGCCACCACGCCCGGCACAACTACATTAATCTTTACTGTTTTAGGATAATTATTCCATTATACTACCAAACAAATCTTCCAAAATTTCTTTGCGTTTCTTCTCTTTGTATTACTATAAAGCCCAAGAACTCCATAAAAATTTACATGGATTCATTTCTCTCCCTTTATGTGATTGTGATCCCAAAGGGACATTTCTAAGATAATGGTAGCATTTGAAATACTGGGTCATTCTGTTCCTCTTTTGCTGGAACAATCTCTACAAGGGTGTGTTGTTTTTTCATTGCTATTAGCCCAGAGCCTAGGTCTCGGATACTCAAGTATGTCTTGTATGATCAAGCTGAACAGTCAGGACTGACTCAGTTTTGAAATCACTCCTGTGAATCTAAAATCTAGTGGGCTTACAGCTGGCTGAGCTTGATAGAGTCCCAAGGCTTTGGTGTGCGTGTGTGTTTAAGATTGAGAAAATGAAAAAAGTTGGGAGAGTATAATTCTAGATGGTACGCACTATGGCTGGAAAAACAGTCAAGAGAAGTCAGCGGCCACAGGACAGGAGGCTTCTAGCCATATAAATCCACAGCGAGGGGCTGGGGATTTAGCTCAGCGGCAAAAAGCGCCTGCCTGGCAAGCGCAAGGTCGTGAGTTCGGTTCCCGGTACCGGAGAAAAACCAAAAACCAAAAACCAAACAAAAAATAAATCCACAGCGAAGTACCAAGCGTGCCCCACTGCATGCTCCCTAGGGAGCACGAGTCCACCGCACAAAGGGGGATTTTTGGACCAAGCAGCTAATAGATAAAAAGACTCGAATTCAGATAAACATGCTGGGGGGTTGGGGATTTAGCTCAGCGGCAGCGCCTGCCTGGCAAGCGCGAGGTCGTGAGTTTGATTCCCGGTACCGGGGAAAAAAAAACAACAACAACAAACAGAAAAACATGCTGGAAAGAGACAGGGGGCAGTGGGGCAGGGAGCGGGGCTCTACCCCAAAAGTGCGACTCCCGGCTGCCCGCTTTCCTACTTCCGGTAAACCTAATTTCCGGATTCGATTTTAGGCGTCTAACACCCTTGACGCAGGTGCCGCCCTCTGCGGCAAATGACATACGTTCATTGGTTGTAACTGAAGCTCCACCCTAGGTTCGCGGTTTTTGATCCCGTCGAGCTGCACGCCCACTTCAACCGCGGGGACTCTCTTGGCTTCCTATTGGACTATTTGTCTCCAATCAGAAGGGTTTCTGAACGTCAGTCTTCCGGCGATGCAGACCATTGGTTGAAGGGATAGGGGCGGATCCGGAGGTCGTCTCCGGCACCAGAGAAAAAGCAAGGGACTGAAAAAGCAAAGCCGGCTGCCTCGAGGCCTCGCATCAACCCTACCGTGACTTTCCGCCCGGGCGGGTGAGCCTGCACGAGACCCTGCACCCCACCCCCGTACCTCCAAGTGCGCCTGCGCCGTAACAGCCGCTTGCCCTTGTGCCGCTTTCCCCTTTTCCTGACATTTTCCTTCCCCCTCTCCTGTCCCCCTCCCTATCCTGTCATCCCTCCTCCCCTTAGGGTCTCCCTAGTCCCGATCCTTCCCCTACCCCGATCCCATCCCCCAGGACCCTGGCGCCCCAGCCGCAGGGTTTGCGCCTCCGGCAGTCGCGATGCTTGTCTCAGTCTCTGTGGGCCTCTCTGCCCTCATTGCCCTCTATTTCCTCCTCACAGGCCCCCACCTCACTCAGAATGACACTGGACGTGGGACCGGAGGATGAGCTGCCCGACTGGGCCGCGGCCAAGGAGTTCTACCAGAAGTACGACCCTAAGGACGTCATTGGCAGGTGAGGCCACAGCCAGGGCAAGGAACTGCGGAGAGCTGGGCACCTAGCCAGGACGCATGGTTACCTCTGAGGGCTGGATAGATGGGCAAGGTCAGTGGTCCGTGCAGAACACTCGGTGACTGACCAGACGTGTGTTCTGGGTGAACCCCCATCTTTCTACGAATTATTCGTTTATGTATTCCAGGAAGAAGGTTGAAGCACCAACTGTGTGCCAGACACAAAGCTACCCGTGGGAAAGGTAGAAAAGATGTCTGTGGCCTGGAGGTACTTCAGGTGAAGTGGCAGAAAAAGATGGTAGACTGGATAGATAGGGATCTATATACTGTGCCTTGGGGTCCTTGAAAACAGCTTCCCAGGAGCTGTGATGTTTGGCTCGGTCTTCAAGTATAAATAGGGGTTCAGGGTGTGGAGACCGGAAGGAAGGCTACATTTGTGAGTCCGTGGCAGGTAACGTTTATTCAACAAAAGTTTCCTAAGCGTGCACACTGTACTGGGTATGCTGTGCCCTCCTACTGAGGGGTGGCAGAAACCCATAGGATTTCTGTCCTCCTATGCCAACAACAGACAATAAGCAAAAACAAGATATAGCACTAAGGAGAAAGCAGGTCAGGGTAATGGAGGCGGGGAGGCCTGGGAAACCTCTGAAGAACTAGGTGTTTGGGGAATGAATCCCAGAGTCTTGTGTGTGGTAAGCAAGTACTATAACACTGAGCTGTGGTTTTGAAGGATGAGAATGACTGGGTCAGCCGGGCGTGGTGGCACACGCCTGTAATCCGAGCACTCGGGAGGCTGAGGCAGGAAGATCTTTGTGAGTTTGAGACCAGCCTGGGCTACAAAATGAGCTCAAGGCCAGTCTGAACTGTATACCAAGACCCTGTCTAAAAAAGACAAAAATAAATAAATAAATAAAAGGAGAGAATGACTGGGTCATGAGCTGAGGCAGGATATACTGTGTTCTTAGCAGAGGGACAGTGGGTACAGAAACTGCAGCCTGTGGCTAGAATCCACTAAGAGTGGGAAACAGTGAAAGAAACTAACTTGGAGAAATGAATAGGGGTTAGATCTAGGGCTTAGGCCATTAAAAGGAATTTAAATGTTCTTGAAGTAAAATGGGTGGTTTCAAACATGGTGACATGATGTGATATATATTTATTTCTGTGACTTGGGAACATGGAACTTAATCTTTTTTGTGCTGTAGTTAACTGACAATAAAAATAGAACCTACCTTGTAGGTTGCTTTGAGAATGGAATGTCTTAATATACCTTTAGAACACTTCTCAGCACATGCTAAATACTCAGCACATGGGTACTCTTTTTTTTTGGTGGTGGGACTTGAACTCAGGACTTTGCGTTTACCAGGCAGGCACTTGTGCCGCTGAGCTATAGCCCCGGCCCCGGGCCTGGCTTCTTAATACATTTTTAAAGAAGGTCTTTGTGCCTTTTGTGTAGAGAGTGGAGAGGAAAGGGGTAAGAATGAAAGCTTAGAGACTGGTCAGAAATCTGTTGATTTCTTGAGCTGCGTGAGAGCTATAAATTTGGGAGGCACCAGCATATAGTAGTGGCTGGGGAGAGAGTACAGAGAAATGAATGGGGTATAGGCTTAGCCCTGGGGCATATAACTATTTATGGATCAGTTACAGAAGGAGCCAGCAAAGGAGACTAAAAAGATACTGTCTGTGAACTAAAAACTAAAACACAAGAAGAATATGCTCCTACAAGATTGTCAGACTCTGCCGTGTCAAATGCTAAGGCCAGGAAAACAGACAGGGGTATGACTGTTAGATTTGACCAGGCACCATTTAGATATTACGTGGACATGTCAGTAAGGCAGTGGAAATGGGGAATTCTGGACAGAAATCACGGGTTGAGACAGGATAGTAGAACATGTTTGCATGGAGTAGGTGTTCAAAGGTCCTAGGACTAGAGAGAGATTACAGAGGAGATGGCGTATTGGGAAAAAAGGGAGCCCA
>NW_004955493.1:7615412-7648708 GCF_000276665.1 Chinchilla lanigera
AAAAAAAAAAAGGAAAAGATAAACTTGTCCAAAGGTAAGACAGTGAAAAGTGATGAGTTACTGGCAGCAGCAGAGTTCTTGTCCCACTTGAGATATGGTCAGAACATTACATGCCATGGGCTGTATTTGGCCTGAGGAGCAGTAGATCACATTCCTTGATTTAACTGGAGATACTGGTTTTTGGTGTGTTTTTGTTGTTGTTGTTGTTGTTGTTACCGGGAATCGAACTGAGGACCTTGCACTTGCCAGGCAGGCACTGTGCCTCTGAGCTATATCCCCAGCCCCTAACTGGAAATATGGAAGATAATTTCTAACAAAGGAGTTACCTGGGTGAGGCCAAGAGCTGCTAAGAAAACAGAGCAGTAAGGCCAGGTGAGAGGGAACCCAGGCACCAGCCTAAGAAATGTGGTTTGAGGTGAGATCCTGTAGGTATTTGCATCTGAGCCTGAGGTAGTTGCAGGGTCAGATGGACTTGGTGACAGAGCCCAAGCAAGGAAGTTCCTAAGCCAAGTGGGCTTTCCAGTCTCTGCGTGGTTAATGTCTTTCAACATCCCTTCAGGGTATTGGTTGGCCACCTTTCAGAACTGCAAAAAATAACTGTGTGTGGTGGCATACCCCTGTAATCCCAGCACTGACTCAGGCAGGAGTCGCCATGAGTTTAAAGCCAGCCTGGGGCTACATAGTGAGTTCATGGCCAGTTCGAACTACATCCTGAAATCCTGTCTCAAAAACAAAACTCAGAATTCCACAAACCAAAGCCCAGAAACCTTACGTCTTGAGTCCTGTGCTTTGAGTTAGGTGGAGGTTAACTGGTGGCAAATAATAGGCCCTAAAGTAAGATGCAAATTCTCAACGCTGGCCTCCCACCCAGTGGCTCCATGTTTGGGATTTCGTGGAGCAGTGGGGGAAGTATCAGTGAGATATGGAGGGAGAGAGACTTACTTCTTCCCCTTTCCTGTAAAGGGCTTATTTCTAGGGCTCCTTGTGGGCAGGACTTGGCTAGGTTTAACCTTGCAGTGTTAGAAGATTCAAATCAGGCCCCCTGCCTGCCTTCCCATGGGCTCTATGATGTACCTCGCCGGGTACCCCGGTTCCAGGGGCCACCATGAATCCACTGTAGCTGGGGTGAGCTCCTGTGGCAGTTGTCTTATCCACGTGTGTCTTCAGAGTTTGGCGTAGCAGGCATGGAGATGCTGAGGCTCCAATTTGTGTGAAAATGAGAGGACAGGAAGCCCTGACTCGTGCTGTTGTCTGGCTTTGGCAGAGGAGTGAGCTCTGTGGTCCGCCGTTGCGTGCATCGAGCCACTGGCGACGAGTTTGCCGTGAAGATCATGGAGGTGACCGCTGAGCGGCTGAGTCCTGAGCAACTGGAGGAGGTGCGGGAAGCCACGCGGCGAGAGACTCACATCCTTCGCCAGGTCGCCGGCCACCCCCACATCAGTGAGGCTGCATTCTCTGTTCCTGTTAGCTGATGACCCCACCGCCTGCTGGCCCTGCCCACAGCCCCCTCCTCCCTGCCTCCTGGCTCTGTTCCAGCTCAGAGAGTGGCCGGTCTTTGGGTCCCTGCTGCCTCCGTCGGTTCTCCTTCCTTCCCAGGAATAGCCCATGCTGCCTTGGGGTGGCAAAGCCATTACTTTCCATCTCTATCTCTGCCTTTCTGTCTCTTTCCCCAGTCACTCTCATCGATTCCTACGAGTCTTCTAGCTTCATGTTCCTGGTGTTTGACCTGTGAGTATCGCCCTCCCCTCTTGGAGAAGCCTTGTCTCCACCTCCGTGTGTTGCCCTGCCTTGTACCACAGTGGCCTGGAGAACACCCTGCTCATGCCTTCCCGTGCTCCAGCCTGGGCCCTCTGTTGCCTCTGCTCGCCCACAGCTCTGGTCTTCTCTCTCTCTGGCACGGTTGAGTGACCGTGACCAAATCAAGAGTTCTCATGACCCTAGTCCCCTAGGACTTATAGTGTTTATAAAGTGAATCGGGGGGCGGGGGAGAAGCTCTCTTAAGAGGAGACAGTTTGACAATGAACCGACCACTTATAAAATATGTCCTCATTCCCCAGTCTTTTGTACTGTCTGTCTCTGCCCTTTGGTTCTTTTTCTGGTTTGTCTGAATCTGAATATCAGATGTTATATAATCAGACCAATTGCAAAAGTATTTCATAAGAGAGTGATTTAAATATGAAAGAGTAAGAGAGACCCTTGAAATAGACCCATGAAGCTTTTCGTATATTTATAAAAATGGCCCTTGGTGCCCAAGGGAATAGGGAGCGTCGGTTACACCATCAGACAACTGTGCAGGACAGTGACTACTGGGGGATTGGCAGAGTTGTAATTACAACCTCAGTTTTAAAGATAGCATAAGAGCCGGGCATAGTGGCACACGCCTGTAATCCTGGTACTCGGGAGGCTGAGGCAGGAGGATCGTTGTGAGTTTGAGCCCAGCCTGGGCTACAAAGTGAGCTCAAGGCCAGCCTGAACTGCATAGCGAGACCCTGACTCAAAAACAAAAACAAAACAAAAAATAAAGATAGGATAAAGTAAGCAAAATTTCAAAATAAATCCTCTTCAGCGTTTTTGCCACTGTTAACTGAAATCTGGCCCATGTTCTAAACATTCATTGTAAGAGGAATTTTTCAGGTTTAATTATTCTCATAACAAGGACCTCTTGTAAATTAAATCACAAGAAGTCACTTACTCTTGGTAAAAGAGCCCCATCATGGCACAATGAAGACATGTCAAGCGCTAGCCCCCTGGGACCAACCACCCTGGCATCTAATAGACTCTTGCGGTGCTCTGACCCTTTGGCTTGTCCCCAGAGGAATCTCATGGCTGGCCTCTTCTATGATATGTTATGTGAGCCCTGGCTCACTTTCTGAGCCCCCACAGTGGGGTGCATCTGCCTCCTATGCCCCTGCTGTCCCTTAGGATGCGGAAGGGAGAACTGTTTGACTATCTCACGGAGAAGGTGGCCCTCTCAGAGAAGGAAACCAGGTAACGGCAGAGCCTGTAGCCCTGGGATGAACAGGGAGCGGGTGGGCAAAGAGAAGCAGAGTAGGAGACTGCACCTCCTCTAGGTCCATCATGAGGTCTCTGCTGGAAGCAGTGAGCTTTCTCCATGCCAACAACATTGTACACCGAGACCTGAAGCCTGAGAATATTCTCCTAGATGACAATATGCAGATCCGACTCTCAGATTTCGGGTTCTCCTGCCACTTGGAACCTGGAGAGAAGCTTCGAGGTGAGGGAACCTGATTCCCTGAAAGGCTTGGGAGGGAAGGAGACCCCAGCCTACAGTTGGTTGGCCGGGTCTCCACACTGAGTCTTGGGTACCCAGCAAGGGAAGTCAGTGACCACTTGCCAGGCACCTTCAGGGCGCAAAGCCTTTTATGCAACTCAGAATGATCTTCCTGACTGGGGGTGGAGGCAGATGAGAAAGCAGACAGGCGAAGGGTCACGCCGTGGAAGCCAGGTGGAAGCAGCACAGATTTAGTCTGAGGGGCTCATAGAAGGGGGCCCTCTGGGCTAGGCTGTCTCAGAAGGAACGAGGGAGTGAGGGTTCCCCAGTGTTTGGGGGTCTGGATGACACAGGACCACAGTGTGCTGGAGGAAGCCTGCTGTGTCCAGACACCCTGATGTAACTTCTTACCTTGGGCCCCAGGTCTGGGGCTCACCCAAGTGTTAATACATTTGTCATGACAAGAAGTATTTGTTTTGTTTTTTGGTCTTGCTATGTAGTTCAGGCTGATGTGAGCTCACTGAGTAACCGAGACCGGCCTCGAACTAAAGCAGTGATCCTCCTGCCTCAGCCTTCCGAGTGCGGGGATTACAGGTGTGTGCCACCACACCTGGCAACAAGAAGTATTTCTAGTGCAAAGGGGAGACATAAAACTAAATTCAGCTGTGAGGATCCTGAGAGTTTTTTGTTTTGTTTTGTCTTTTTTCTTTTGCAGTACTAGGGATTGAACCCAGGGCCTTGCATGTGCTGGGCAAGTGCTTTACCGCTGAACTACATCCCCAGCCCTCTCGGAGCTTTTAATATGCTATTAATATGCCTCAATGGCTTTGCACTGGGTTTATTTTACTACAAGTGTTATTGTTCTTGTTATTTTGCAGTACTGGAGATTGACCCCAGGGCCTTTGTACCAAGGTACATCTCATTTTATTTTTTGAGACAGGGTTTCCCTAAGTTCCTCAGGCTGGGCTTGAACTTGCAATCCTCCTGCCTCAGTCTCCCAGAGTGCTGGAATTACAGGTGTGTGCCAGTACACTCAAATTGCCCTGGATTTATTAATAAGTAACTTACTGGGGATTTAACCATGAAGTAGGCACACAAAGCTTTTACATGGCTGATTTCTCTGAATCATTTCAACCCTTAGGACAGATAGTATTTGCGTCTCTTTTTAATAGATGCACTTACAGAGATGATTTGGCCAGGATTTGAACTTCAGCAGTCTGACTTGAGCTTACCCTGTAACTTGTGGACTTCACATTTTATGAATGCTGTGCTTTAATTCCCTTTGAGCAAAAACACTTTTTTTTGAGGGGGGGTGGTAGAGGGGTATTGATGGTTGAATCCAGGACTCATACATGCCAGGTAAGCTCTCTACTATCAAGCTGTATCTCTGTATCTTTTTGATTTTTTTTTTTTTTTTTTTTTAAGTTTGAACAATCAATGTCTTGCTAAGTTCCCCAGACTGGCCTTGAACTTGTGACTCTCCTGCCTCAGTCTCTTGAGTAGCTGAGATTACAGGCATGTGCCACTGCACCCAGCTTCCTACATACACTTTTGTTCTTTCTGGAATCAGCTTTGGTCCTGCTTGTTCCACCCTCTCCCTCCTCTTGAGTAACTGCAGTTTCACTTAAGCCCCCAGGTCAGATCAGGCCCCGTTTTTGTTTTTGTTATCATCTCCTTTCACGACACACTTCCTCGATTCCTTGTTTTCCAGAAGGCAGTGAGTTTAGTAAGCGCATATCCAGTTGTGTCTAAAAGGATGCGTGGTACATACAAAGCATCCCATAAATATTTTATGTATGAGTGAATTTCCCAAGAAAGTAACTTCCAACTTAGCCCTGTTAAAATCTGAAAGCGTGCCACCTGGAACTTGCTGAATAGAAGAGCTGAAGTGGTAGAATAAACTGGAAGTGTTGACTGGATCAAGTCCAGTCATGGAAGGCTCTGCGCCTCAAGAGTTCCAGACTTGATCTTGATGCCATGATGGGGAAACTGGAAAGTGTTTTGCACACGGGATTTACCCAGCATGTGCTTTTAAGAAAGCTGTATTTCCACTTGTTCCCCTTGAGTTGAGTAAGGGTTCCACTAAGCAGAGTAGAGATTAGGTACTGGCAGAAAAGCATACAAATACTTAAATGTCCTTTTCCATTTGGATGATGTGTTTAGAAATGTGGTAAGTTATGAGTGGATGGGCGGGTTGGTTTGGCTGGAGGGATGGAGGAGGCAAAAGAGATGGTTGGGTAAGACCTTAAAGTCAATCCCCACACCAGATTTTCTTAGGAGGGCTACTGAGAGCCTTGGTGGCTATTTGAGTTTTTTGGCAGAGATACTATGTAGTTCTTCTCCTTTTTTTTTTGGCTTTTTGAGCCAGGGTCTTGCTATGCAGTTCAGGCTGGCCTTGAGCTCACTTTGTAGTCCAGGCTGGTCTCAAACTCACAGTGATCCTCCTGCCTCAGCCTCCCGAGTGCTGGGATGACAGGCATGCGCCACCACACCTGGCATACTGTGTAGTTCGAAGGCTAAGCAGGAAACAGGTATAAGCAAAACAGGAACACTGGTGGCTCAGGCAGTGTTGAGATGATTCCAGCAGAGATCTGCTGCTCAGGGCCCTGAAGGGGGCTAGTGGCACCCCCTCAATCGCTGCCTCTCTCCCCAGAGTTGTGTGGGACCCCCGGGTATCTAGCACCAGAGATCCTGAAATGTTCCATGGATGAAACCCACCCAGGCTATGGCAAAGAGGTCGACCTGTGAGTTTTTGTTCCCCCACCCCACCCCCTACCCCATCTCTCCTGTGTGTATTGCTCTTCACATCTGTTAGCTAGGCCCGCCTGACTCTATTCTCTTTCCCAGCTGGGCCTGTGGGGTGATCCTGTTCACACTCCTGGCTGGCTCACCCCCGTTCTGGCACCGACGCCAGATCCTGATGTTACGCATGATCATGGAGGGCCGGTACCAGTTCAGTTCGCCTGAGTGGGATGACCGTTCTGACACTGTCAAAGACCTGGTGAGCTGGGGCCATCAGAGGACCGTGGGGAAGACCCCAAGGCCTGCCCCTCATACTCTGCGATTTTCCCTAGATCTCAAGGCTACTGCAGGTGGATCCCGAAGAACGCCTGACAGCTGAGCAGGCCCTACAGCATCCCTTCTTTGAGCGCTGTGAAGGGAGCCAGCTCTGGAACCTCACACCCCAACAGCGGTTCCGGGTAAGCCTGAGAGCGGCAGCAGGGTCTGCACCTGTCCCTGTCCTAAGCCCTTTCCCTAAGCCGGAATTCATACTGCCCTCCCTCCATAGGTGGCAGTGTGGACAGTGCTGGCTGCTGGACGAGTGGCCTTAAGTACACGCCGTGTGCGGCCAATGACCAAGAGCGCGCTGCTGAGGGACCCCTACGCGCTGCGGCCAGTGCGGCGCCTCATTGACAACTGTGCCTTCCGCCTCTATGGGCACTGGGTGAAGAAGGGCGAGCAGCAGAACCGAGCTGCTCTCTTCCAGCACCGGCCCCCCGGGCCTTTTCCTCTCCTCGGCGCTGAAGAGGAGGGGGACTCCGCTAGTATCGCTGAGGATGAGGCTGGGCGGGTGCTGGGCTAGGACCTCAGCCCTGAGCAAGCTCAGAAAGCAGGACTCCGTGGGAGGTCTGAACCATTCCAGCCCCTCTGGGCCCTTGCCTCGGGCCCTCTGCCTAGCCCTGCTGGCCATGCTACTGTCATAGAGACCCACTCTGTACGCCTACCCCTGCTAGCCAAGGCTGGGAGATGATAGGCGGGGTGGAAGAGAGCCACTCCAAAGGCCACGCCCAGCCTCGTCAGTGCTGCCTCTGCGGGATCTGAAATAAAATCTGTTCCACGCCCGGGGTAGCAAGTGCCTTGTGTCTGCTGCCTGGCTTCAGCCCAGGTGGTGCGCGGGGTGGGGGATGGGCATGGCATGTTCTGGCTCTGGCTTTATTGGCGAAACTGCTGGGCATCACTTAGTCTTGTTCTTGCCTTTGTTGGGAAGGGCCTGGGAAGGCCGCTCCAGGGCAGTCAGCTTGCTGCTCAGCCTTTCCTCACTGGCCTTGAGCTGCTCTTCCACCAGCTGCTGGAGCTGCCCTAGCTCCTTATTCACTTGGGTCTTGATGTAGGTTCGGAGGACACAGACCTGGCCTGCAGAGGCAGGGAAGGGGCAGGTCAGGAGAGATGCCATGTGGGGCACTGTCCCTAGAAGGGGGAACACAGTCTCCAGGGGGTATGTGCCCCTGGGGGCCACACAGATGGCGGTGTTGCCTCAGTTTAGGAATCAGCCAGCCCTTGAGAGACAGCTGGGTTCGGAGTGCCTACACTATACGTCCTGGGTTCATACTCTGACTGCACTTGGCAACTACGTGAGCTTAGGTTATTTAACCTTCGCATGCCTCAGGTTCCTTGTGTAAAGTGTGGGTAATAATAACACCTAGGACATAGGATTAGGGGAGGATTGAGTTAATGTACACGAAATGCTTCAAACAAAGCTTCTTGGTGCACATGGCCAAATCTGTGCTGGCTATTGTCATTCATGTCTTTGGAACTACCTCTTCTGGACGGGGGACACACACACACACACACACACACACACACACACACACCCCCGCCCAATAGATCTGCTCTTTCTTGTTTCACTTTTGTGTTTTGACACAGGGTCTTGCTATGGAGTTTAGGGCAGTCTTGAACTCAATATGTAGCCCACACTGGCCTTGAACTTGTGGCAATCCTCCTGCCTCAGCTTCCCAAGTGCTGGGATTACAGGTGTGCGCCACCACACCCAGGTGATGTGCTCTTATCTGTTTGTTATCTTCAGGGACTGGGGATTTAGCTCAGTGGCACAGTGCCTGCCTGGCAAGCGTGAGGTCCTGAGTTCGATTCCCAGTACTGGAAAAAAACAAACAAAAAACAAAAAAAAATGTTCTGTTTGTTATCTTGGATTTCTGCATAAGGAATCATTTGGAAAGAGGACACAAACTAAACTAAAACTGAAAGTCTTCAGGAGGCTGATGCAGGAAAAGCGCTGCAAGTTTGAGGCCAGCCTTAGCTACAAAGTGAGTTCAAGACTAGCATGAACTGCATAGTGAAACCCTGTCTCAAAAAACAAAATAATAATAATAATAATAACACTAAAATTCTGAAGTCCTGACATGCTCCAAACCTTCACTTTACAACTGCCCAGAGCCACAGGGCACCCGAACCCCTCCAGGAGCTCACTTGGCTCTTGCTCTGGCTGGATCCCTGTTTCTGGTTCTTCCTCCTGCTGGGTAGCTGTCTGCTCCTCCACCTCCTGGCCTTCTTTCTCTGCAAACCAGAAACAGGAAGAGGTCTAAGCCCCGCTCTGGTCAGCCCTAGCACCTTGCTCTCCCATACCTGTCCTACCCTCTGGCCAGGGCTTGGGTGCCTGTAGCCCCATGTACGTCAAAGACAGATCCAGCCGCACCTGGGAAGGGAAGAGGGAGGCTGAGAGGAAGGTGCCCGTACTGAGGGGTGACCTCTTGTATCCCACGGCACAGTACCTGTGGCGTGAACACGTATTTGTAGAGCTTGAAGTGGCGGAAGTAGGTGTTGACCACATAGTCAGCCAGGGCCAGCAGCTGTTCTTCCTTAAAGAGGTCAACGCTGAAGGGAGGCCGCTGTGGTGAGGACTTGAGTTAGTGCTCCTGGCCCCCCGAGGCTCCAGCCCTTCCTGTCAGAGCCCAGCTGTCTAGGAGCAGGGAGAGCCCACTGCAGCTTTCAGAGGAAAGTGAGGTTGATGGGGGGGAAGGAGACAGGGTTAGACCTTGTCTAGAGGAGGGTGAGAAATCCACTCCAGGGTACTGACCCTGATTCCGTGGCAGAAAAGAGCAGTGATAAAGTGGCGGTAGCATTCTTCCACGTTGCCCAAGGGGGTTGCTGGCAGAGGGAGCAAGGCGCAGCAGTGAGTCCCTCCCTGCTACCCATCCCCTCCCCTCACTTCTCAGGGAACGTGAGCTTCACAAGTGGACAGATCTACGTTTAATCCTCACTTGTTTGTATAATTCATTCTACTACACTGTTCAACTATGTACCGTTGTAGGCACTGAAGAAGACGGACAGGACCCGTCCTCAGGGAGCTTATATTCTAGCGGAAGAGGAATACAGTAAAAGAATATGTAATCTCAGCTATTAAACATTCTGAAGAAAATCAGTTTGGGAATAAAAACAGGGAATGCAGAAGCTATGTCATCGAACACTATACATCTATCATCTCTAAACAGTCCCATAAAATTACTGCTGTGGTAAAGAGGATTTCAAAGGCTATAGCAGGCATGCAGCACTACAGCTAATAGAGAACGAAGATCCCACGCAGTAAGGCCCCTGCTTCTGCTGCCCGTGGTCACTTGTGCCAGCCCGACCCCCTCCCACCCTTGGGGCTCCACCTTTCCGGTAGCTGCTTCCCTCTCACCAACACAGGCCTTGTGAAGGTCCTGGAGCAGAGCACAAGCTGCTGATGTCTGCTCCAGGGAGAAGCCCTGTTGGTGGCAGAAGATGAGGGCATGGGAGAAGAGGTCCAGGGTGATGGCGTCCCGCAAGCTCTGCTCAGGCCAGCCAATCTCCAGCAGCTCAGCCAACACCCTCGGGAGGGAGAGGAAGGAGTGAGCGGCAAGGAGAGCCTTCCCTCATCGCCCTGCACTCACTACCTGCTTTAGAGCCAGCCATTTCTCGTGTCTTCCCTCCCCCACCCCACTGGCCCCATACTCTCTCATCTCCTCCACACTGGCTGTCTTCTCCAGCCGGTGCATGGAATGGATGTCCAGGTATTTCCTGTAGGAGAAGGAGAGACGAGGTATTGGTGGCTGGCACATATTGGTCTCATCTCATGGCTGTGATCACTAGAGCATCAGACCAGGAATCCAGAGAGCTGTGTTTGAGCCTTGGCTCTCTCACTAACTTGCTATGTAACCTTCGTTTTGTTTTCTCTTTTTGAGATAGGGTCTCACTATGCAGTTCAGGCTGGCTTTGAGCTCATTTTGCAGCCCAGGCTGGTCTCAGACTCGCAACGATCCTCCTGCCTCAGCCTCCCAAGTGCTGGGATTACAGGAGTGTACCACCACGGCCAGCTTGCTGTGTAACCCTTGGCAAGTCACTTAGCTCTGTGGACCTCACTTTTTCCATCTGTAAGTGAGGTACACAGCCTACACTCATGATACTCCCCATTTATAAAGCCTACAATGAGGAAACAAGTTCTTGTCTTTGCTGTGCCACTACTTCGGTGTATGGCTTTGGTGAGCCCCACGTGGGCTTCAGTATCCATATTTGTACCATGCTCCGTGGCAGCTATGACATTTCATTTCCGTTTATATCCCCAGTCCTTGGCTCTCTTCATACTGCCTCTTTGGACTGGGGAGCCTGGAAAGCTGGCTTCTAGCCACGCTGAATAAACTGCATTTCTGAGTCTCAATCTCATCTGTAAAATGGGGATGCCCTGGCTGTTGGACAGGACTGTGGAGGAGACGCTAGAGGAATAATGCAAGTGTGAAGTGTAACTTTCTCAGGGCTCTTCACACTCACCACATGCAGATCCGGGGCTGGGGCAGTGGCGGCTGTGGAGAGAGCGCGGAGTGGGTAAGGAAGGGCTGTGCTGTACCCGGCCCCGAGTCCCTGGTCCATCGTGTACCTCCTCGGGGACCGGGGCGTTGAGAACGCGCTACGCTCTGCCTTGTTTCTAGGGCTACGTGGAGCAATGCCGCAGCAGGCCCAAAGTACTACTTTCGAGCATATTAACAACAAGGGTCACACACGCCCCGTTTCTGCCTTGGTGGGCAGGCAGCCCGGGAAGGAAAGGTAACGAAGGGCGGTGCCCTGCCAGGAAAATCTTACAAGATTCCCGAGGGGACAACCCCGTCTCGCTCTCACCGGAAACAAGTTAACTTCAGGATCTTCATCTGCTTCCACCGGGGCCGAGGCCGCTATAGCCAACTCGGTCCGCACACCTTTTCCCTTCTTCATGGCCGAGCCAACCAAGGAGTCAAAAAACTTCTCCAGTTTCCCCTCTGTTTCGGAGAGCTGTTCAAGCTTGGGCTGCACCTTGACTTCCAGGGATTGGCTTGGTTTTTGGCTGATCATCTCGCCCTTCTCGTACCACAAGCCCTCACACCTGGGTTCTGGGACAACCAGTTCTCGGGCCGCGGTTCCCAAGGCCTGGCCCTGAAGCGACTCTCCAGCCAATCTACGCCGCTGCTAGGCTGGCGCAGCCAATCCGGGGGGGGAGGGGCGGTCTCCCACTGTCTCCATGGTGACCGTTGCTCGGGGGCGCCTGCAAAAGAGAAAGGTGGAAAGTTCAAGTACAAGCTTTAGTCAGTGATGAGCGAATGCGCATGCGTAGTAAATTGCAACGTCCCACCTGGGTACCACCTTCCAAGGTGCTGCTGGCGGGGCTGGCATTGTTCTCCCCGCTGGCCAAGTAGGAGCGCGGTGTTAGTTACCATGGGAACCATCTACTGGCCAATCACCGAGTGCAAGAGGAGGTGTTCAGGAAGTAGCCAAACGCTCCGGGAGGCGGGGCGAAGCGCCACCAATAAGCACAGGAAATGACTTCTCGCCACATCCGGCGCAGCCTCTGACGCATGCGCCCTGTGCAGAGGAGGCCGGTGACGTCCGGTGGAATCCAAGATGGAGGCTCTAGGTTGACCCTAGTTTCGGTGAGGGCCTCCGGGCTGTAAGGGCGGGATCCACTGCGTGTATATAGGAGAGGGTTTCGGGGCTGTGGAGGGCTGGCCGCTTCTGCATCTCTGTTCTGTCTTCTGCAGATAACGGAAGTGTTGCTTCCTCTCGCCTGAAGCCCCTCGGGGGATCCTGCGCCGCTCCGCGCTGCCCGCAGCTATGTCTGGGCCGGGCAACAAACGCGCCGCGGGCGATGGGGGCTCCGGGCCCCCAGAGAAGAAGCTGAACCGCGAGGAGAAGACCACAACCACTCTTATCGAGCCCATTCGTCTTGGAGGCATTTCTTCCACGGTTCGTGGGCTTTTGCCCTGGTCCTGGGAACTTGGCTAGACTCCTGTCACTGGTCTCTGCCCAAATTGCCCAGAAGCTTACTGCAAGTTTCCAGGGTTAACGAAGTGCACTTTATAGCACGTTCTATTGAAGGAAACCGAGAACAGGACATCTGCCTTCCCTTTACAGATAGAAAAACAGCTTCCCACAGGAGTCCTGATGTGTCAGGCTTAGAAAGGGACGGAAGCCAGTCATGGTGGTGCATGCCTACAGGAGGGTCCTTGCGAATTTGAGGCCAGCCTGGGTTAGCTATATAGTGAACTCAGGGCCAGCCTGAACTAAATTAAGATGTTAGCCTGGCGTGGTGGCGCATACCTGTAATCCCAGCACTCAGGAGGCTGAGGCAGGAGGATCGTTGTGAGTTCAAGACCAGCCTGGGCTGCAAAGTGAGGTCCAGGCCAGCCTGAACTGCATAGCGAGACCCTGCCTCAAAAAGACAAAAAGTAAGTAAATAAATAAATAAAGACTTTGAGTCAAAAAACCAAAAGAAAATAAATAAAAAGGGCAGAGGCAGAAGCAAAACTTGAGCCCCCTCAAAACCAAGATGCTTTTTCTGTGGTGGTTGAGCCTTTTTAAATCTTGTTGGCAGGCAGTTAGGAGCATTCCTTTCCTACTCATTTTGCTTGTTTTCCTACTGTGTTGTAGTTTCTGAGACCTACTTAACACACATACTTTTTTTTTTTTTTTCTGGGTATCAGAAATGAAACTCAGGACCTTGAGCTTGACAGGCAGGTGATGTATGGCTGATCTGTAACCTGGTCTCATACATACTTGATCTCTTTTGTTTTTTTTGGTAGGAGGAGATGGATTTGAAGGTCCTGCAGTTCAAGAACAAGAAACTAGCGGAGCGATTGGAACAGCGACAAGCTTGTGAAGATGAACTCCGAGAACGAATTGAAAAGTTGGAGAAGCGACAGGCCACAGATGACGCCACTCTCCTCATTGTCAATCGCTACTGGGCCCAGGTTGACGCCCTCTGCTTTCAAAGACCTGACCTTGATTCAGTTGCCAATTCTCAGATTGCCCTGCTGGGAGGAGAATTATTCTGGAAAGCACGAGGAATTCATAACATTTTTGGTGCTTTTCCCCTTCAGCTGGATGAAACTGTGGAAACCCTCCTCCGATGCCATGAGAGCCAGCGGGACCTCTCTGCAGGGACAGAGGCACCTGGGACCCAGGAAGGGCCAACACGTGACTTGAACCCTCTCACGGAACCAGGGACATCAGAGCTGAGGGGTAGGGCCGGAGCCTGGGGAATTTTAAGTTTTTTATTTTGGTTTTTGGTTTTTCTCCAGTACCGGGAACCGAACTCACGACCTTGCGCTTGCCAGGCAGGCGCTTTGCTGCTGAGCTAAATCCCCAGCCCCCGGGAATTTTAAGTTTTAGGAAAGGTCCTAGGGAAGAATGGACTTCTGATTTGGTGCTCCTAAAATCCTTATCCCATCCTCTACCCCTGAAAAATTGATTTCATGTGTGGGCAGTTAAGGCAGTGGGCGAGAACAGAAGTCTTAGAATCTTAATTTGATTCATAATTGTATTCATATCGTTACCCTTTTAGTTCAAAAAGTATTCTTGGCTGAGCTTGGTGGCATGTGCTTGTAATTCCAGCTCTGTGGGAGGGTAAGGTAAGCAGTTTTAAGGCCAGCATTGGCAATTTAGCAAGATTCTTCTTTATTTCGTTATGTTTTTTCTTTGTTGGGTCAGGGTCTCACTGTGCAGTTCAGGCTGGCCTTGAGCTCATTTTGTAGCCCAGGCTGGTCTCGAACTCACAACGATCCTCCTGCCTCAGCCTCCTGAGTGCTGGGATTACAAGTGTGGACCACCATGCCCAGCGACTTACCAAGATTCTGACTTAAAAAACAAAACAAACATAAAAAGGACCAGGATGTAGCTTAGTAGAGAAGCCCAGGGTTTACTCTCCAGTAACTCAAAAGAAAAAAAAAAATACTGGGCTGGGGATTTAGCTCAGCGGCAAAAGTGCCTGCCTGGCAAGCGCAAGGTCGTGAGTTCGGTTCCCGGTACCGGAGAAAAACAAACAAACAAAAAAAAAACCTGAGTATTGACTTAATACTTTTCTAGACTTGAAGAAATCAAAGACAAGTAGAAAGAAATATTCTTGTCATGAGGGAGGAAATTATTCTAAACCATAAGTAAAAAGTGTTAGGGCCCCTGCCAGGAATTAAATGTGAGTGTGTGTGTGTTGTGGGTTCTGGTTAAACTGGGAAGGTAGAGGAAGCTTCCTTGAAGTGATTTCGCAGCTCTGTAGCCTTGAGGAAGTGACTTTACCTCCCTAAACTTCGGTTGTCTTTGTATGAAGAGGAGAATATTAGCGTACCACGGATTGTGGTGAGCGAGCCCTGGACTGTTGAAGGGCTCACTCTGGAACTCGGTCCAGATTGGTAGGCTCTACTGTTTCTTTCATAAGGGTCTGTCTGTCGCTCGCAGAACCTGTACCAATGCAGTTGAGGCCCCCTCTCAGTGAACCAGCTTTGGCTTTTGTGGTGGCACTGGGTGCCAGCAGCAGCGAGGAAGTGGAGCTGCAGCTCCAGGGCCGGATGGAATTCTCCAAGGCAGCCGTGTCCCGGTTGGTAGAGGCCTCAGACTGCCTACAGCGCCGGGTAGAGGAACTCTGTCAGCGAGTATACAGCCGAGGTTAGTGCTTTGTAGCCCTGCTCTTGATGTGTGTGGCGCTGCATCTTTATGCCCCCCTATTGTGCTAATGCCCTGAGCCCAGAATTCCCCCAAGAAACAAATCAGCCTGTTCTTGGGGGAAAAGGTTACTCTGTGGATGGAGGATTCCAGCTTGGATTCCTGGAGTAGAGCTCTAGAGAGATGAGTGGAAGAGTAGGTGATGCTGGTAGGGTCATCACCTTCATCTGGCTGGACACGCCTCTGGAGCACTTTTGTTTTTGTTTTTTTGAGACAGGGTCTCGCTGTATAGTTCAGGCTGAACTCTCTTTGTAACCCAGCTGTCCTCAAACTTGCAGCAGTCCTCCTGTCTCAGCCTCTCCAGTGCTGGGATTAGAGACGTACACCACGACAACCAGCCTCTGGAGCACTTTGTGCAAACTAACTTCTATTCATTCATTCATTCCTTCCTTCCTTCCTTCCTTCCTTCCTTCCTTCCTTCCTTCCTTCTTTTCTTTCCCTTCCTTCCTTCTCCCCTCCTTCTCTTCCTTCCTTCCTTCTTTCTTCTTTCCTTCTTTCTTCCCTCCCTCCCTCCCTTCCTTCCTTTCATCAAGACAGGGTCTCACTCCAGGCTGGCCTTGAACTCATTGTGTAGCCCCAGCTAGCCTCAAACTCACAGCAATCCACCACAGCCTCTCTAGTGCTGTGCAAACTTCAGTGGCACAGGCTTTGCTTGCTGACCGCTTTCTCCCATCTGTGGTTCTTCCTCCCTGGTCTGGCCTTTTGAGACAAAAAGCCGTCTTATCTGAACTGATTTCCTCCTTTGTGTATTGGGAATAAAAACTTAATAAAAAAAAAAAAACCCACAAAACTTATTTTACCTAGGTATTGTAGCACATACCTGTGATCCCAGCACTCAGGACGCTGAGGCAGGAGGATTGCCACAAGTTCCAAGCCAGTCTGAGCGATATAGGAGTTCAAGGCCAGCCTGAACTATATATGTAGCAAGATCCTGTCTCAAAAAATCAAAACCAAAACAAAAACTTGTTACACTGGTATGACATATAGGCAAGACAGCTCATAGATCACACGGTGCACATAGCAAACTCCAGAGAGTTGGTACATTACCCTCTTGCCCGGGGCTTGTGTCTTATCTGGCCTTACCTTCCCAGGGGATGGAGAGCCTCCCAGTGAGGTGGCTCGGGCACGCACCCGAGAGCTGGGCCGAGAGAACCGGCGGCTGCAGGACTTGGCCACTCAGCTGCAAGAGAAGCATCACCGAATCTCACTGGAGGTGGGAGTTGAGCTTTTGTGAGTGGAATTAGAACCAGGGCAGGGTTCTTCCTAAGGCTCTCAGGAAACATCTTTCCTTCCATCGTCCCCAGTACTCTGAGTTCCAGGATAAAGTGACATCAGCCGAAACCAAGGTGCTGGAGATGGAGACAACGGTGGAGGACCTGCAGTGGGATATTGAGAAGCTGCGCAAACGAGAGCAAAAGCTCAATAAGCACCTGGCAGAGGCCTTGGAGCAGGTAAGCTGGGTGCTGAGGCAGATAGAGTGGGGGCTGGGAACCTAGGCCCTAGTTCCTGTGCTTCGTGTTCATCCACTTTCTTTTTTCTGCAGCTCAACTCTGGGTACTATGTTTCTGGGAGCTCCTCAGGCTTCCAGGGCGGCCAGATAACACTCAGCATGCAGAAGGTGAGCAGCATCCTTCCTCTCCGTCCCTCTCACTGCTTTTTCTCTGTCCTGTCCTTGAGACTCCCCTGAAATTCCCCTGAGAATAGAGGGCAAACCTGGACCTCTGAGCCCCTTCCCTGTCACTCTCGGAGCCTTCTTTCATTTAGTTGTATTCTTACATAGCTAATAAATCCTGAGCAGTAAGTGCTAGACAGATTGGAGAGGATGGATAGGTTAAAACCAGAGCTTCAGTAGAGTGTAGGTTCCACATAAGTAACACACACACACACACACACACACACACACACACAAAGAGGTAAATGGGAGCTAGAGTCCGTTGGCACTTTTTTTTTTTTGGTCTTTTTGAGACAGGGTCTCGCTATGCAGTTCAGGCTGGCCTTGAGCTCACTTTGTAGTCCAGGTCCAACTCGCTGCAATCCTCCTGCCTCAGCCTCCCAAGTGCTGGGTTTACAGGCGTGCACCACCACGCCCAGCCTCCATTGGCATTCTGAAGTCCCTGTGCCTTCTTTTCCCTGTACTTGAGCTTGCTCTTTAGGTTTTTAGCGACACTTCCCTGGCCCCTTGTCAGCTACAAACCTTAGTTTGCAGTGTCCAGTACCCCATGCAGCATGGCATTTCCTCCCGCTTGTTTGGGAGCCCTGAAGAAAGTGTTTGATTCGTGGCTCCAGAGTCCATGGTGTTCCGCGCCATAAGCTTGGGCAGAACGTGTGGTGGGTGTGAGGGAAGACACTGCCCCTCCTGGTCCTGCCTACCACAGCCCTCCCCCTCCTTAGTTTGAGATGTTGAATGCAGAGTTGGAGGAGAACCAGGAACTGGCCAATAGCCGCATGGCAGAGCTGGAGAAGCTGCAGGCTGAACTGCAGGGGGCTGTGAGGACCAACGAACGCCTCAAGGTGGGCCGTGTTTGGGAGCGAGAGGCCCTGGGTGTGCAAAGTAGCGTTGGATCGCTGAGTCCTTGGGCGCCCTTGCCCTTAGGTGGCCCTGCGGAGCCTTCCCGAGGAGGTGGTGCGTGAGACCGGAGAGTACCGCATGCTGCAGGCCCAGTTCTCGCTGCTTTACAATGAGTCCCTGCAAGTGAAGACCCAGCTGGATGAGGCCCGGGGCTTGCTGCTGGCCACCAAGAACTCCCACCTGCGACACATTGAGCACATGGAGGTGCGGCCCTGGGACAGATGGAGCGGGGATGCGGTCCGACTTGCAGTGCTGAGATACCTCTGGGGTTTGAAGCCCTGTGTAGCTGCCCTCTGTCCCTTGAGAATAGACTCTTCTTAAGGTACTGAGGCCTGCCGTGGAATTGTGTGGCTCTTTCACACTTGAATCCGCAGAGTGATGAGCTGGGGCTGCAGAAGAAGCTGCGCACGGAGGTTATCCAGCTGGAGGACACGCTGGCCCAGGTGCGCAAGGAGTATGAGATGCTGCGCATCGAGTTTGAACAGAACCTGGCGGCCAACGAGCAGGCAGGTACGTGGTGGGATCAGTCGTGGGGGTAACTTACCTGGGCTGCAGGCCCTGCTGGGGCTGCTGCTCATCCAGATGCAAGAAGTTGAGCCTCATCTTCCCACAGAGCGCAGGGACTGCACTGCTCGTGGGCGAAGCGAGGGTCACAGCCAGCTGATGCGGCTCTAGAGTAGGCACAGCCAGAATATTAGCTGTGCCTCCACCTGGGGTTCTCTGGCCTTCCTGTGTCTTTTTCTGGATGCATTTGTTTTACACAGGTTGACGGAGTATCCCCTGTAACCCTGGCCTGTTCTAGGTGTTGCAGTTATGTCTGTAGAAAATGTGAAGAATCCGTGCCATTTTTGAGCAGTGTTCCAACAAAGAAAAACTAAGTCGTTTTTATGTGCATAGTGGTGGATGCCAAGAAAAATAAAATACAAAAGGAAGTCGGGAAGTAGCTGGACAGAGGGTGTTGCAGCTTGGCATAGTAGACCAGACAAGTAATCGAGGTGACGTTTAAGAATCTAAAAGAGCACCGGGCATGGTGGCACATGCCTGTAATCCCAGCATTTTGGAGGCTGAGGCAGGAGGATCGTTGCAAGTTTGAGACCAGCCTGGGCTACAGAGTAGCTCAAGACCAGCGTGAACTGCATAGCGAGACCCTGTCTCAAAAAGACAAAAAAAAAAAAAATCTAAAAAGAGATTGAACGTTTGTGAATGTTAGTTATCTGTTCCACTGAAGGAAATTTGGATATTTAAAGTATCCTACCTTGGCAAAAATAATACAAACACATCGGCAAGTTACTTTTGGGTGAGTTTCCTTGAGTCTGCATTATCTGCTTAAATGACGTCATACCGTTAAGGTCTCATTGGTAGTACTGGCTCTGTCTAACTCTTCCCCTACCGAGGGGTTGGGGCCCTAACAGGGACCAGTCTTCACCCTTCCTTCCCAACCTTTTCAGGGCCTATCAACCGTGAGATGCGCCACCTGATTAGCAGTCTCCAGAATCACAACCACCAGCTGAAAGGGGATGCCCAGCGGTATAAGCGGAAGCTTCGAGAAGTGCAGGCTGAGATTGGCAAGGTGAGGACAGGGTTGCCTAGGAGAAGCCTTGGGTAGACTCCAGTGAGCGCTGGCTCACCTCATTCCTATTCCTCTGTCTTTGCAGCTCAGGGCCCAGGCCAGTGGCTCTGCCCACTCCGTCCCCAACCTGGGCCACCCAGAGGACTCTGGCCTCAGTGCCCCAGCTCCAGGCAAAGAAGAGAGTGGGCCAGGCGCTGTCACTCCCGACAGCAGAAAGGAGATAGCTTTAGTGCCTGGCGCCACCACTACTACCTCCTCAGTGAAGAAGGAGGAGCTGGTCCCCTCTGAAGAGGATGCCCAGTCCCTAACTCCCGGGGCCCAGGGCCCCTCCTCCCGGGGCCGAGAACCTGAGACCAGGCCCAAGCGAGAACTTCGGGAACGGGAAGGGCCTGGTCTGGGACCCCTGCCTGTAGCCTCAGCTCTCTCAAGGGCCGATCGAGAGAAGGCCAAGGTGGAGGAAGTCAAGAGGAAGGAGTCAGAACTGCTCAAGGGTCTCCGAGCAGAGCTCAAGTGAGGCCCTGTTGCTGTCTTCTCCTGTCCCTGTCCTGTGGCCTAAGCTGTACTTACTGGGCCTCCCACGCTCTCCCCCAGGAAGGCCCAGGAGAGCCAGAAGGAGATGAAGCTGCTGCTGGACATGTACAAGTCGGCCCCTAAGGAGCAGCGGGACAAGGTGCAGCTCATGGCAGCTGAGCGCAAGGCTAAGGCTGAGGTGAGGGCAGGTAGGGCTTGGGGGCCGCGCGGAGAGGCGTTTGACCAGAGCTGAGCCCCAGTTCAGCAGGGAAGGGTGACAGAGCTCCCTCGCGTGGCTGTAGGTTGATGAGCTGCGGAGTCGCATCCGGGACCTGGAGGAGAGGGATCGAAGAGAGAGCAAGAAGATTGCAGATGAGGATGCCCTCCGGCGCATTCGGCAGGCAGAGGAGCAGATTGAGCACTTACAACGCAAATTGGGTGCCACAAAGCAGGTGCGACCGCCCCCCTTGCGGTCCTCTTGGTTCTGGAAACTGGGATTCCCTTAGCCCTCTGTTGGGTTCCTCTAGCAGATGACACCGTGATGGTTTGGCTCTGCTCTGTGGTTCTTCGCTGTGTTTTCCTGTGGTTCCTCCGAGGCCATCCTGTCCGCCTAGTGCTCACCTAATCCCTTTCCGTCTGACGCAGGAAGAAGAGGCTCTGCTGTCAGAGATGGATGTGACAGGCCAGGCTTTTGAGGACATGCAGGAACAGAACGGGCGACTATTGCAGCAGTTGCGAGAAAAGGACGATGCCAACTTTAAGCTAATGTCAGAGCGGATCAAGGCCAACCAGATTCACAAGCTGCTGCGGGAAGAGAAGGACGAGCTGGGCGAGCAGGTTCTTGGTCTCAAATCCCAGGTACAGCCACTCCCGAGTGGAGCTCCCAGGG
Source organism: Chinchilla lanigera (assembly GCF_000276665.1). Taxonomy (NCBI): domain Eukaryota; kingdom Metazoa; phylum Chordata; class Mammalia; order Rodentia; family Chinchillidae; genus Chinchilla; species Chinchilla lanigera. Next base: position 7,635,895 of record NW_004955493.1, read on the forward strand.
TGGCCCTGGATAGATGGGGCCCCCAGCACTGAGCACCCCCCACCCGGCCTCAGGTGGATGCCCAGCTGTTGACCGTGCAGAAGCTGGAGGAGAAGGAGCGGGCCTTGCAGGGCAGCCTTGGGGGAGTGGAGAAAGAGCTGACTCTGCGCAGCCAGGCCCTGGAGCTCAACAAGAGGAAGGTGAGGCCGGGCCTGCGGGGAAAGAGACTGAGGTCCGTGGCTCGCATCCCTCCCCACTGATTCTGCTTGGAGAACCTGGTGCAGAGGCTGAGAAGTGCAGCTCTACCTCTTCTCACAGGCCAGCTCGGCTGCTGAGTATAAAACCTCCCTGTGCACGGGACCCTGTGCCCAGCACTTGCCCTGCTTGATCCCATTGCAATCTCACAGTAATCCTACCAGGACGGTTTTTGTTGTCTCCATTTGCTTTGATTTGTTTTTTTTTTTTTTTTTTTGAGACGAGGTTTCTCTGTGTAGTGCAGGCTGGCCTTAGACTCACTTTGTAGCCCAGCCTGGCCTCAAACTCACTGCAATCCTCCTGCCTCAGCCTCGTGAGGGCTGGGATTACAGGTGTGCGCCACCACGCCTGGCTTATGTTGTCCTCATTTCACAAGTGAGAAAACCATGGCATAAGGAGGCCAGGTGACTTGGTTAAGGAAGAGTGGAGCTCTAGGACCCACACCCTGACCACTCATTGGGTAACTGGTCCTGCCACATAGTTGTATTAGATAAGAAATTTGTAGTTTATGGTAAAGGCTTAAGGTTAACATTAATTTTCATATTAATTCCTGTCTCAGAAAAAAAATTCCTGACAGGCTGTTATCTTTCCAGTTAATTTATTTCCTCAGATGTTTTTTGCTTTTTGTGGTACTTGGGATTGAACCCAAGCCTTCCCACTGAGCTGTATCTTCAGCCTTTTTTAAATTTTGAAACGGGCCTGCTGACTTGTTCAGGTGTTACTCAGAGTTGCAATCAAAGTTGCAATCCTGGGGCTGGGGATTTAGCTCAGCGGCAAAGCGCCTGCCTGGCAAGCACAAGGTCTTGAGTTCGGTTCCCGGTACCGGAGAAAAAAACCAAAAACGGAAAAAAAAAAAAAAAGTTGCAATCCTGCCTCAGCCTTCCAAAATACAGAAATTATGGGCAAGCACCTCCATACCTAGAGGGAGGATTTTCTTAAATGCTCCTGCTGTGTAGCAGACCTGGATTGACAATGGGAACAAGAGGGTCCCTGCCTTCTACTCAATGCTAGAGCTGCTTTTTTTTCTTTTTTTGTCTTTGTGAGATAGGGTCTCACTATGCAGTTCAGGCTGGCCTTGAGCTCACTTTGTAGCTTAGGCTCGTCTAGAACTTGCAGCGATCCTCCTGCCTCAGCCTCTCGAGTACCAGGATTATAGGCGTAGGTCACCATGCCTGGCAAGGCTAGAGCTTCTAGTATTTTGGGGTTTTTTCTTGTACTGGACCTTGCTCTTGCCAGGACCCTGCACTTGCCAGGCAGGCACTGTGCTGCTGAGCTGTATCCCCAGCCTGAAGCATCTCATCTTGATGTGCAGATAACAAGCTAATAATCCCACAAATGAAATAATGCTGTCACAGGTCACAGTAGGAGAGCTTCTTGGGAGGTGACATGAGGGCACTGTATGTTGGAGGGCTTGAGGGGAGCCGAGCGAGGAGCCAGGGGAGGGTCAGAGAGCAGAGAGGAACAGTTCAGGGAGGAGGGGAAAGGAGAGGAGGTGAGGCTGAGGGTCTGGATGCAGGCCCAGCCCGCGTGCAGATCCAGTGGAAGTCTAACACCAGTGTCAATGGACCGCAGCTCCCCAGTGTCAAGCAAATGGCTCCTCTTTCCTGCCCCACCCCCCGCAGGCAGTGGAAGCGGCCCAGCTGGCTGAGGACCTCAAGGTGCAGCTGGAGCATGTGCAGACTCGTCTTCGAGAGATCCAGCCCTGCCTGGCAGAGAGCCGGGCTGCTCGTGAGAAAGAGAGCTTCAACCTCAAAAGGGCTCAGGTGCGTGCCTGAGCGAGGGCGGGCAGGCTGTGCCAGGGTTGCCGGTGTGGCCGCGCTGACGCTGCTGGAGCGAGAGTGCCCTCACTCTTGACCTCTCCTCTCTGCTGCTCCAGGAGGACATCTCACGGCTGCGGCGCAAGCTGGAGAAGCAGAGGAAGGTGGAGGTGTATGCAGATGCTGACGAAATCCTCCAGGAGGAGATTAAGGAGTACAAGGTGGGGCCGCTAGGCTGCGCTGTGCGGGGTTGGGAGAGGTGGAGGGGGGGGTCTCAGCGCCCTGGGCATAAGGTAGGCGAAAACACTGGAGTCAGGCGTCTCAGCACGTATTTCTTGGGCACCCGCCGTGTGCCAGTCACGGTGCCTGATCTGGGGCGTGGCGGGAGGGTTCAGACCTCCTGAAAGTGACAGGCAGTTGGGGTGGGGCGACCAGGTAGTTCTCCCCGGGGGATGAGGGGCTCCTGGGCGCTTGCAAGTCAGGCTTCCCGGAAGGAATGTCACCAAGGCCGCCCTGAGGAAGATGGAGCCCACCAGGGAGGATGGGGGGCAGTGTGAGGGAAAGGCTCTCGTGGAGGCCTTGCGCTGAGAGGGCTGTGGGCTGGCAGAGCCGGTGGGTGTGGTTGGAGGAGAGAGAAAGGGAAGGTGGCCGTGATGAGCCAGTCATTGAAGGCTGTGGGTTTCCGCCAAGAGGTGATGTTAGAGGGAACGCCAGGGTCTCGTGCGTGCTCACCACACCCTCTACCACCACCCCCACAAAGGGGTTTCGAACAGGAGAAAGACAGGTTTGCTGCTGGATTTGGGGTAAAGGAGATGATGGCCGGAGCAGGGAGGTTGTTCGCTGCAGCCACTGAGGTAAAGCATACTTAGCTGCAGGTATGGAGACAGTGGGTGGCTTTAGGAGCCACCTAGGAGGCAGAGACGCTTGGATTTGGGCCTGGAGTGAGGGCAAGTGAGACACTGGAGCAAACTCCTGGGTTCCCGGTTTGCAAAACAAGGTAAATGATACCTACTTTGCAGTCAGGAAGCCTGGAGGAGTGGGCGCTGGGACGGTGCCTGCGGGGCCTCTGGAGGCGAAAGGCTGGGCCGGGGTGGACTGCAGAGTGGGTCGGAGCAGTGCTGGGCAGTGGCGAGTCTGTTCTCGCCTGGTGTGGGAGGCAAGACCTCGCAGTGGTAGAAGCAAGGCTCAGGCTGAAGACCCACTGTGTCACACCAGGGCTGGGCCCAGCTGAGGGAAGGAATAGCACGTTTCTAATCGCACTGCCCTGCCTAACCGGCGCTAACAGGTGCAGGTGAAGGGAATGTAGCTTGGGTGGGGGTTTGGCCAGAGAAAGCCAGTGGGGCAGGTGATAAAGCCTGAGTGCCAAAGATTCTGGGCTGGTCCTTGTCCTTGGGAGAATTCAGACTTGGAGACCTTAGCCTCAGTTCCTCACTCATTGTCCAGGCCTTTGCAGCTCCAAGATCATGGTGAGTATGGGGCGCATCTGCTGTGTGGTGGTCTTAGCCTCAGTCACCGCCTGCTGCCAGCGTAGGGTCTGGGCACCGTCAGAGTTGTTCCAAAGCTGATGCCTTTGCCTGGTCCAGGCGCGGTTGACCTGCCCCTGCTGTAACACCCGCAAGAAGGACGCAGTCCTCACCAAGTGCTTCCACGTTTTCTGCTTCGAGTGCGTGCGGGGCCGCTACGAGGCCCGCCAGAGGAAGTGCCCCAAGTGCAACGCGGCCTTCGGTGCCCATGACTTCCACCGTATCTACATCAGCTGAACTTGACACTCAGGGGATTCTGGAACACCCAGACCGTGGGGGCTGTGCCCCTGGTCCTTCCCCGCCCAGGTGCAGTGGTTCCATCCCAGACCTTGTGGGCCCAGTCCCTGCCCGTCTAGTTGGTTTGGGGGCCCTGGTGCATGCTATGGGAGTGGAATCAGGCTCGACTCCCATGTTTTCCTGAAGGTCAGCTGCAGCCTAGAGGCCACTCCTGGGGGCCCAGAGCACTTGTAGAGCTTGGAAACTGGCTCTAACCCTGTTCTATCCCCATGGATCCATCCTAGTCCTACGGGGAAAATTCCCCAGGCTCTATCCTGCCCCGGAGGAGCCTCACCGCCTGCCAACACACGCACAGTGAGGACCAGAGGTGGGCCAGGCCTTCTGCCCCTTGCTTGAGACTAGGCCCTAGGGCCCTTTGGAGACTTTCTCCACCCACTACCCCTCACCCCCACCCTGTCCCCACCTGGGTAGGGCTGCCATCCTTCCTGAGGCATTCCCCAGACAGGGCTGTGGCCTGAGAGGACCACCCCTCCTAGAGGCGCTCCCCTCTTCCTCTGGGAAGCTGTGCAGTTGCTGGGGTCCCTGCTCCTCAGGAGTGCCGAATTGAGCCCACTAGTTTATATTCTAACGTCCCTCCGAATGTGGTTCTTTGCCAAGCCCACGTACCCCCCCAACCCATGCATCCCACAGCTCCACCGGCTCCCTGGCCCTAACCCTTTTCATCCTGGTGGCCTTAACTGCAGTGGAGGTGAAACTTCCCAGATGTGACAGACTAGTCCCAGCTGCTGGGCCAACTTCGGATCATTCCAGGTAGAAGAACTTTGCCCAGCACCCAGTGGCTGAGCCTGTAACCATGATGCTTCCTGTGCTGCCTGCCCAGGCCAACTTCATGGGCTGTGAAGTCAGCACCAGGGAGCCTGGGAGTGGCTCCGGACAGGCAGGTGCAGGGATGTACTTGGACTCAGCCTCTGCTCTAGAGATGTCTTGTATAGGCTGTCCATTGTTAGGAATAAATGTGCAACCCTTGGCCTACAGCCAGAGTAGCCAGACGCGTGCACCAAATGCAGTCCCAGGTTTCGCTGCTATGTCTGTCCGGCACTCGCCTTCTTCGGGGTGGACCTGGGCGGAGGCCTGGGCTTATATGAAAAACACTCCTGCCCGTCCTGATAGCTGAGTTGGGCTTAAGCTCAGTGGTGGTGAGGGAGCCCCCCTGGGAGAGGGCGGAGGAAGGGCGACTGCACGTACTGAATGCCCAAGGAGCAGCCGCAGCTGAGCTCCTCGAGTACTCCCTCTTCCCCACCCCCACCCCCGGCTGGCCACGCCCTCGGCGGTCATTGGCTGCTGCGGCGCAGGCTGCAACCTGGGAAGTGTAGTCTCGCGCAGGGCACTGGCAGGTTTCGGGGAGCAGGTTGCCGGGCTGTGCCGACGGAAAGCCGATGGTCCTCGGAGGTTTCACCGCCCCCACCCCACCAGCACACAGACTTGGGACGCCTCAGCCGGTGACCTCCTTCATTAACGCCTGCTCACGCCTCGGTTCAGCACGCTAGGGGGCCCGCGGGCGAGGCCATCGCCGCGGGGGTGCTGGAGCTGGACCTTGGGCCAGTGCTGGCCGGGGTCGAGGCGGTGGCGGCTGACTTGTCGTTGGCCGCGCTCTCCGGGGTCCCCGCCGCCATCTCAGAGGTCCCGGGTCCGGGGGAACTGGCAGCCTTGTCCGCTCTCGGGCCCCATCCAGCTCCCGGCGTTTCAGCGGGGTCGCCACGGCTGCACCATGTTGGGCTGGAGACGGAGGCGCGGGCTGCGGTGACCTCCGGCGCGGCGTTGGTGGCGACGGGCACGCTGGCGGAGCCACGTGCCGCAGCGGGCGAGGACATCGGGGCCGAAGGAGTTGTGCGCGGACGGGGCGCGGCAGTGCCAAGGCTGCGGAAAAGCAGGATTGCGTCACAGAGGTGCAGCCGTCTACGCCAGCGGCGCGGACCCGTGCGATGGGAGCTCTGGGCCCGGCGCGGGGCTCAGCCCGTCCTCTCCCAGCACGACCCCTTCTCGGGAGTCACCTGGAGCGGGCTGCTTGAGTCAGTGCAAGTACCTGGACGTGTCTTCCCTGAAGGCCAGCCTCCACGTCGGAGGGCGGGGCTAAGAACTCCCCGTTGGTCCTCGGCCTGATAGTAAAGTGGGCCTCCAAGGGAGCAAACACGGACTCGAGGCACAAAGGAACCCTCCGTGAACCTTGGCTTACCAAGAAGCCTCGCTGGCTTCTTAATGGTCATTCAGGCCTCTCTGCCTGGGAAGTCCGAGCCCTTCTAACCCCAGGAGACCCAGCAGGCTGGCTGTGGTAGGCCTGGCCCCAGGGATAAGCCCGCCAAAGCTGCTCTTCGGCCGGCGCTGACCTTGGCTGGTCTCTCGGGAGTGAGGCTGCCTCAGCGGTGGGCTTGCCTTCTTTATCCAGGCTAGAACTCACGACTGGAGCAGAGCATCTGCCAGGGACCGCTCCTAGAACCTCCCCTGGTTCCTGCAGAGCCACATTCCCTAGTTTCTTATGCTCAGGGCCTTCTGTTGCTTCTCTCCTTCTGTCCTAAACCAGACCCCCTCCAGACCCCCTTTCTCCTCTGCTGTGTTTATCCATGGCCCCAGCTATAGCTAAGCTGCTAAGGCCCAAATCCTCCAGACCTTGAAAATTACTTTTCTCAGGGGGAGAGGGACATGGCACACACAATCGCCCAATGGCCCCTCTTCCTTAAGAACAAGACACCCCACTTTCTGGCCTTTTTCTAACCTTACCTCCCTCAGCCATCTCTCTGCTCTTACCTGTGTGTGTCGCCTGCCTCCCTCCCCGCAACTCCTGGCCTCCGGACACAGGAGTCCCAGTTCCTGAGACGGTCATCCCTCAGGTCACTTACTCCCAAGTCACCTTGCTCAGAGCAACATCAGCTGCTTTGCTGAGTGTCGAGCCAGACCTACTTCCTCCCTGTGATTCCCTCACCTTGCTGAGGACGCCTTTAGCACAACGCTAATGCACCTCGGTGTTCCCGGGCTTGAAACCCAGGGACTGTGGAGAAACGTTCATTACTTCCCTATGCAAGACAAGTCCCTCCGCCCATCCTCCTGGACCCCCTGACTTTCTGGGCAGGGAAAGGAATGGACAGACAGACAGACTGCCCTGGGTCTGAGTCAGACTCGCCTTCCTGCCTAGGGTGAGAGTCCCTTATGAGGATGACAGAGGCAGGTGACAGGTGAGATGCAGCACCAAAGCAGGCTGGGCCTGGGGATCACCTGGAGTTGCCCCAACTGGCCCAGACAGCAGAGCTCACGCCAGGCCCAGGCAGGCCCCACCACGGGGAGGAGAGGCTGGGCGGGGCAGAGCCTGCTTGAACTTCTGTGGCTTTGGGGCAAGTGGCGGTGCTTCCCCGAGCCTCCGTGTTTCCACGTGGTGGGAGCCAGTGGGCTGACTCGGGCCGAGAGGATGAGTCAGGGCTCCCCCATCTCTCCTCAAGGGCCCAGAACCCAAAGGAGTTAAGAGAGGTGCCTGCCAGTTTCTGGAACACCTTAGGAGCTGTGGCACCCGTGGGAGGGTGTGGATGATTAGCCAGAGGCCTCCCTCCGGCTCCCTGGGGCTGGTCAGGTGGCCCCTGTCAGTAACCGGTCAGTCACCCAGCAGCCAGCCCGTTGTGCTGGTGTCAAAGCCAGGCACTGACACGAGCTGTGTGGCTGTGCCACCAGCTCATCAGGTTCCTCCCCGTCCTTCTGGGGGATACGTTTAAAATTTCATAAAGCCCTCAGTTTATCCCAGGGAGGCCCTGGGCACAATCGTGGGACACCTGGGAAAAGGGTGGGACGGCCTGCGCTGATGACGGGCCTTGGCTCAGAGCTTGTGCTAGGCTGAATGAGAAGATAAAAACACCTGGGAAATCTTATTCCCTTTATTCTCTTGAACTAATCAACAGGACCACCAGTGACACAACAATGTTATTGACACACAACACTCACAAGTGGGGCCTTTTCACACCGCGGGGACGAGTCAGGGGAGCGGGGCTTTCCTCACAGGGGCAGAGGAGTGCGGCAGCTGTTCACCTCAGGGCAGGGGTCATGGAACCCCACCTCTTGGTCTCAAGTGCCTCCCCCTTCCGGATTCATGCCCAGTTCTTTCGAGTTCCCCCATCTGACCTCCACAGCCACAGGAGTTTCAAGTTTCACCCTAAGCTCTGATCCTTTTCTTCCCTCCCCTGTCACCAGTGACTCCTCCTCCCGAGAGGGCTGTGGGCTGGTGTGGAGCTGGAGGAGAGGTTTGGATTACATTGCACTGTCCATACTTCGTCCCGTCAGGCAAGCGCCTCGGCCCCTTGGCCTTCGCCTGAGCTAGTCAGAGGCGCCCTGAACGCTGCCTCCCCCCTGCGTAGTTCCTCCCAAGATGGCTTCCTCCCAACTGGCTCTGGTAGGGAAGCAGCTGACTAAAGGAGTTGAGGGAGGTGGGCAAATGGACACAGGCCATGCAGAGGTCTGATTCTGCCCCTTTTCCACTAGGAAGCCCCAGTCCCCACTGCTCATGCCCACGACATCCGTTCAGCACCAGAGCCAAGACTCGTAGCCCTCACCCTTCCCCCAACATGCGAGCATCCTACTATGTATGCTACACCCTAGTCCTCAGTAGGCTACAGCTGGCCTCAGCTATACTGACCACCTCCCCCCAGAATGACCTGAGCCCCAAAAGCTGCTCCCCAACACCCTCCTGGGGACAGATTCTCAGACTTGTGTCTGAGGGAACCTGCTTCTAGCATTACAAGGGCTTTGTCTCTACATCTTGGTTTCTGCTACCATCTTGGAGACAAATCTGCTTAGACTGGGAGAACTTATCTCCTTGTCTTGCAGGGACACTCCCTTTGCTGACATCTGTCACTGGAGATTTGCAGCCAGGCTCCTCCCCGCTCAGTGGTGCTCTCCTACCTGGCGCTTGGGTGGGATGGGGCATCAGGCAGATGCTAACAAGGCTTTCCCCACAATCACGAAGGCCTGGACATTTCTCCCTCAGTGTTCTAGATCTGGGGCCTTTAAAATCTGAGCGTTATCCCTTTGGGGGCAGGATAGGTGAAGGGTGAAACGTTTTCATCTTTTGAACTTCTAGGCAATGGAATCGAGGTCTCTTCCATAGCTTTGCAGGAGTCCAGGTCACCTCTCTCTCCACACACAACTCCTGAAGGGCCACTTCACCTGGCATCTCAGTCCTACTTCCAGACAGTCTGTCACTGGTGCTAGCACTTTGTCAGGGAGCACTTCCTTTCCGACCCACAGTGACTGGATTCCTCTCCATCTTTAAGAGTCTCCAGGGCCAGGGGGCATCCTGGTGGCAGATGTTTCTCTCAAGAGTTTTCTCTCTCCAACCATTTTAGAGTAACTGTCTCTTGTCACACTGCCCCTCACGTGAGCAGGTCTGGCTGAGTTTATGAAAGGTGTGTCTGTGTGTCATGTGAGCTGGGCCTGGCAGGAGAGTATCTCCCGTCCTTCCACTTCCCTCTGAAGGTTTCTGGCTAAGGAGAGAGGAGCGTAGACTCTGTCCCTTCCCAAGGCCATGATCAGGATGGTCGTCCCACCTCAGAGCTGCAGATACCAGGCTGAGGAAGGTGGTCAGGCTTCTGTGGATTCTTCAGGGATCTGTGGTCCAGCGCACAGGAAGGGCTGAGGTTGAAAGCAGGTTGCTGGCTAATCCAAGCTCTGTATCCTGTCATCTTGCCATCAGCACAGAGCACTCATAAATGGCTCTTGCTCAGAGAAGTCTAGGGAGGACAACCACACACAAACCTTGAGTCTCTGAAGGAATTTATTCTTTGGAGGTTGACTAGCAGCAGTTCTCCCTCTTCACTGAGGACAGAATTTGAGGAAATGGGCTGCCACGGCAGCAAGACTGGTGGCAGTTAGATTTTAGGAAAAAACCTGACCGTGAGACCTGAGAAAGTGGCAGAGGCCCCCTCCGACCTAGAGGCCTCTTAGATGTCTCCAGCTAGCCTGGGGAAAAGAGGGGTCCTGCCTGGTGGCCTGAGCTGGATCTGCTTGTACTTGCAGTTTAACAAGGTCCCGGAAAGGAGAGAAACTGGCCTGGCGTTTACTGGGTTCCACTGGAACAGTTTCTCCACCTTGGTCTGCTTCCTTCAAAGTGAATCTAGCGGAAATCCCCTCGAATTTTTGTGGTGGCCTCTCAGTATTCTTACACTTAAAAAGTTAAAAAAAAAAAAATCCACCCCAAACTTCAGCCTTTAACAAGGTTTGACATAATTTGTTTTCTTCCTCATTTTGGGTTCTGGGTAGTAACGGACTCCGTGGGCCTATTCCCTCACACATATACTTCTAAGGTTGGCCTCGTGTCCCAAGGAACCCCCCGGTGCAGCGAGCTGGGCTTTTTCTTCCTAGTCTCTTTTCCTCTATGGGTTCCGAAGCTCCTCATCACTTACTTTCCTCCTGTTCTCTTCCTTCTCCAGTTGCACCCGTCCCCACACTATTCTTCAGCTGAGAATTCTCCCCAGGGTAAGGTCCACGACTGCGGGGGAGGGGCTCCCTCCCACACTCGCGCAGGAGGCAGCACTGGGGACAGGGGTGTCAGGTGCACTTCCCACACTTGAGGGTCGCCCTCCTGATTCAAGGCCATGTGGTATTTCCTGCCCTTCCCGACCCTCTCGAATTTTGATAAGGAGTTTGAGGATTTCGATACAGTTATGGGGTTGCCTAGAGACGTATTGAGACCTCTTCCTACAATTAATAGGGCTTTTATCCACTATGGTTTATAGGGTTTTCTGCTACAGACTTAAAGGGCTTTCATTTGTTTGTCCTATATATTTATAGGTTTCTAACTCAACAGTTTTTCTCTACTGCCTTTTAAGTGGTTCCCACCAAAAATTGTCTAGGGTTTCTCATGACTGATGTAAAAAACACTTTTTCCCAGGGTTCATCCTCCATTTCCCTACAGTCTGACAGGGTTGACCTCCTTTCTCCACGATTTTTAGGGGGCGGGGTCCAGGGTTCCTCTCAGGAGAGAGAGGTCCTGGTCTCCAGACTCGTTTCACAGGGAGACACCAGGATGGCAGCTCCTGTGGAGGAGGAGGGCTGCGACTTCTGTGAAGCCGTCTCCACACTCCGGGCACAAGTAGGGCTTTTCTTCTGAGGGGGTTTTGGGGCTTCCCCCTTCCCTGTGGCTGCCACTTCCCGTGGGGCTGGAGGCCGCCCCCTCGCCTTCCTGGCTCGTGGACAGGGTGGCTGGCTCTGGCAGGGGGTCCTTGGATTTGGGGGACTTTTCTTGGGTGTGTGTTTCCTGGTGCCGGAGGAGAGCCAGCCGATCTGGGAAGGAGGCCCCGCAGTCGGAGCAGCCGTAGGGTCTGGCCCCCAGAGGGCTCCTGAGGTGCTCCAGCAGGACCGAAGAGCTCTTTCCCAGCTCAGAGCCCTTCCCCAGCTCAGAACTCTTCTGGGATTTCCTGCCTGCGTGGACTTTCTGGTGCTGCAGCAGCTCAGAGCTGAGACCAAAGCTTTTTTTGCATTCGGGGCATTTAAAGGGTTTTCCACTTAGGAAAGGACTGGGGCCTGCGCCTGCCCCTGGCCCTTCCCCTGCGCCAGTCCTACAGTCGGGAAAGAGAAAAGGCTTTTCACTGCCATGGGTGAGCTGATGTTGGACAAGCACAGCGCGATCCAGGAAGCTTTCTCCACAGTGGGAGCAAATGTAGGACTTGGAGGAGAGCAGCCCCAGCCTCTGGCTGAAGCCCTCCTGACCCTCTGCCACCTTAAGGGACTGGCCTGCGTGGTCAGCTTTGCCCTCCACAGCACCCGGGTAGGAATTCCCTCCAAAAGGGAGCCTTGGCGGTCGGAACTGAGGAGGTTTGGGAGCTGGGTGTGTGATGTGACCGTCTGCATTTTTGTAGGGGTTTTCTCCGATGTGGATCCTCTGGTGCTGCATGAAGATCCCCTCGTCGTTGAAGCCCTTGCCGCAGACCAGACACTTGTGGGGTTTGGCTCCGGGCGGTGGGGTCAGCAGGGCGGGGTCCCCGAGCCCCAGCACGGAGTCACCCTGAGCCCTGCGGGCAGGGGTCTTGCCCCTCTCGTGGACCACCCGGTGCTGCTCCAGCTCGTGGGCCTCCAAGAAGGCCTTCCCGCAGTCGGAGCACACGAAGAGGTTCTCGTCCATGTGCGTGCGCACATGCGTGATGAGGTTGGAGCTCTGGCTGAAGCTCTTGCCGCACTCCGGGCACTTGTAGGGCTTCTCGCCGGTGTGCGTGCGGCGGTGCTGGATGAGGTGCGAGCTGCGGATGAAGCTCTTGCCGCAGTCGGAGCACTTGTAGGGCTTCTCGCCCGTGTGGATGCGCTGGTGGCGGATGAGCGTGGAGCTCATGATGAAGCTCTTGCCGCAGTCGGCGCAGATGTAGGGCCGCTCGCCTCGGTGGATGCGCTGGTGGTTGATGAGGTTGGAGCTCACGCTGAAGCTCTTGCCGCACTCGGGGCACTTGTAGGGCCGCTCGCCCGTGTGCGTGCGCTGGTGCCGCAGCAGCGTGGCGCTCAGGGTGAAGGTCTTGCCGCACACGGGGCACTTGAAGGGGTCCTCGCGCAGGTGGGTGCGCTGGTGCTTGATGAGCGTGGAGCTGTGGCCGAAGCTCTTGCCGCACTCGAGGCATTCGTAGGGCTTCTCGCCCGTGTGCGTGCGCTGGTGCTGGGTGAGCTCCGAGCTCTGGATGAAGCTCTTGCCGCACTCCGTGCAGCGGTAGGGCTTCTCGCCGGCGTGGATCTTCTGGTGCTTCAGGAGGTTGTGGTTCTGGCCGAAGCGCTTGCCGCACTCGGGGCACTTGTAGGGCTTCTCGCCCGTGTGCGTGGCCTGGTGCTGGATGAGGTCCGAGCTGCGGTAGAAGGCCCGCCGGCACTCGCTGCACTTGTAGGGCTTCTCGCCCGTGTGCGAGCGCTGGTGCTTGATGAGGTTGGTGCTCTGGGTGAAGGCCTTCTCGCACTCCGTGCACTTGTAGGGCTTCTCGCCCGTGTGCGTGCGCTGGTGCTGCACCAGGTTGGAGCTCCAGCTGAAGCACTTGCCGCAGTCGGGGCACTTGTAGG
>NW_004955493.1:7648808-7651647 GCF_000276665.1 Chinchilla lanigera
CTGCACCAGGTTGGAGCTCCAGCTGAAGCACTTGCCGCAGTCGGGGCACTTGTAGGGCTTCTCGCCCGTGTGCGTGCGCTGGTGCTGCACCAGGTGCGAGCTCTGCGTGAAGCTCTTGCCGCACTCCGAGCAGGTGTTGGGCCGCTCGCCCGTGTGGATGCGCTGGTGCCGCAGCAGCTTGGACCACTGGCTGAAGCTCTTGCCACACTCGTTGCAGATGTAGGGCTTCTCGGCCCCTGAGGGGCGCCCCTGCACCAGCTCCCGCAGGCTGGGCTCGCTGGCAGGGACCTCCGGGGGGCTGTTCCAGGCGGGGAGGGTCCCCCACTGCCAACTGGCCTCACAGCTCTTGGTCCAGTCAGCCGGGGCAGGGACCACCTCGGGAGCCGGAGTCTGGTGGTCCGAGGGGTTGGAGGGACCCCGTGGGGCCGGGGCTTCCTGAGAGGCTGAGGGGTCCTGGGAAGGGCTCTCCGGGGGCGTCTCGGATGTGTCCTTGGACTGCGGACTCTGGGCGGGGTCTCCCAGGATGACCTCCTCCCCAGAACTCTCCTCCGGAGCGCTCTCGGCTTCGTTCCCACTCTCGGCACCTACGGACAGAAAGGGAGTCTCCAGGCGCCGTCTGCTTTCCGAACCTGGCGTCCGCTCTCGCCTGCCTCCCCTGGGCTCCCCCCAGGGTCCGGGCCCGCCCTGAGCGGGGGTCGCTGTCGTCAGGGCCGCGGTCCCTGCTTGTGCCCTCACCTCTGTGAGCATCGTCTGTGGTCTCTTCAGGACCCTCCAGAGCCGGTCCCCACAGCGCTGTTTCAGGTTCCATCCCACGGCTCAGGCCAGAAGGGATCCGGGGACCCTGGGAGGGCGGAGAGGGGCGCACGGCGGAATCCATACCTTCCTCTGCTCTCCCTCACCTCTCTCCTCCCTCAGTCCCACTCCTGCGAACTTCATGTCCAACCACCTCGTTTTTCTGGGCACGGATCCTCGGCGTGCCCCCCTCCTCCCTGCAGGCCTGATTCGCGCTCCAAGACCACAACCAAGCAAGGCGGTGAACTTAAGCGAGCAATTAAAAACTCATCAGTCCTAACCCTTTGAACCCGACTGGGGGCTGGAGAAGCACCTGACACCCACGGGGAGGGATGTTCTCACCTTACACCTCTGATGCCCAGAGGCTGGGAAACCTGTTATTTTGCAAATCAGAGGAAGCTCATTAAACTCCAATTTTCCTTCTTAATGGGGCAACTAATTGAGTCCAATAAACTTTTACCCCTTGGAGCCCTAGAGAGACCGGAGGCTGACAAAGTTAAAAACAAAAACAAAAACAAAAACGCTGTTTCCAACAGGGGAACAGGAGCCCTCCAGAAGGACCAGGATACTTTCATTGTTTAAGAACAGAAAGGGGGTCAGGCGTGGGGGGGGCAGCTTAAAGGCAGGGGCTTCTGCAGGAGCCTGAGGGGAGGGAAACAGGAAAGCTGAACAGAGGTGTGGGGAAAATACCCGCGGGGGTACGGTCCCTGCCAGGTGTGCTCCCGTCCCCCTGTCCTCCCGCAAGGACCCTGGGAAATCAGGTTGTCCATTCTACAGATCAGCAAACCGGCGTGGGAGACACTTCTCCGAGTCTCCGACTGGGAAGCGGCAGAACTAAGCCCACAAACGCAGGGTTTGGCTCGGCCTTGTCTCTGAGAGCGTGAGGTGACCTTGGGAGTCATGTGAGACTCATACTTGTGGGCTGCTGGCAGGAGGCCAGTGGTGAGGAACACTGACAGATCCTGCTGGCCGTGAAAATGGGTTGGAGAAATTCCTGGGACCAGAATTTCTCTGGCTATAAAAGGAGGGGCTGGACCCTATGACTAGCCTTGGAGATCTGTGTGTGTGTGAGCTCACGACAATCTTGTCCTAAGCCTTCGGTGTCCAGTTCCATCTTGGGGCCCCCCACCGGTGCTTTTGTTCTGTTTTGTTGCTGCTCTATCACAGGCCTAGCACAGTGACTACCACGTAATAGGTGCTCAATAAACATGTTGTTGAGTGGCTGAGAGTTGAATGAATGAACTAGATGCCCTTTGTGCCTGGAAAACTTTGGTCCACTGTGTGTAACGATTAGTTTGTAAAAAGATGGCAGCAGAGGAACCAGAGTTCAAAGGAAGCCCCCTGGAAAAAAACACTGCCAAGTGTGAGTCCTAAAATAGTGAGTTCATTCCAGCAAGAGGGAACAGGGCTGCAGGAGCCAAGGCCTTCCCGTATTTCCACCCAAAAGGGAATCCCTGGGAGGGGCCTGGGCCCGAGTGCACAGGGACCATGGTGCAAAGGAGACATGGCAAGGACTCAGGAGGAGGCAGCTGAGAGGTACCCGAGATGGAGCACGAGCCGGCCGGGGCCTGCCAAAGAGCAGTAGGAAGGAACAAAGTTAGATTTTAAGAAGTACATTAATTTCTTCACCTCTGCTGCTGCTCGGCTCTGAGAATCCCCTGTGTCTTTGGGTAGGCATAAGCTGGGACCCCTGCCCGGCCGGGAAGGACGAAAGGTGCCCTGCTGCGTTTGCCGGCCACAGGTAAGAGCTTGTGCACCCCGACTATCCGGGATATGCAAACTCAGTGGTCCAGAGGAGGAGGGAAAGGGTTAAAAGCAAGGCCGACACGGATCGGGAAGACCAAGGCAGGCACGGGAGCCTGGAGCCAGCCTAGGCCCCAGAACCCCGGCTCGGACCTCACCTCGAGACGCCCCACCGCGCGGGGACGGCAGGGGAAGACGGTCTCCCGGAGAGCCGGGGGAGCGGCTCGGGTGACCCCGCCGCGGCGGCAGCGGGAAGGCGCCCCCACACGCACAGCCCCGCGCCAGGTCGGACCCCGACTCGCGC
>NW_004955493.1:7651881-7654376 GCF_000276665.1 Chinchilla lanigera
CGCGGCCCCATTGTTCCCGGCGGCGGCGGCGTCCCGGGCCCTCCAGTGCCCCCGCCCCCCGGGAGCCCGGCGCCCCGACTCACGGGCTCTGGGGTCTGGGAAAAGCCGGAGAGCACAGTCCGGCCCCAGGGGACTTAACCCCTTGAACGCCCTGCCCGCGGGGGTGGGCTGGGTGCCTGGGCTCCGGGGTCCTGCCGAAGGGGTGATTCCAGGCTGAGGACCCGGGGACCAGTTCAGGGTGACTGGGACGGAGCAGGAAGTGACCCCAGCTTCCCGGGCCCCTCTAGCCTGGAGTCAGAGCACCAGCTCTATGGGATTTAACCCTTTGCCTCCCGCAGCCTGGGGAAAAAAGGGGGGGGGACGGCCGGAGCAGGGAAGTGGCTGAGATGACGCCCTCTTCCCGCTGCCCGCACTGTGAGCCGGGAAGAGCCCCGTGCTGGGGAGCCCAGGGCCAGCGAGGGGCTCCGCATTCCTGGCCGTTCCCTGTCTCGCAGGGGCTCCGCCAGCCTCACCAGCTGACCCCTCTGTCAGACTTGGCGGCTGCTGGCCCCCTGGGTCCCGGCCTGCGTCTGGATTCACCCCGGGATGGGGCTGGGATGCCTGGGCTCTGCCTGCGGTGGCGCTGAGGCTGGCGGGGCGCAGCCGAGAGGCAACCTGCTGCGGACCTGTGGGCCCGAAATGAAACAAGCCCTGGCAGCAGGAGCTGGGGCGCGGAGGGCACTGGGCCAGGAAGGACTTGCGGCAGCCCGTTCTTCGCCCCTCTTCCCCGGTTAGCTCACCTTAGAGGAGGAAACTGAGTCCCGTGGCGGGGGAGGGAAGCCAGTGGGGTCCCAGTTTTTCCAGCCCGGATGTCATTTTCTCTTCACCATGGCCCGGTGAGGTGGGACTGCAGATTATCCCTATTTTACGGGCAAAACCAAGGTGTGAGTAGCCGGGCAGTATGCTTAAGGCAACGCTCTGCGGTGAATCTCGGGGTGGGGAGACCTGAGAGTTGAATGCGAACAAGTGAGTGTATGTGTGTGTTGTTACAGACACAAAGGAATCACAGAATGTGGGAAGGGCCATCTGTCCAGGGACAGGTGGGAGCTAGCAGTGGGAAAAACCAAATATCAGAAACTGTGAAAGACTATCTCCTTGGAGTTGGCTTCTGGGGTTGAGTCAGGGAAAGGGACCTGGCCAGGGTGAGGCCCTGTCCCTGCTTGTTTCCCAGCACTGTTGCCTGGGCCCGCAGGTCTACTCTCCCCGCACAGGGCCTTCCCCTCCTAGTCCTCTCATTGTGCTGTTTCCCACAGCCTGAGAAGAGACACTTGCTCCCTCTTAGCTAGGCGTGGTGGCACACGCCTGTAATCCCAGCACTCAGGAGGCTGAGGCAGGAGAATCGTTGCAAGTTTGAGACCAGCCTGGGCTACAAAGTGAGCTCGAGGCCAGCCTGAACTGCACAGCAAGACCCTGTCTCAAAAAGACAAAATAAATAAATAAATAATTTTTTTTATTTTGACGGAGGCTCTTGCTAAATCTCTGGGTTGGCCAGATTGGTCTCAAACTCTGGTCCTTCTGCCTCAGCCTCCTAGCGCTGGGGTTACAGGTGTGCACCATTGTGCCCAGATAGCCTTCCCTACTGCCGTTCTGACACCCATTGAGCCGTAGGTAGTGATTCTGTACCTCGGAGGCTGTGTGTGTCCCCCGAGTTCAGAGTAAGCCACGTGAGGGTGGTGTTTTCTGTAACTGTTACCTCTGTCGAGTATTTATCGTGTGCCAAGTATCTGCAGGTAATGACTCCTTGACCATTCAGGACTGTTCACGACACCAGTATTTCTCAGATCGCACGGGTAGAGAGGGCAAGTCAGCTGCGCACAGCTTACTAGCGACTGCTCCCTGACTTTGGTGTACCATGGCTCCTAACCACGACTCTGCTGCTCAGATGGGTTCAGGTGCTCTGGAACCAAAGGGACCCTCCTTCTCCCTCCATCATGCTCCAGAGCTGGAGAGAGGGGCTGGGAAGAGCAGAGCAGCCCTGTTTGGACCAGCGGTCTTGCAGGAACACTTTGGGGGTGCTGCTCCTAGGCAGGCCCAGGCGGGGCTGGCTGTGAATGAACATTTCTCCAGAGAAGATCTACAGATGTCCAACAAGCACAGGAAAAGATGCGCAACCTCCCGAGTCATTAGAGAAATGCAGCTCGTAACCCCAATGACAACCCACCACACCCACGAACGTGGTTATACCGTGTTTCCCCGAAAGTAAGACCTAGCTGGAAAATAACCAGGCTTGAAAAGTAGAGATCAAAAATTCCAGCTCCAATCAGCCTATCCAGCCTCGGTTAGGATCTGGACCGGTTAGGATCCCGTGGAGACGCGGCAGCGGCTGCTAGAGCGGCCGCGGCCGGGGCGGAACGGGTTAGGATTCCACGGAGACGCGGGCGGCTCCTAGAGCGGCACGGCGTGCGGGCTGCGCGCGCTTCCTGCTGCGCGGACTCGGTTTCGCCGCGTGCTCCGGG
>NW_004955493.1:7654991-7660548 GCF_000276665.1 Chinchilla lanigera
AAAGTGGTGATTCCGGGCGTGGTGGTACACGCCTGTAATCCCCACTGGGGAGGCTGAGGCAGGAGGGTTGCTGCGAGTTCGAGGCCAGCCTGGGGTCCATTGTGAATGCAAAGCCAGCCTGAACTACATTTTTGATCCTGGCTCAAAAAGACAAAAAAAAAAAAAAAGTACTTGGATTGAACTCAGGACCTTCTCAATGAACTACACCCCAACCCTTTTTTTTTTTTTTTTAAATTTTGAGACACTGCAGATTCTCCTGTCTCAGCCTCGCAGCCACTGACACTGTGATCTGTAATCTCACTTCCCGCAGCTTTCCTGGTCCCTGCCTTACCATACTTTTAATCTTCATTCTACACCCCCCAACCAGTCTGTCCAGGCCTACAGCCACCATCTTTCAGCGTCTTTGCCACAAACCTGTGCTGCAGTCCTGGATGCTTTTCCTTTTCATATGCCACGTTAGTACAGGAGCAGCCACCTAGCCCTTGCATCAAACATTCCTATGGTCAGAGAAAAAAGAAAGTCATTGATTGGTTGATTGAAGAAGTGAGTTGTGAGTCCATTGTCTTCTGCTGTGCGGCACCATCGCAGCCACCTTCCAGCCCTGGCAGCAGTGCCGCTGGAGGCCCACCCCTGGGAAAGGGTCTGCTCAGCCCCTGTGACCGCTCCCTCCTCTGGATTTCTGCATGCCTAAATTAAAGCCTCAGACTAGGCGTGGAGGCTCAGGCCTGTAATCCCAGCACTCGGGAGGCTGAGGCAGGAGGATCCTTGCAAGTTCGAGCCTGGGCTACAAAAGTGAGCTCAAGGCCAGCCTGAGCTGCATAGTGAGACTCTGTCTCAAAAAGGCAATAAATACATACATACATACATAAATAAATAAATAAATAAATGCCTTGTGGTTCAATATAATGTAACGTAATGTCAGGCTGTGGAGGGAGCTGAGTGTTAGAGCACTTGCCTAGCATGGAGGAGGCCCTGGTTTCCATCCCCAGCAAATTTTTAAAAAGAGGAAAGGTTTAAAAGAATAAACAGAATGTCTTGGGTAACTATAATGTCCTCTGGGTAAATGCCATAGTCTGCACGGTTGGACAGCGTGCCTGGGACAAGCCGCGGATACTGTTCTGCCTCCCTTCCCAGCCCAAGACTGAGTACTACAGAGGGATAGAGAGGCGACCCAAGGACCGCAGAGGCCTTACTCAGTCCTGAAGGCTGGGAGCGCGTTCCAGACCCTCACCCTGGGGATTCTGCTCGGGATTCAGCAGAAGCCACTCCTTAGGACCCAGCTGTATCCGTGTGACTTGTGAGCAAAATTCCAGCCTGATTCTGATTCTGAATTCCAAAGTGGGAACAATAGTTAGCAGATACTGAAGCGCTCTTGAGCGAGCTCTTGGCAGGTGCTTCCCAGATGGTCTCCACACTGCCCGTGGTCAGTTCTAGGCCTCCACTTCGCGCGTGGGCAGGCGATTCCCAGACCTGGTGGCTTACGTAGGGCTGCAGAGGAACAGCACAGCTGGGATTTCCATTCCACACAGGCTGAGGCCAGGGGCCAGTGCTTACAACTGTGCTCCTGTAAAACACCAGGGCCGGGCAGTTTGTAATAGCTAAATCTCGGAAACAGCCCAATGGGGTTTTTGTTGTTATTGTTGTTGTTGTTTTTTTTTTTCTGGTACTGGGAATCAGACTCACAACCTTGCGCTTGCCAGGCAGGTGCTGTGCTGCTGAGCTAAATCCCCGGCACCCCCAATGGGTTTTTTATACAATGGAGTACTACTCTGCCATAAAGAAGGGTAAGCTTGAGACATTTCTAGGAAAAGGGATGAACCTTGGGACTACACTCTGAAGTGAAATAAGTCAGACACACATGATTAAATACCATATTGTTTCTGTGGTGTGAGAAACCCAAAGTATGAATAAGGACCAAAATGTATAACAGACACTGGGAAATAGCAAAAAAATGTGCAACTGAGAAGGGGAAGATGGGGGAGGGAAAGGAAGGGAGGAGAACAAAACAAGAGAAAAAAAAATGGAAACACTTTTGCAAATGAGGGAAAGAGAGATTGAAGGGAGGGGAGGGGAATGGGGAAAAAAAAGAACCAAGATATATCAAGTGCAGGTACAAATTCCCTATGATGAATATTAGCATCATGTATAACTAAGATGTTCCAAAAAAATTGAAGCTGGGCGTGGTGGCACACACCTGTAATCTCAGCACTCGGGAGGCTGAGGCAGGAGGATCCTTGTGAGTTCGAAACCAGCCTGAACTGCATAGGGAGACCCTGTCTCAAAGACAAAAAAAAAAAAAAAAAAAAAAAGCTAGCCTGAACTACATAACAAGACTCTGTCTCACCAAAAAAGAACATTGAAAATAAATAAATACATAAATAAAACATCTTGCCTGGGGGTGCAGATCAGTGGTAGAAAGTGTGCCTAATACTCATGAGGTCCTAGATTTTGCAACCTGGGTTCTGGTTAACACAAACAAGTGGGAGAAAAAAACTAGGGGGCTAACAAGGGATGCAGGGCAGGACCCCAAGAGATCTGTCAGCTTATTTAGGTTCTGGATTATGTACCAAATAGTAAAAGGCCAACTCTCAACTCCTTTTTACCAATTTTTTCTAGCATCTTTTTTTTGTTTTGTTTTGTTTTTTGTTTTTCTCCGGTACCGGGAACCGAACTCACAACCTTGCACTTGCCAGGCAGGTGCTTTGCCGCTGAGCTAAATCCCCAGCCCTCTAGCATCTTTTAGTCTCCTACCTGAGGAGTTGCAAACATACAATCAGCTGGGCATTGTGGGACCTGCCTGTAATCCCAGCACTCTGGGAAGCTGAGGCAGGAGGATCACAAGTTCACGCCTGGGCAACTTTGGGATTTAGCAAGGCCATGTCTCAAAAAATTAAAAAAGAGCTGGGCATGCAACTCAGTGCAAAGGTCTTAGGTCCAATGCCCCGTGCTGATCCCCATAGCTCAGCAGTAGGATGCTTTTCTAACATGCATGAGTTTAATCCCCAAGGATGAGAAGCAAAAAACCGAAATACTCAGGAGCAAGGGCACAGCCCAGTGGCAGAGGACTTGCCTAGCTTATTAAAGGGCCTAGGGGTGCTGGGGATTTAGCTCAGTGGTATAGCACCTGCCCGGCAAGCACAAGGTAGTGAGTTTGATTCCCAGTACTGGAAAAAAAAAAAAAAAGATTGACATTAGCCAGATGTGGTGGCTCACTCCTGTAATCTCAGCACTTGGGAGGCTGAGGCAGGAGGATCATGGCGAGTTCGAGACCAGCCTGGGCTACAAAGTGAGCTCAAGGCCAGCCTGAACTGCATAGCGAGACCTTGTCTCAAAACAGACAAAAAAAAAAAGGCCTGGGGTCAGCCCCCACCACCCACCTCCCCGCACACATACGCACACATACGCACACATAGACACACACACAGCCTAAAAAATGTTCAAATTTTTATTTTGCATCAAACCAAATCTTGTACAAGAAGCCCATATTCACGGAGCAAACCACAAATGGAAGGCGCTTTGCAAAGAAAGGGCAGAGAGGGAAGTCACGTATTTATTGAACACCTACCGTGTGCCACGGGCTGACAAAGGCTTTCATGTTTTGCCTCACAGACCCCTCACAAACACAGAGGTACTGTTGTAGCCCGCAGAAGGGGGAGGTGAAGCCTTCAAGTGTGGAGCCATTTTACAAACGTTAAACTGACACCGGGGCTGGAGCGTGGGTCAGGAGGCACCTAGCTCTGGTCCTTTTTCCTGAATCTCAGAGGAAATGGTTCAGTCAAAGAAACCATTAATATGGGTCATACCTAGTGCTGACTGCCTAAGTGTCACCCTCAGCTCCCAATCCTGGAAGCCAGGTTCTCCTGGATGGGGCTGCAAGAGGGCAACACGCCTCCTAGCCACAGGTAAGGTTTACACAGTACTTTTTTTTTTTTTTTTTTTTTGGTCTTTTTGAGGCAGGTTCTCACTCCACAGTTCAAGCCTTGAGCTCACTTTGTAGCTCAGGCTGGTCTCGAACTCGCACTGATCCTCCTGCCTCAGCCTCCCAAGTGCTGGGATTTCAGGCGTGCACCACCACACCTGGCATGTTGAATAGCTTAGGCAGATTGGCCAGGGAGATGTCTCTGACAAGTTTGACTTTTAGCAAGGACATAAAGGAAGCAGGTGTTTAATATCTGGTTGCAGGAATAGACTATTAATACTTCTTCAAGGAACTCCTCAGAAAGAGGATAACCATAAGGAAAGCTACTCAAACCCTATGTGCATCTTTTCTTTCCCCTCTTTTCCCTTTTCTTTTTTCTTTCTTTCTTTTTTTTTTTTTTTGGTCTTCTTGAGACAGGGTCTCACTATGCAGTTCAGGCTGGCCTCAAACTTGCAGTGATCCTCCTGCCTCAGCCTCCCATGTGCTGGGATTACAGGTGTGCATCACCACGCCTGGCTATATGCCATTCTTGAAGTAGTCCAGAAGGGAGAAGATCACACAAAAACAATAGAAGGTTCTTTTCCTTTTCAATATTCCCTTTTATTGTTTTTGTGGGGAGCAGCTTAGCTAGTGATCCTATGTGCAGAGCTGAGGGCACAGAGCCCTGAGGAATGCCCTGAGGGCATGAAGCACCCCAGGCAGGAAGGTGTTCCAGCCCCCAGAATACAACAGTGAATTAGTTAGGCAAAGGGGTGTCCCCTGACATCAGCTTGCTAATAAACTCATTGTGGTAGTTGAGCAATTCCCTTCCTCCCATCTGGAGAGAGGGCTCCACCTGACCTCAGCTTTCTTTCTTTTTTTTTCTTTTTTTCTTTTTTTTTGGTTTTTTTGTTTTTTTTTTTTCTGGTACTGGGAATCGAACTGACGACCTCATGCTTGCCAGGCAGGCGCTGTGCCACTGAGCTAAATCCCCAGCCCCGTCAGCTTTCAATTAGCAATAATTGCGCCTCAGATAAACCTCATTGGCTATGATACTGCCACTGCGCAAAGCTCTGACCTCAGCATTCTGTATATGGCTTCTGTCTCTATTTCTCCATCCTCTCACCGTCCTTCTCCCTGGGAACTTCAAGAGCTGCGCTAGACAAGGCACTTTGCAATCTTACTCCAGGAGATTCTCACTTCTCCAATCTCTTATGAGACTCACTTCTGTTCTATCATCTCTGTTCTTCCCTTCACAACTCCAGTTTCACCCAGGGCCACTGAGAAATGAGTTGGCAGCTGAGGCCTGTGAGCAGGTGGTCAGGGAAGCCGCTGTTCCTGCTCCAGTTACATGGAGCTGGGCAGAGTGGAAAGTGGTGGCCAGGCAGATGTTTGGCCCTGAGCGGCACCCCTGGAGAGGCAGGAAGCACCTGCAGAAGCCCTAGAACAGAACCTCAGATCCCCCAAAGTGAGTGAAATATATAGAACCCAGGTGTGTTGGTCTGGGGTTATTTTGCAAGGGGAACAATACAGGACACATATTTTATAAGGTTATTTATACTAGCCACTCAAAGACTGATATACAAGAGTGCAGGAAATCTGTGCGCACACTAAGACTAAGGAAACTAGCCAAGGGCCTGGATCCCACGGAAATGTCCT
>NW_004955493.1:7661643-7664083 GCF_000276665.1 Chinchilla lanigera
CTGCTCTTGAACTCACTATGTAGCTCAGGCTGACCTGGAACTTATAGCAATCCTCCTGCCTCAGCCTCCCCTAAGTGTTAGGATTACAGATATGTGCCACCATGACTGGCAGGATATCTCTTGATGTAAGTGTATTGAGATATAATTCATACCATCTTCATCTACTTAAAGTATATGACTCAGTGATTTTTTAGTATGTTCATAGTTGTGCAACCATCACCACAATGAATTTTAGAACATTTTTTATCACCCCAGAATAAAGGTTTTATGTATTAGCTGTTACTTCTTCTTTCCCTTCAAGCCCCCAGTTCTTGTAGCAGGTCACTTCTATGGCCCTTGTTCCTGGTCTTGTCTGTCTTCAGTGTCAGCATGGAAGGCAGGGCCTCGAGCATGCTGGACAAGTGCTCTGTCCACCGAGGTCCTTCTGTTGCCATAGACTTTCCGGGTCTGAATATTGTGTGTGAGTGATACACGCTGTTTGAGCTCTAGTTGGCTTTTTTCCTTGTCAGTTGTGGGCAGCTGTCAGTGGCCACTGGAGATTATGAAGGTGAGTTGGAACTTTAGAGGCTGAGAAACTCTTCTGGAAGGGATGAGGTTGACAGGAAAAGCAGAAAAGGGCCATAACTTGCTTCTGTTTCTTATTGCTCTATTTTTGCTTTGCAAGTCACCCTAAATGTCAGCAGGATAGAAACCCTAAGTGCAAGTGGAAAGTGTTTGAAGTTAACTCTTATTTATATGCATAATTTTGTTTTCACATGTTTATGCTTTCTTTTTGCCAACATTATATACAGGAACCCATCATGAACTCAGAAAAGCTGGGCTGGACTTGAGCTCATTTTTTAGCCTAGGCTGGTCTTGAACTCACAACGATCCTCCTGCCTCAGCCTCTTGAGTGCTGGGACTACAGGCATGCACCACCATGCCTGGGTCTTCTTTATATTCTGACTAGCTATTCTCAAATTGTCCCCTTCTGCTGGGTGTGGTGGTGCACACCTGTAATCCCAGCACTCCAGGAGGCTGAGGCAGGAAGATAGAAAGTCTGAGCCCACTCAGACGACTTGGCACCTTTGTGAGACCTTCTCTCAAAATAAAAAAATAAAATAAAAAATAAAAAAGGAGCTGGGGATGCAGCTCGGTGCAAGGGCTTGGTTTCAGTCTCCAGTGCTGGGGAGGGAAAATTTCCTCTTCTGTAAAGCGAGGGGTTTAAGGTACAGTGGGTGCTCACCGTTCTCTCCACTAGCATCTCCTGGACGGGCTTCCGGGCTGACGGTCTCTATTTCATTGTTCGGTTACAGCCTAACTTTTCCTTCCTTCCCTGGAATTTCCAGTACAGAAAGCGCGGGTGGTTCCGGGGAGAGCAGGTGCGCAGCTAACCATTGCTTCGCAGGCCAAACATTACCAAAGAACCTTTATATGCATTATGAAGGCTTTCACAGGTATGAGGAACTAGGTAGGGGCCTTAGAGGGTATCTCGTCCAATCCCTTCAGGGTGAGATGAGGAAACAAGAGCAGAGATGGGACATGAACTGCCCGCGGCCGTCCAGCCAGTGAGAGCCACTCCAGTAGTCCAATCCTCCCTGACACCCGTTGTTTTTTTTTTTTTTTTCTTTTGCAGTACTAGGGATTCAACCCCTTAATTTTTTTGTTTTTCGACACAGGATCATGCCAAGTCACTAAATTGTCCAGGCTGGCTTGAATTTGTGATCCTCCTGCCTCAGCCTCCAAGATTGCTGGGATGACAGGTGTGTGCCACCGCCACCGTGCTCGGCTCTGATCCCTCCCTCCACAGCCGGTTCCTCACAGTCTGAGGGACCTGCATTCAGCCCTCAGGGCCGCACAGCCCCCTGAAGGAACAACCAGCAGACCTATGGTCGCAGCGGCGTCCGCGCTGGGCCGGAGCAGGGAGATTACTGCGGCAGGACGGAGGTGTCGGGCCGCCTCGGCCCCTCCCCTCTCCTCCCCAGTCGGAAAGTGGCCGGGGCCCAAAACCGGGCCTCCAGGTCCAGCTCCAAACCCGCCCGCGGAAACCAGCGCAGGAGCGCAAGCCTGGGTGGGGGCGTGGCCTTACAAAGAGAGCCAATCCCAGGCCACACCCTGCCTGGGGCGGGGCGCTGCCTCACCACTGGCCCTTCCGCTCTCGGAGGCGAGGCAGGAGGTGGGCGTGGTGACCTAGGTAACCGCCCCGCCCGCTTCCCCCTGCAGAGCGAAGGCAAGGTCCCCAAGGAACGAAAGGAGCGGGAATTTGACGGGTTAGTTGTATGGGACCTGGCCCACCTTGGATATGGTGAGCTTGGGACGCACACTTTCAGCAAGCTGAGCAGAGAAAGGGTTTTGGTGGGCCAAAAATAGTGGTTTCTAATTCCAAGCAGGTACCGTATGGGAGCGTGCACCGGAGTCTAGGAATTCGCGAGCCCACCAAGCGAAGTTGTTCATGTTGTTC
>NW_004955493.1:7666014-7669122 GCF_000276665.1 Chinchilla lanigera
GTTTTCAAACTAAACTAACAATCAAGCATAGTTTTTCTTTCTTGGGTCAAACTGACATTTTTCCCTCCACCCAATAGCTCAGTTATTTTTAGCCTTTATGTGTTTACCAATTATGTTCACCACACCTACTATAACCTGTAGTGGTGGATGAAGCTGGAAAGCCTCAGAGGATAAGACAAGATCACAGCCAAGGACACCATCCAACCTCAACTAGATAAAGACTGCAGCCTCAGGCATCTCACTCCTGGGTGGATTAACTTAATACCTTACCTGGAGAAGGCTTTCTACTTCTTGAGTGCTCCCCTCCGTTTTTCTGATAATTAAATAAATACAGGCCACCCAGAGATGGTCTTGGTCTTACCCCCGAGAGAATCTCTCTCTCTTTTTTTTTTCACCCCTGAGAGATTCTCGAATTCTTTGATCCTCCTGGAGCTCTGAAGTCATTCCATTTACCTCTTTTTATTTAGCCTTTACCGTACACTCGTTTGGGAGACTGTGGATCTGATCAGCCCGCAAAAACCAAGGGATGTTATTAACCTGATAGGGAGCCAGAAGACAAAATGATAGCATGGTGATTGGTAGCAAAATTCAGCCTCTCTGAAATCCAGATGTGGGAAAATAACAACTGGGGGGAAAAAAAGACCATCACCAGTAATTGGGAAGGAACTGACAGAAAAAATTAGAAACTACAGCAAAATTGGAAAGATGGTCCACAACACAGCAAAAAGAAGGAAACAATTTAGACTCTCTCCCCAGTTCTTCTAGCCCCAAGAGGTGAGGACTGGGCTCCACAGAACCAAGGTAAGCGAGTGGCGGGGGGAACGTCAGTGGAGCCCATGGCCTTCATGAGCTGAAAAAATATAGACTAATCTAAGATTAATTGGAATAAGTGAGTAAATCAGAAGACGGCACAAAGAGCATAAAAATCCTGGTTACAGAAATAATAGCAGAAACCTTTCCATGTATTGGAAGAGAATTAAACATTTGGTTAAGTGAGGCATACAGACCCCCCAATAACCAGAGTCAAAAGAGGACGTCTCCACTTCACATCATCATCAAAATTCTGGAAGTCCAACACAGGGGCAGAATTTTAAAAGTCGTTAGAGAAAAGCGTGAATCAGTTATAGAGGTAAGCCCCTTAGAATTACAGTAACCATCTCAACACAAATGTTTAAGACCAAGAGAGGTTGGAATGAAGTGTTTCAAGCCCTAAAAGATAACAGCTTCTAACCCAGACTTACATATCCTGCAAAACTTTCTTTCAAAATTAGAGAAGGGACTGGGCGTGGTGGCACATGCCTGGAATCCCAGCACTTGGGAGGCTGAGGCAGGAGGATCATTGCGAGTTTGAGACCAGCCTGGGCTACAAAATGAGCTCAAGGCCCACCTGAACTGCATAGCGAGACCCTGTCTCAAAAAGACAGAAAAAAAAAAAAACCAAACAAACCCAGCACTACAAAAATTCTCAGAATATCCTACAAAAATCCAATGAAGCCAACAATGGCAAAAAAAAACTAAGAGATTGAATACACCGGGCCAGATAAGTAGTTAAGCAGGAGGGGAGGGGAATCAGCAACAGGAAAAAATGCACGAGAAGACTTAAGTATCTTTCAGTACTAACTCTCTATGAATGTTTGGGGTTCTTCTGGTACTGAGAACCAAACTCAGGATCTCACGCTTGCCAGGCGGGCACTGTGCCACTGAGCTATACCCTTGGCCCAACTCTCTGTGGATAGTCTCAATTTCCCAATCAAAAGACACAGATTGGAAAAAAAAGAAAAAAAAAAAAAGACACAGACTGGCAGAACGGATCAAGAAACAAAACCTAAGGATATGCAACATGTAAGAAACACATTCAACCCAAAAATAAATACACAGTTGGAAAGAGCAGAGAATGGAAAACAATATTCCACGCAACAGGAACCTGGAGAAAAGCAGATGACATGATTTTCTATATAGAAGGCCCCAAAAATTCCACTAAAATACTCTTAAATTTACTAACCAAATTCAGTACCATAGGGGATACAAAATCAACGTTCCCAAACATCAATAATAAACTCATTGGGAAAGAAATTAGGGAAACAACACCTTTCACAATAACACCAAAAAATTAGATACCTAGGAATTAACCTAATCAAGAAAGTGAGAGCCAGGCATGGTGACATATGCCTGGAATCCCAACACTTGGGAGGCAGAGGCAGGAGGGTTGGTGTGAGTTTGAGGCCAGCCTGTGCTACATAGTTGTTTTTTTGGTTTTGTTTTGTTTTTTGATACCAGGAATCAAACTCACGACCTTGCACTTGCAGGCAGGTGCTGTGCCTGCTAAGCTATATCCCTGGCCCCTACATAGTGAGTCTAAGGCCAGCCTGGACTACATTAAGAAACCCTATCTCAAAAAACAAAACGAAACAAAACAAAACAGAAATCCAAAAGCTAGGGGTAGAGCTCAGTGGCACAAGTGTCTGCCTGGCAAGCACAATCCAATCCTGGATTCGATTCCTGGTACCAAAACAAAAAAACCAAGAAAGTGAAAGACTCCTCCAATGAAAACTACAGTACTCTGCAAAAGGAGATTGAAGAGGACACCAGAAAATGCAAAGATGTCCTCTCTTCCTGGATAGGCAGAACCAATATAGTGAAAATGGCCATACTTCTAAAACTGTTATACAGATCTACCATAATCACAATCAAATACCACTAGTACTCCTCACAGAACTGGAGAAAATCCTAAAATTCATAAGGAGCCAGAAGAGACCTAAAATAACAAAAGCCATTTATTGCAACAAGGTTAAGGTAGGGGCATCACAATCCCTGATTTGAAGTTATACTGCAAAGCTACCCTAATTTAAAAAACAACAATAACAAAATGAACCTGTAATCCCAGCACTCAGGAGGCTGAGGCAGAAGGATCATTGCATCTGAGATTAATACACACTTCTCTGATGATGAAATAAAAAACAGCAAATAAGTATATGAAAAAATGTTCAACATCACTGGTCATTCAAGTGATGCAAATTAAAACAACACTGAGATTCCATCTCACCCTGGAAAGAGTGGCTATTGTCAAGAAATCAACCAACTGGGAGAGGTGGCACACGCCTGTAATCC
>NW_004955493.1:7673627-7676180 GCF_000276665.1 Chinchilla lanigera
CCGTGCTGCTGAGCTAAACCCCCAGCCCCTAAAGACAAAAAATTTTAAATAAATAAATAAAGTATATGGGAGTGCCAACCTGGGCACATAGTGTATTCAAGTCCAGCCTGAACTACATAGCAAAACCTTGTCTCAAAAGACAAAAGCAAAATGACAAAACATTGAGTAACAATGGTGAAAGTGAACAGTCCATCTTATTCCTGATCTTGTGTTACTTAATTTCCACATATTGTGAACTTTCCAGTTTTCTTTCTACTATTGATTCCTAGCTTCATTCCATTGTGATCAGATAAGATACTTTGTGTGATTTCAATATTTCCTAATACATTGAAGCTTGGCTTGTGACCTAATATGATCGATTCTGGAGATTGTTCCATGTGTTCTTGTGAAAACTGTGTTTCTGCTGTTGTTGGATAGAGTATTCTATGGATGTCTGTTAAGTCTAATTGATTTATAATGTTCAAGTCCTCAATTTCCTTATTTCTCTCTGTTAGAATGTTCTATTATAGAAAGTGAGGGTGTGGAAGTCTCCACCTATTATTGCAGGACTGACTGCCTATTTTTCCCTTCAATTCTTTTTTTTTAATTTTACATGATGGGTGTAATTATTTAATGACACAAGAAAATAATATGAAAAAAGCTGGATACAAATACTAGGCAGAGGATGACTTCACTTTTGATAAAAAATTAAAAAGCGTACATATTCATATAAAACCTGGAAGTTCATAACTGAAATACCAACACTATTACTTCTGTCCAGTGATTATTCTTCCCTTTGCTTTTGTGTTTTATTTTGTTTTGTTTTGTCTTTTTGAGGCAGGGTCTCGCTATGCAGTTCAGGCTGGCCTTGAGCTCACTTTGAAGCCCAGGCTGGTCTCGAACTTGCAGTGATCCTCCTGCCTCAGCCTCCTGAGTGCTGGGATTACAGGCATGTGCCAACACACCCGGCGAAACACAGTCGTTTCTGAAACAATGCTAAAGAGAGAGACAGTTATTTTATGCCAGGCATTAGGAATCCAAGAAGCCAAGACAGATGTTCAGCCATCATGGTCTGAAATCCTTAAGAAATCCAAAAGAGGTTCAGTTAGGACAACAGTGGTCAAGGTAGGGGTCGACACTGTTTTCTTTTCCCACAGCAACGCCTTTTATCCAGACTTTTTCTCTACATTTGACAGCCTCTGTGTAATTACATTTAATGGGACTCTGTGACTAAGTGGCCCAATAGCAGTTTGAATTGCTACACGTAGATATCTGGCTCAATCACACTGAGGAGGTGGAGCAAAGAAAACTATACCAAAGGGGAAAAAAAAGCTTGTTCCTGCTATTAGAAAATTAAGCTCAGGGCTATGGATATAGCCGAGTGGCACAAGTGCCTGCCTAGCAAGTGCAAGGTCCGGAGTTCAATTCCCAGTACCAGGAAAAAAAAAGAAAGTTAAACTCATATTCTAAATGGCAGCCAGGATGTGGTGGCACACGCCTGTAATCTCAGCACTCGGGAGGCTGAGGCAGGAGGATCATTGCGAGTTCGAGGTCAGCCTGAGCTACAAAGTGAGCTCAAAGCCAGCCTGAACTGTATAGTGAGACCCTGCCTCAAAAACACAAAAAGACAAAAAAAAAAAAGTCAAAAAGACAAAATAGCTATTGAAGCAATATAAAGTTCTAACAATTCACTACAGTTTGACTATGTTTTTTCTCAGTAGATCATTTTGCTTCCACCCTTACTTTCCTTCTCTCTATACTTTTATTTATTTTCTTGTTAGTTACCTGGCTTGTTATAGCTAACATCCTAACCTGATAACAATTTAGTCTGAATTGATACCAGATTAGTTTCAATAAGAAACATGAAATGACTAGGAAGTATTTCTTCTGCTTCTGTCTTTCGGAAATGATTGTAGATAATTGATATACTTTTTTTCCCCCTTAAATGCTTGGTAGAATTCATGTGCAAACACATCTGGGACTGGTAATTTTTTTTTTTTTTTTTGAGGCAGGATCTCACTATGCAGCCCAGGCTGGCCTCAAACTCACAGTGGTGATCTTCCTGCTCTGCCTCCCTCCTGAGTGCTGGGATCATAGGCCTGTATCGCCATGCCTTTCTTTCATGGAAGATTATTAATTATTGATCAATTTCTTTGGTATATAGGCTTATTGAGATTGTCAATTTCCTTTTGTTTGGGTGTCAGCAGATTGTGTATTTCAAGGAATTGGTCAATTTCACCTACATTATTTAATATTTGAATACAGAGTTGTTTAAATTTTTTTTTTGTTATCATGTTACTATCCATGTGATCTGTAGTGATGTACCCTCTTTTCTGAATTAGTAATTTGAATTTTTTCTTTTTTCTTTTTATTTATTTTATTTTATTTTTTGGTCTTTTTTTGTTTGTTGATTTTCTTCTGGTACCAGGAATCAAACTCATGACCTTGTGCTTGCCAGGCAGGTGCTTTGCCGCCTGCTAAATCCCCAGCCCCTTTTTGGTCTTTTTGAGATACGGTCTCACTATGTAGTTCAGGCTGGCCTTGAGCTCACTTTGTAGCCCAGGCTGGTCTCGA
>NW_004955493.1:7677469-7678283 GCF_000276665.1 Chinchilla lanigera
CTGGAGCCCTAAAATGATACCATTTGTCTCTTTTATTTAATCCTTTGCCATACACTCCTTTGGGAGATTGCGGGCCTGATCAGTCTGCAGTAACTAAGTGACTTGTTAACCATGCGTGGCGGCACACTGTTGTAATGCCAGCACTCAGGAGGCTGAGGCAGGAGGATTGTTGCGAGTTCAAGGCCAGCCTGGGCTACAAAGTGAGCTCACGTGTATGGATCCGTTGGGTTCTTGCTGTACCCCGGGAAGGGACAGTGGTGAGAATGAGGAGAAAATAGACAAGAGACAAAAAGCTGGGACCAAGTGGAGACCCTCTCGCTTCTGAGTGGAGAAGGGGAACTGCCCGAGACCAGTAGAACGTTTATTTATACCCGCAAGAGACTGATTAATTTCTGCCTCACTGCCCAGCAATCAGTTAACAGGATACAACGGTTTATCTATGTGTTTCACGGAGTTCCCGTGTTCTTGGGTATACTGGATTGATAACTGGTGGTCCACTTATAACCCCAGCTGGACTGAGTCAGCGTGGTGCTGGGTGTGGGAGGCCCACCTGGGGACTGTTGCCAGCAGCATGTGAGGCAGAACTGAAGAGAAGAGAGGCTCTTGAGAACTAAAGAGGCTTTTGGGAACCGAGAGAGGCCGTTGGGAGCTGGTAGAAGCTGTAAGAAGCTGTTGGTTCTGTTGGAGGAGCTCGTCATGCTGGCTTTCCTGATGAACTCGGCTGTTTTCATCCTCCAAGGAGCTCGGGACCTCACTGGCACTGAGAATGGCTTCGGTTCACTTTGGGGGAGCTCTGGTCCTCCCTCTGAGCATC
>NW_004955493.1:7679243-7681931 GCF_000276665.1 Chinchilla lanigera
GGTCAACTGGTAATAGTTGTTGGATGTCAGATATTGTGAATTAAATGTTGGTTGTTGGAAATCTTTTTATTCATATGAACCTTCTTGCACTTTAATGATGATGTAGTTACATTAATTGGAAATAGTTTGATTTTTTTTTTTTTTAAGAGATGGAGTCTTATGCCGGACATGGTGGTACAGTCATGTAATCCCAGCACTTGAGAGGGACAGAAGGCAGAAGGATCGTTGGGAGCTCGAGGCCAGCCTGAACTGCACAGTGAGACCCTGTCTCAAAGAGACAAAAAGGAAAAAAAAAGTAATAAAATAGGGTTGGGAATGTAGCTCAGTGGCACTTGCCTAGCATGTATAAGGCCAAGAGTTCAATCCCTAGGACTGAAAAAAAAATTGTAGTAAAATTTACGAACCCTTTTCAAGTGCGCAATTCAAAGGCATTAAATCTATTTATGCTGTGCAACCATCATTGCTATCCATTTCAAGAAGTTTGTCACCATCTCGCATGGAAACTGTACCCATGAAAACCCTTCCTGCCATCTTTTAGTGACCTGTATATTGACTTCTTTCCTTACGAATTTGCTTATTCTAGGTACCTCATCCAAATGCAGTTACTCTATGTTTGTTCTTTATGTTTGACTTATCTTACTTGGCATAACGTTTTCGAGGTTCATCCAAGTTGTATCAGAATTTCATTCCTTTTCTTTCTTTCCTCTTTTTCTGTCTGTTTGAGACAGGGTCTCGCTGTGCAGATCAGGCTGGCCTTGAGCTCATTTTGTAGCCCAGGCTGGTCTCAAACTCACAACGATCTTCCTGCCTCAGCCTCCCAAGTGCTGAGATTACAGGCGTGCGCCACCACACAGGGCTTCCATCCCTTTTCAGAGCTGATAAAATTCCATTGTATATGTTTACACCACATTTTGGTCATTATAGCTGTTGAGGGTCATTTGTTTCCTCCTTTTGGCTGTTGTGAATGTGCTGCTGTAAACATGCTTGTACAAGTCAGCCATGGCTTTTTATGTTCGTTGCCCTTTTTACCAAACACTGTGGTGAGCTTCTAGGTTTTTTCAGTCCAGCCCTCCCATTTTCCTTTAGCCACACCCTTCCTTCATTAAGAAAGGAAGAGATTCATGGGGCTACAGGAGTTGCCCCCATTGTGCTACATGGCTCCTTTGCCCCATGAGGGCCTGTTCATCGCAGAGGGGCACAGCTGAAGTCGTGAGACAGAGATGCTATTTGCACGGTTTCCAGCGACGTGGAAATGCCACTTCCTGGGAATAATGCAGACACAGGCAAAGCATAAAGACCGCTGAGGAGCGAATGCTCAGGGTCTGTTTAAAGATGTGATTCCAGTTGCTTGTCAGCCCAGGGGTACTTTTCTCCTTTTTTTGATCATTTATGTATGTATTTATTATTTTTTGTCTTTTTAAGACAAGAAGTAGGGTCTCACTATGCTGGTCAGGGTGGCCTTGAACCCACTTTGTAGCCCAGCCTAGCCCTGAACTCGCAGTGATCCTCCCGAGTGCTGGGACTACAGGCGTGCGCCACCACACCTGGCCTTCTTTCGATTATTACCTGCTCCCATGTCCTCCTAACGCCTTTTCCTATCCTAACTAGTACTTTTTGGGTTTCTGTCCCTTGCAACCAAAACAGCCCTGATTACTACACTTCATTTCAGACTTCCTCCTGTCCAGGAGCGAGTGGAGCAGTACATCTTCGCTTAGATTCTTCCAGAAGCTGACCCTAGGCCAGGGGTTCAAGTGCAAGGGATTCACTGAAGAAGTCTTTCTGGAAAAAAGCCAACAAGGAAGCACATAGGCAAGATAAGCAAAGGTGCGAGGCTGAGGGGAGCTCGGGAATATAAATGACACTTTAGAGTCTGTCCTACTTCAGGGCAAGAAAGTAGGCCCTTGTGCTTACATACCAGTCCTTGGCTATATGCCCTCCCCCCACACCCCAGGCAGAGGGGGTCGCTGGCTCCAGCATCCAGCAGCAAGCACCTAAAATTTCTTTCTAGAGCTGGGTGTGGTGGTGCACACCTGTAATCCCAGCACTGGGGAGGCTGAGGCATGAGGATCACTGTGAGTTCGAGACCAGCCTGGGCTACAAAGTGAGTTCAAGTCCAGCATAGTGAGGGCCTTGAGTTCACTTTGTATCCCAGGCTGGCCTTGAACTCGAAATGATCCTCCTGCCTCAGCCTCCAGAGTGCTGGTATTATAGGTGTGCACCACCATGCCTGGCCTAGCACCTAAAAGTTTCGAGCATCAGCCACGAGCAGCAGAACATACAGAATCTGGGGTCATTGTGCCAGTAAAGCGATCTGAGCATCTGTGTGGAGTATGGTGCTCTACACACCTAGGAAGGGTTTGGGTTTCCCTCTCTCCTTCCCATCACAACGTGGCTCCCTGCCCCTGCTGCACAGTTGGACTGGACCACACTAACAGCATTCCTGGGCCAACCCATGGGCTCTCTGTGTGATGCCATCATCAAAACTAGAGTGTTGGGGCTGGGGATATACCTCAGTGGTACAAGTGCCTGCCTGGCAAGTACAAGGTCCTGAATTCGATTCGTGGCACCAAAAATAATAAAAAAAAAAAAACCTAGAGTGTTGGCTGGGAGCTGTAGCTAAGTGGTGAGTGTTTGCCTAGCATATGCAAGGTCCTGGGTACCATCAACAGCCCTAGTTTAAAAAGAGGT
>NW_004955493.1:7683390-7692887 GCF_000276665.1 Chinchilla lanigera
AAAAAAAAAAAAAAAAAAAAAAAAAACCAAGACTAAAAACAGATTATTTAGAAAATAATTTTAAAAAGTAGGATACACCCAAATGTGCAAAGGTACATTAACAGCACTAAGTGCTTTCAGTGTCAAAAATTAATGATTTGTGGGGCTGGGGATTTAGCTCAGTGGCACAGCTCCTGTCTGGCAAGCACAAGGTCATGAGTTCGATTCCCGGTACTGGGAAAACAACAACAAACAAACAAACAAACAAAATTAATGATTTGAGCACGCAAATTGAGATTTTGGAAAATAGTGTAACAATAGGTCTCCCCCCCTGCAAAAAAAAAAACAGAAAAAATGGATATTTGAAATAGAAAATGGAAAAAAAGAGAAATAACTAAAAGGAGACAGGACATGCTTTCTGCCTGTGGATAGTGAGGTACTTAGCAGCACCCATGTGAATTTGGCTAAGAGGTACCTTCAAGCCATTCCACAGTAAGTAGCACCATACCTGTTGCTCTACAATTAAGTCTTTCCACTTAGGTTCCTGTTATCTTTTTTTGTGTGGGGGGGTACTGGGAATCCAACTCAGGACCTTGCGCTTGCCAGGCAGGCATTTGTGTCACTGAGCTATATCACTGAGCTATATTACTGCCCCCCCTTTTTTTTTTTTATAAAGGGCCTTGCTATGCAGTTCAGACTGACCTTGAACTCACTAGGTAGCCCAACCTGGCCTTGAACTTGTGGTTATTCTCCTGCCTCAGCCTCCTGAGTGCTGGGATTACAGGTGTGTGCCACCATACCATGGTAGGCTCCCTTACTATTAGACTTGACAGGAATGGGACCACATCTCAAGACCCATTACTTACTTGCTCAGCACCTGGTATGTGGTGCGCTCTTAGTAAATGTTTGCTTAACAAAAAATGTTTGCTGAGCAGAAAGGATGGATGGGCTTAGACTGACCCTGAGTTCACAGGGTCCCCGGAGCTGCTTCTGTTCCCTCTGCCTTGCCACAGGCCCCAAGCCAACATCGTGAGCCTGGCAGGAATTATTCTAACAATAAGAAACAAACTGTAGATATCTTCCAAAAGGAATTTTATGCAGCCAACAATAATTGTTTTGACAATATCAGTAAAATATGAGGATGTGGGGCTTTGCTTTTATTTATTTCCTCTTACCCACTGAATAATCAAATATTTCTTTTGTGAAATCCATCCCCATGGCCCAGTTTAAATGCTGCCTTCTCTGGAGACCTACTCTGATTTCTCCAATCAGCAGTGACCTTATGGTTTTGGTTTTTTTTTTGAGGGGGGATTGTCTTTCTGAGACAGGGTCTCACTGTGCAGGTCAGGTTGGCCTTGAGCTCACTTTGTAGCCCAGGCTGGTCTCGAACTCACAATGATCCTTCTGCCTCAGCCTCCCGAGTGCTGAGATTACAGGCGTGCTCTACCATGCCTGTCAACAATCTTCTGTTTCCTGGGCTTCCGCGGCATCTGTCTTTGATCTTGGCCTTTTGAAATTTGTGCTTTTGGTCATTTGTGTCTGCCAATGAGTTGTCAGCACCTCTAGGGAGCTTTCCTACACAACACCGCCCCTGATCAGAAGACGCTCTAGGGTGTTGATCCAGCTTTGGGCTCATCTTCCTGTGCCCGGGGGTGGGGAGTGAGGCAGGGACAACATACAGGTTTCAAAGGTTGGACGCTTGAATGACCTTGGTGAACTCAAAGCAGCCCAGAGCAAAGGCTCAAGGCTCCCAAGTAGCTTGCCATAAAGCACGGCAACCAGCCTGTGACACTCACACCTACACCACACCTGGTTAGGAAAGGTGCAGGGGAAAATGAGGCTGGGCGGGGTGCGGGGGATGGCTGGCACATTCCTGGGGCTGAAAGATGTAGCTGACACAGGTGTTTTGATCATCCTTTTTGTGCCCTGATGAACAAAGAGAGGACATTCCAGGCAGGGGACCCACTGGGAGGTCCCCAGGGGCAAGAGACAAGTGAAGATAGTTTAGAAGGAGCCACAGCATCAGCCCTCCATATTGTCTTTACTTGGCCGTCAGAACAATCATTCTAAACTCATGTAGCACCCTGTCACGCTTCTGTGTAGAGAACTCTTCAGTGGTTCCCCCAGCACTCAGGGTTCCCAGCTTCACGTGACCTGGTCTCCACGGACCTATGCTGTCTCCTGCTGCACACCGCCTCTGCACACCCCCAGGCAGTGGAGACCCTCAGGAGCGCCAGTCTGATTCCCTCACTCCTCACTTCAATGCCTACAATGCATCCTTACACCACAGTCCGGGTGGGCTTATATGCAAAGGAACCACGTGGCTTCAGTGAAGTTAAAATAAAAACCAGGCTTCCATCCGGGCATGATGGCACATGCCTGTAATCCCAGTACTCAGGAGGTTGAGGCAGGATTGCTGTGAGTTCAAGTCAGTCTGGAATACATAGTGAGTTCAAGGCCAGCCTGAACGGGACAGCAAGACCCTGTCTCAAAAAAACAAAAACCAAAAGCAAAACCAAATCAAAACAAAACAAATCAGTAAACCAAGGATCTTGATGAGACCAAAGGACTCTAGAGCTATCATGTCCTCTGCCACAGGGTATTAGTCAAACTAGGAAGGAAGTTATTCAAGAAGTCACCCGCTTCTACTGACATTCCTTTCAAACCAGGCTTCTAGGTTTTAAGTGTTCCCACTAGGCACCTGGGACAATCTGGGCACCAGAATTATTATAATTTTTGTTTTGTTTTGTTTTTCTCCGTTACTGGGAACCGAACTCACGACCTTGCACTTGCCAGGCAGGCGCTTTGCCGCTGAGCTAAATCTCCAGCCCTGGGCACCAGAATTATTAAGGTGAATATTTATAGAGCTAAGCATGGTGGCACACCCCTATCACCTCAGCTATTTGGGAGGCTGAGGCAGGAGGATCTTGGGTTTGAGACCAGCTTAGACAACTTAGTGAGACACTGTCTCAAAATAAAAATGTTTTTTAAAGGGCTAGGAATGCAGTTTAGTTGTAGAGCACTTGCCTAGCATGTGTGAGGCCCTGGCCTCAACAATCCTCAGTAACACACACACACACACACACACACACACACACAGTAGAAATCCAAGAGTTCCTCCTAATAATAAAAATAAGTAAGTGAGCTGTGCACCCTGGCACACACTTGCAATCCTAGCTATTCTGGAGGCCAAGACAGAAAGAAAGTTCTTTTTTTTTTTTTCCTGGTACCAGGGATTGAACTCATGACCTCATGCTTGCCAGGCAGGCACTGTGCCACTGAGCTAAATCCCCAGCCCCTAGAGAGAGAGTTCAAGGCCAAACTGGGCCACTTAGTGAGATACTGTCTCAAAATAAAAATAAATTTAAAAAAATAAAGGACTGGAGATGTAGAGTACTTGCCTAGGATGTGTAAGACCCTGGATTCAATACCTAGTGCTGTGAGCAGTATGTATATATACATATATATATATATATTTTTTTCCCCTGTGTATATATATATGGAGAAGAATGTCAAATGTTGACTATTAATTAAGGGGGTCCTGGAGCTGAAGAGTTAGCATCTTGTAACCATCCTGAAAATTTATTTTTTGTTTTGTTTTTGGTACCAGGAATTGAACTCAGGACCTTGTGCTTGCCAAGCAAGGCAAGCTGCTGAGCTATATTCCCAGCCATCCTGAAAATTTATTCAGTCAAGAATCATCAGTCGATGTTAAATCTATTTAAACTTTGACATGGAATGGCATATCTTTGTGGTCATGAAGTGTCTCCCCACAGCTTGCTAATTAATTACTAGTAACTATGAATTGGAGAGGTCTGACCATATCTTGACTGTGTGAACAAAATGAAAATCAAAAGTCACCAAAGATGAACGGGTGGACATTGTGTGGCTCTGGTGGGTATAAAAGGACACAGTATCACTTATGCAGTCTTTCAGCAATGAACGCAGAACCTATATATAATAATGAAAAAACAGCAGACAATACAAAAGGAGAAACAGTCTATTAAAATAAAGGGAAGACTGAATTCTTTGAAAATTTCAACATCATAAGACAAACAAAGGCTAACCACTCCAGAATAAAAGATTCTAAAGAGAAATAACGATATAATACAACACATCATTCCCAGAACAGATCCTGTACTAAAGGGAAAAAATGTTATATGGAGTACATTTGACACACAGAGACACAGACAACTGACAAGAGAGACGGGTAAATCAGCTAGGACAGTGTGTCAATATTAACTTTCGTGAAGTGGGTAATTACAGTACGGTAGAAACATGCACAGTATTTAGCAGTAAAGGATCATGGTGTATTTAACTCACTCTCCATAGTTCAGTCAAAGTCATACATCTATGCTTAGGATAGAGAGCCAGTGATACACGGCACACCGTAAAAGATGTTAACAAAGGATACACAGGGGTCTCATAGTATTCTCTACGACTCCAGTGCTTACAGTGAATTCTCACACAGTAGTTGTGCGGGCTTACACCACACTGAATCGTGTCATTCCACTGAAGTGAGATGGGAACCAGGTTTCTAGTTACTTTCTGTGACTACAATTACTGCCTATAACTTTGAAATTATTTCTAAATAAAAAGTTAAACCAAAAAACCTGAAGTTCCTTACCATGGCCCACCAGCCCCTCTGCCCCGACCTCCATCCAGGCCCAACACTGGCAGCCCTAGCCACACAGATCACGTTTCAATTCCCAACCTATCAAGCTCTTCCCGCCTCTGGGTACGTTCCCACTGTGGCCTTTATATTGACTTCTTCTCCCCTATTCAGGTCTCAGGAATACAGTACTGTTATTTTCTCAGAAAGGTCTTTTTTGCCTGGCGTGGTGGCGCACACCTGTAACCCCAACACTCAGGAGGCTGAGGCAGGAGGATTGTGCCAAGTGTGAGACCAGTCTGGGCTACGAAGTGAGCTCAAGCCCGGCCTGAACTGTGTAGTGGGACCGTCTCAAAAAAAAAAAAAAAAAAAAAAAAAAGGCCTTTTTTGTCCCCCTTCTGGTTTAGATCTATCTTCTCTCACAGAACCTTTCCTGAACTTCTTCACACCCTTATGAGTTCTGTAGCATGGAGAGCTGCTTAATGTCTGTTTTCCCCAGTGGCCTGGAGCCTCCTGAAGCTGGGACTCCTGTCTTTTCTTCATGAATGCATCTTCCACTCCAGCTGCCGGGTCTGGCTCATTGCTAGGCCCTCAGGAGACAGCTGAGGAAATGAATTCCATTCTCCCAAGTTCACCTCTAATTTGTTGGCAGGTCTCAGAGAGCATACCCCGTAGTCTATGAGCCCCAAGAACTTATTCAAGAGGCTTCTTCTGCCAGGTGTGGCGGTGCATGCCTATAATTTCAGCACTTGGGAGGCTGAGGCAGGAGGATCACTCCCAAGTTCGAGGCCAGCCTGGACCACATAGTGAGTTCAAGGCCAGCCTGAACTACATAGTGAGACCTTGTTTCAAAAAACAAAACAACAAAAAAAAGTCTTCTTCATTGAAGGCTTCCTAGATGTCCCACCCCCACCCCAGTATTTGAAATTAAGAGGCCATTGTAAGGGGCGGCTCAGGAGAGTCACGTAAAAGGAAAGATGCCACATCAGTGAGAACCTGGAACTTCAGAAAGGGCACGTCAAGGAGGCAGTTGCGTGATCAGGCTGGTGCTCAGAGGGATACTCTGGGCTAGGAGGAATGACTGGGAACAGAAGGCATTGGCATAAGGAACCCTCAACTGTGTAAAAGTCCAGGGATGGGTGCAAAAGACCCTGAATTAAGGGCTAAGCAGAGAAAAGCAGCAAAGAAGCAGCGTCCAGAGAAGGAAGAGTAATATCCGGAGAGAGAACGGTTACCAAAGGCGAGGGAGGCGGGCAGTTGGGCATAAAAACCTTGTACGTTTGGGTTTTCTTCCTCCCTTGTTCCAGGGCAGCAATCTGGCACCTGGTGGGCTGAGACAGCTTAGTGCTGGTGAAAGACTTAGGCTCTGAATCCTGACTCCACGATGTAGAAGCTGGGTGCTTGTGGGCATTGTACTTAACCTTCCCGGGACTCCAAGCCCTCATCTAAAAAGATGGAGTAGAATATCT
Source organism: Chinchilla lanigera (assembly GCF_000276665.1). Lineage (NCBI taxonomy): Eukaryota > Metazoa > Chordata > Mammalia > Rodentia > Chinchillidae > Chinchilla > Chinchilla lanigera. The sequence goes on from NW_004955493.1 coordinate 7,689,451, forward strand.
GCTAATATTTACTTCATGGGGCTGCTGTCAAAATTACATCAGAGCATCTTTGGGTTATGTGAGATCGTCTCTGAACCATGCTTGGTCTAAAATCCAGGAAAAGAAGGGCACCACATGTGCACGCACAGCAGGGAGAGGATACACTGCTTCCAGCTAATGGGAATGTTTCCTAAATCCAGCCTTTCACCAGTAAGAGCTTCAGCCAAGAGTTAGAGAGACCCCGTCACCACCATTTATTACAGGTTCCCTTCCCGTGGTTCGGACCCTACTGAAAAAGAGGGATAGAGTCCATTTAACACCAACCTTTTCCAGAGACTCCCTGCGCGTCAGCTTTCTCTTGTCCCCAAGAGTGCAGTCACATCACGGTGGAGTTTGCTCTCCTGACTGCAATCAACTGAGAGCACTTTGTACCCTGTTTTCCAGCTCACCACGATGACACCTCCTTAACACAGTTACCACCTCTGAGTATAACTAAGTATTCGCAGGCACCCTACTTGGGGTTACCACAAATATCTACCCATATATTCTGACCATCTCATCTCTGGAGCAAAGGGAAGCGTGTGGTACCATTTCACAGCTTAGAAAACACTTTCCCACCATCCCCCCTACCCCATCCTCACAACTGCCCTGTGAGGTAGATGCAGCAGATAACTATACTGGTCCGTATCTGTCAAGCATTTACAATGTACCATGCTCTGTGTTAAGCATTTTCATACGAGATCTCATTTAAACTCACCAAAAACACTATGAAGTAGATTCAACCAGTGTCCCCATTTTACAGAAGGGAAAATTTCTGGAGTGGTTAGCACTTGCCCAAAATCACAGAGGTAGTAAGTAATGGAGTTAGGATTTGAACCTCAGACTGTCCGACTCCAAAGCCACACTCTCGGCCTTTCTACAGTATTGTTTCACAAAGCAAGCACATTATCCCAAGACGCTATTTTATCTGTTACATTGAAGCTCACACAGGTAAAGCAATTTGTCCAAGGTCCCACAACTACAAACTGCAAAGCTGGAATCTATATTGGATCCTCTGGTTCTGAGGCCTCTGACACCATGAAGCTTCAGTGGCTGAGCTTGACAAAATACTAAGTAGTATTTCTGCAGACTTCCCTTACCAGTCCTGCTTGGCCCAGGGTAGTGTTTTTATGCAGGAATTCCTTCCTGGCATTTATTGGGAAATGTGTGTTTTTCTGAATCTCAAAATCAATCTGTGAAGAAACTGGGAAAAGAAGTACTGAAATTCTCCTATGAGAATTAATGTTTTTTGGTATCAGGGAATCAAACTCAGGACCTTGCTCTTGCCAGGCAGGCACTGTGCCACTGAGTTATATCCCTGGCCAGAATTAATGTTTGACAACATAGAGGAGTTCCTGGTTTGAAGGAATCCACTGATATTAATAATAAGAAAAGGAAGCACTGACACATGGAATCTGAAGTTATGGTAGACATTTCTGGAACTTGGGATAGGAGCAAATAGGATAAGCTGTCACAACTTAATGATTTTTTTTTTTTTTTCTTTTTTAGAGACAGGGTCTTGGTACGCAGTTCAGGCTGGCCTTGAGCTCACCGTGTAGCTCAGGCTGGTCTCAAACTTCCAATGATTCTCCTGCCTCAGCCTCCCGAGTGCTGGGATTACAGGTGTGCGCCACCACGCCCGGCAGTTAATGATTTTTTGTATTTGTTGGCACATGAAAAAAATCTGTGGCCTTGTCTGCTGTAACAGTGAGTCACTCTCACAAGTAAGAGAAATTATGTTTGCATGCATATTATATTTTATACAAATTCTATGATGTTCCAAGAAATAAAATGTAGCTGAGCATGCTAGTGCACGCCTGTAATCCCAGCACTTTGGGAGGCTGAGGCAGGAGGATGGTTACGAGTTCGAGACTAGTCTCGGTTACAAAGTGAGCTCAAGGCTGGCCTGAACTGCTTAGCCCGAGACCGTCTTAAAAAAAAAAAAAAAAAAAAAGACAAAGAAGCCCCAAGAAATAAAATGTCCTGAAAATAAGTCCTTATATTGGCAATTTTAACTCGTGACTGTGTAGTGCTGTTCATCTAGTCGAATATTGAAACAGTTATTCAACTACTACCAGTAGTGTTTGCTGATATTTTCCAGTTTTTGAGTATTTACTATGGTCTACAGTTTTTTAACTACTACTAAATTTGTATTTATTTGTTTAAAAAAAGAAAGTCATGAAAAATAATAATAGATTTTGGGAATTCCCAGAATTTCAATTTTCCTTCCTAACTCTAGAAGATTAGCATCTGCTGGGGATTTGGAAACTTTCATCAACCTTTGTGCTTTGAATTTCCCAAGCAATCCAGTGTAATAGCAAATGGTGTACAGAAGCCATCTTGCCCGGCCTCCAGGAAGCCTCCGCACAGGAGCTAGTCTGGAGTTACGCTTCCTTCACCACCATCTCTCTAGAGAGGGCTGAAAGGAGGCCACTCCCGGGCCCCACGGGCTGAGTCTGAGCACCGGCCTGCACATCACCTGTGTCACCCCAAATTTCATCTCGATCATTGGTACAATGGCTCACTTTCCCCCCAGGATCGGCTCGCTTCTGTACACAAGTGTCCTCTATAATTTCCCACTGAGAAAAACACAGGCTCCGTACATGGGCACCCTGTCAAACTGAGAGCCTTAACCCCCCGCCCCGCACAAGGAGCGTACGCTAGAGGCGCTGTGGAGTCCGGCGGGCAGACCCGGGTCCGGATGCTGGTTTTGCCGCAAAAACCGGCTGTGTGTGACTCTGGGCAAGTCCCTAACCTCTTGGAGACTCTGTTACCCCGTCTGTAAAATGCTGACAGTATCTGTGACACAAGAACGCTGTGAGCATCGAACGAAACAATGGCCGGCAGGCGCGGCGCCTGCCACAGGAAGCCCTCAGCAGCCGGCGGCGTGTTCCGTCTGACACAGGCGCAGTCGGGACGCCAGAGGTGGCGCAGGCCCGCCCTCGCGAGCCGCCGGACTCACTCCCGGGGGGTTTTCCAGGCGGCGGGTTCCGGTGCGCCCGCCGGCTCAGGGCTGCGCAGCGGTCTCCACCTGCGCCTCCACGCGGGTCCGCGGGCTGAAGGTCTCGGCCGCGTGGCTCCCACGCTGGCGACGCGTCGGGGTCCGGGTGGAGCCGACTGCTTCGTCCTGGCAGCGGAGCTCAACAACCCACAAGCCCCTCGCGGAAGAGCGCGCTGTGGCGCATGCGTGGGCGCACGTCACGCACGTCACGCGAGGCCCGCCCTTCGCTTCCCGCGGTCTGCGTGGCCCTGCGCAGTCGAGGTGCCGCAGCTCGGGGCGCCCACTCGGGGACGTGTGGCGGTGGCCGCGCAGGTGTGTGAGGAGCAGGCAAGGCCGCCCGTGTCCTCCCGACTCTGCACTCGAGGGAGCGTCGTCAGGCGCCCGGTGTGGCCCCAGTTCTGCCCGCGCTTCCACACCT
>NW_004955493.1:7692987-7694958 GCF_000276665.1 Chinchilla lanigera
GGCGCGGGCGCAGGGCCGCTCGCCCGATGCTCCCGCGCTGGGCGTCGAGGTGGGACGCCGAGAGGCTTCGGGGCCTGGCCTTGCTGGGAAGCCGGCTCACCTCCCCTTCCCTTGGGGGATCGTCCTGGGTGCCCTCGGCGCCTTGCCTCCTGCCCCCGGGGCTCTGGCATCTGGCACCGCGGAAGTCGGCCGGGCATTTGTCCGGAGGCCTCTCCTGGGCAGGAGCCTCCTGACGGGCTCCGTCTTCAGGCCTTTCTCCTGGAGGGCTCTCCTTGTCATCCTTACTCCTGAGTCCTGCAGGGGAGGAGAAAGGCGGGTAGTACTTCCTCTTCACAGCAGCCAAGGCCAGGAAAACCCTGCCTTGGGATTCCTAAGTGAGGCAACGTGGTGGAAGGTGTCTTGTAAACGATTTTTTTTTTTTCCGGTCCTTATGAGCCAGGGTCTCACTATGCAGTTCAGGCTGGCCTTGAGCTCGCTTTGTAGCCCAGGCTGGTCTCAAACTTGCAAGCATCCTCCTGCCTCAGCCTCCCAAGTGCTGGGATGACAGGCTTGTACCACCACACCCAGCTAAATTCTGTATTTCTGACAGCAGATAGGGCATTGTGGGAAACATAAGTTTTTGAAAACAGTGCTGGGTTTGACTCCTAGCCCAACACTTCTGGAAGGCTGGGAATATAGTTCAGTGGCACAAGCACCTGCCTGGCAAGCACAAGGTCCTGAGTTCTACTCCTGGTACCAAAAAATAATAACAGTAATTCCAGTGTAATCCTGGATAAACTACAGAATTTTGCATAGTCTTTGTTAAATCAAAAGATGGAGATGATAGCTTCAAAGGATTATGTGTGGTTGGTGAGTCCGCAGACCATCAAAGCAGAGCCTAGCAGTGATATATTAAATTGGAATAAAATCAACATAAATTTTACCTTAAGGAAAACATTTTCCAACTTTGTCACCATTTGAGGTTGGGTTCTTTACCTCCTACTACCGGTGACACAGTTAAATACTATTTACTATTTTAATTATCAAGAATCCTTTGAGGGCAGCTGGTTAAATTCTTTCAAACAAGAGAATTCAAAATAGGTCCACAGCTGGGGATATGGCTCAGTGGCACAAGCGCCTGCCTGGCTAAGCGAAAGGTCCTGAGTTCGATTCCCGTTTTCCCCCCCCAAAAAAAGTTCCTGCCCAAAATAGGTCTATAGCATCCTGTTGGTTTCAGAAAGCAAAGATGTTTTTCAAGGACACCAGAAGTGGTGCTACAAGGATGGAGATGATAATTAAATGGATTGTCACTATGAAAACTATAATAATTTAACTACCCTAGAATAGATAATATGCTCAAGTGAAATATCTAGGAAAAGCTGTGATTCCATTAGCAACTCTAAAGTATTAGCTGGGCGTGGTGGCGCACACCTGTAATCCCAGCACTCGGAGGCTGAGGCAGGAGGATCCTTACAAATTCAAGACCAGCCTGGGCCATAAAGTGAGCTCAAGACCAGCCTGAACTGCATAGTGAGACCCTGTCTCAAAAAGACCAAAAATAAATAAATAAACAAATAAATAATAAAGTCTTTAAAAAGGTAATTGTACCAAGAAAAGGTGATGGCCATAAAGATGTGTATCATTTTGATAATAGTTGCAAGTAGGAGAGTGTTAATATGTGGATATTTTGTTCCTTCTGTTTTTTTCTCTATAAGGAATAAATATGAACTATAGTAGTGGCTACCCATGCAAGGAAGAAAGAACAGAACCAAAGAACTGAGCTCTGTAATGCAAGAAAGCAAAGCTCTTACCATGACTGGACAGTTCTGATGAATATACAAAGTAACCAACAGGTAGGAGGCTGTTTCTATACTTTGTTCTGAAATGATGAAGTATCCATGAAAACTGACTTACACATACTACCTAAACTCCTAATAAAATAGTTCTTTAAAAAAATACTGAGCTCTAGGTCCTATCACCAAATATGCCCAG
>NW_004955493.1:7696138-7698144 GCF_000276665.1 Chinchilla lanigera
CAGGCTGGCCTTGAGCTCACTTTGTAGCCCAGGCTGGTCTCGAACTCGCAGCAGTCCTCCTGCCTCAGCCTCCTGAGTGCTGGGGTTACAGGTGTGTGCCACCACACCTGGCACAAGGTTTTAAATATCTAACCACCCATTTTCCTAGCAAAATTACTCCTGACAGTCAAGGAATGGAAGTAACCCAGATATCCCTTGACTGATAAATGAATAAACAAAATGTGTTATTTACATACATTGGAATATCATTCAGCCTTGCAAGGGAAATCTGACCCATGCTACAATGTGGATGACTCTTGAGAATGTTATATTGGGTAAAACGGGTAACCCACTTGGGCCACCCTTCTGTCCCTCTCTCGGACAGAAGCTTTCTTTCCCTCAATAAATACATTCTGCTCTTAACCTCCGTTGTTCCTAAAATTCATTCTTTGATTTTAGAGAACACAAACTCATCCGAGATATCGTTCAGGTTGGGAGTGTTTATTTTCCTGTATCATTTTGGAGTTCCCCACCGAGATCCCTGGACAGAGGTAAGAGTTTGCTTTTGTTTCATAGACTCTGGATTGGTACTTGTTTAGGTAACAATTTTTTATGCTTCAAATTTTGTTATGCTTTTGCCTATTGCTTATAATTGCTTATGCTTTGTCTCTTACATAGTTTTGTTAAAATGTTGATAAATCTAAGTTAGAACATGGCAAGGTTATAAGATTATGATATTTCTTTAATGGGACATTTTATTCCTGTTTTGTTCTGGTATATGTTGCGTTTGATGCGTTTGAACAGTTGGTAAATGTACTGGTTTTCCTTGCGTGACATTATTTAGCTAGGGAGAATAATGTTAGAATGCTCCTAGTAAACTTTGATATAAACTGTAAGATGAGTCTTTTTAAGTCTAGCTCAGACTTAGTAAAGAGCTCTAGACTGTTCCAACTAAGTTAAGCCCATAGAAGATGAGCATTTGTTAACGCCAAAGACAGGGAAGTCACCTTAGAGAAAGAACACATACCTGTCTCTGGGTCAGATGAGACATGAGAATTTTGCCCGTCCAGGAGAACACACATTACGTAAAACAAGTCAGTTGCAAAAGGACAAATCATCATACCATATGCTTCTATGTATATGAGATAATTTGAATATTCAAATTCTTAGAAAGTGGAATGGTGGTTGTCAGGGCCTGGGAGGAGGGGAAAATGGGGTGTGATTGTTTATACAGTTTCAGTTTTGTAAGATGAAAAAAGGGTTCTGGAGATGGATGGTGTTCTTGGTTCACAACAGTATGAATATATTTAATACCAAGGAACTGTACACTTAGAAATGGCTAAAATGGTAAAATTTATGCATATTACCACAGTTGTAAAAGAAGATCCCCACGTTCCAATGTGCACCAGCTCTGGAAGGGCTGTATATGATATCTCAGTGACCCTACCAGTTACAAGCTAAAAATGTTTTACATAGGTTGTGTGTGTGTCCATATCCTGGGAACTGCTAAGGGCCTCTGGCATGCTATCGCTGAGCTATACCTCCAGACCTAGAATAGGTAGGGTTTTTTGTTTTGTTTTTTTGTATAGTTGAGTTCTGCTGTATAGTTCAGGCCAGCTTTGAACTTACTATGTAGCACAGGCTTGTTTCAAACTGGCAGTGATCTTCCTACCTCAGCCTCTCCAGTGCTGGGATTACAGTCATATGCCACCATGCCCAGCCTAAAATAGGTAGGTTTTAATATCACCAATGTATCATAATGAAAGGACAGTGGCCCAGGTTTCAATAACTAGGCCAGACTTCAAATATCATATCTAGGAAAGACATCAAAGTGCATAAATTAATATCTTATAAAAGTCAGCTAAATATATGGCGGGAGATATAGCTGAGTGGTAGAGGGCTTCTCTAGCATATGTGAGGCCCTAGGTTCATTCCCTAGCACCAAAATAAATAAAATAAATGATAAAATAATTCTGTTAAATATGTGGATCTTACTGGATTATAAATCAAAGAAACAAAAGATTTTA
>NW_004955493.1:7699254-7700587 GCF_000276665.1 Chinchilla lanigera
CACCCAGCATCAAACGACTTTATTGGAAAGAGGAGTTGGCAGCAGTAGATATTAGAAAGCAGAGCCCCAAAGGGAGCCTCCCAAGTTGTGCTGCCTGCCTGGATGATGAGGTGGGAACCTGGTCATTCAGTCCCTCATCCCATGCTCACTGAGCCCAGCAAGGTGCCAGGTACTGGCCTTAACACTGGTACGCAAGAGAGGGGCCCTACCTCTTCTTGCTTCCAAGGTTTCCACCCAAGTCCCACTGGCTGTTTGTTTGTTTGCCTTGGTGGGGATTGACCTAGGGCCTTCTGCATTCTGGACAAGTCTTCTACCACTAAACTACATCCCCAGCGGTCAATGGACAAAAATAAACAATGTGAGAGAACGAAAGATTTGGGGAAGGGCCTGGAGATGTAGCTCAACAGTGCCTGCTTGGCAAGTGCGAGGCCCTAAGTTTCCTAGTACCAAAAAGAAAAGGAAGGAAGGAAGGGAGGGAGGGAGAGAAAGAAGGAAAAAAAGAAGGCAAGATTGATTTGGGGGAAAAAAATGTCTCCAAAGACAATAACTAGGGTGGGCAAGTGGTTGGAATATTGTTTATAGCTAAGACCAAAGGGTCTCTGGGCGCAGGGCCATTGTTCATAGTTATACACTACTCAACTCTTGGTGCCCTTCACTTCTGGGTAAGCGTAGGTTTATATAGTTATTGCAACACATTTCCAAAACACTAGCAGTAAATTATCTTAAGGAAATGACACCCTTTTCCAATTCATGCAGACTTGCTAAGGATTTATAAAGCAGACTGGGGATGTAGCTCAGTGGTAGAGCACCTGCTTAGCATGAGTGAGGCTCTGGGTTCAATCCCTGGTAACACAAAAAGAGAGAATAGGGGCTGGGGATTTAGCTCAGTGGCACAGTGCTTGCCTGGCAAGTGCGAGGTTGTGAGTTAGATTCCTGGTACCAGGAAAAAAAAAAAAAAAGAGACTATAAGTGAACTTAGAATCTAACTGTATGGGCCGGGGATATAGCTCAGTGGCACAAGCACCTGCCTGGCAAGTGCAAGGTCCTGAGTTGGATTCCTGGTACCAAAAAAACAAAAGAAGAATCTGTGATCTCTCCAAAAGTCAGAGTTTGTACCACACTTTCTGTTCTATGAGTTGTTTTTTTTTCTTCCCACACTTTCTTAGTAGTTTTTGTGCTGGGTTAGGATCGAAGAGGCTTCTGGCAGAGAGGTCTCTCAAAGTCTACAGCAGTGGTAGTGAAAGTTGCCGCAGCAGGCTGTTGTCACTGAAAGCTCTAAAAGGTTTGCCATCGCTGCACAAGGGTCAAAACAGGCATTCCTTGGCATAGTAGG
>NW_004955493.1:7700927-7704207 GCF_000276665.1 Chinchilla lanigera
GGTCTCACTATTCAGTTCAGGCTGGCCTTGAGCTCACTTTGTAGCCCAGGCTGGTCTCAAACTTGCAATGATCCTCCTGCCTCAGCCTCCTGAGTGCTGGGATTACAGGTATGCACCACCACACCCGGCTAGCTAGCTAGCTAGCTATTTATTTATTTACTTATTTACTTACTTACTTATTTACTTTGAGATAGGGTCTCACTATGTAGTCCAGCCTGGCCTTGAACTCACTGTGTAGTCTAAGCTGGCCTCAAACTCATGGCAGGCCTTCTGGTCTATCTCAGCCTCCCAAGTGCTGGGATTATAGGTATGTGTCACCATGCCTGGCTTGGTAGCCATTTAAAAACAAAAGTTTTCTTGGCAGGCTGAAGCAGGAGGATCGCTTGAGCTCAGGAGTTTGAAACCAGCCTGGGCAACATAGTGAGATCCTGTCTCTAAAAAACAAATAAAAACAATTTACTGAGGAATGCCGATGGCATGAAGAGAGCTGACCGCCAGCATAGAGTAGGCAACACAATCCTACCTGCACAGGTCGAGGGTGGTAGTGCCTGCGTGTAATCCCAGCACTTAGGAGGCTGAGGCAGGAGGACCATTTCAAGTTCCAGGCCACCCTGGACTATATAGTGAATTCAAGTCCAGCTTGAACTGCATAGTGAGACCTTGCCTCAAAAAAAAAAAAAAAAAAAATCCTACCTGCACAGAAGAAACTTTCACGAACAACCCAAGTGTTCTCACAAGTGGATTCTTCCCAGGCCCTGAAAGTAACAGCCCAGCTCAGCAAACCCCTTGTCTTTGGCCTGTGTGACCCTGAGCTGAGGATAAAGTCAAGCATGATCTGACTTGTAGAACTATGAAATGATAAATGGGTGTCTTTTTTTTTTTTTTTTTGGCTTTTTGAGCCAGGGTCTTGCTATGCAGTTCAGGCTGGCCTTGAGCTTGCTCTGTAGCCCAGGGTGGCCTCGAACTTGCAATGATCCTCCTGCCTCTGCCTCCCCTAGCGCTGGGATTACAGGTGTGGGCCACCACATCGGCCTAATTTAAGCCATTTAAATATGTAGCAATTTGTTAAGCAACAAGAGAAAGTGAATACAATGTCTCATAAAGAGCTCAGCTGAGGGCTGGGGATTTAGCTCAGGGGCAAAAGTTCGGTTCCTGGTACCAAAAGAGCTCAGCTGAAGAGAACCTGAGAATCCTTTCAGGAAAGGGCTATAACAGCTGTCTTTTTGGTGGGGGGGGCGTTACTAGGAATTAAGTTCAGTACCTTGAGCTTGCCAAGCAGGCGCTGTGCCACTGATCTATATCCCCAGCCCTGCTGTCTTGCATATTAGTGGGGAGAACACATTTCCCTACCCTGAATATTCCCTTTCATGTAGAGGGAAGTCTAGTGGTGTAATATTCCAGATCTTTGCTGACCTCTGACTGACTTAGGAAGCAGTGGAGTTATTTAGGAAGGAAAAATGGTATATCTATATACCCATTCCTTCCTGTTTTTCCCCTGAAGAGTTGAGCCTATTGTGTAGGATCTTAGATTTTGTTTTGTTTCTCCAAATTCCAAATTTTACCAGGGTAGGCCTGTTGGTTGTGACCACAGACCATAGATGATTAATTCTGTAACATGGGCCTGAACTCAGGACTCAGTGAGAACAGAGATAATTAATGGGTCCACACATCATGCCCAGCAACAAACAAACACTTACACGCACACGTGCAGAGTAAGCACACCCGGGAAGCAAGCTGCACAAGCAGACGGATTTAAGAAAAGACCGATGCTGGCCCCCAAAAAGCCCATAGGTGAGACTTTCTTTTAGTGGTTTAGTAGTAGGATAATGTCTTCAATGAGTTCAACACTCATTTTCATGGGCTGAAATGACTCTTCCCCCTCATGCATATGATAAAGTCCTACCTCCTGGGACGTCAGAATGTGACTGTTTTTGGATATAGGGTCTTCAGAGAGATAACTGAACTAAAAGTGAGGTCATAAAGGTGGGCCCTACTCCAACAAGACTGCTGTCCTTCTAAGAGGACTTTTGGATGCAGACATGCACAGAGATAAGACCACATGAAAACTCAGGGAGATGGTTATCTCCAAGACGAGGGGAGGGGCCTCAGAAGAAATCAACCCACTCAGTACCTTGATTTTGGCCTCCCAGCCTCCATAACTGGGATGAAATGTTTGTGTTTAAGCCACCCAACCTGTGATGCTTTGTTACTGGCACACTGGAAATGAAATTTGTTTCATACTACTTGCCTCTGTTTTAGAGAACCTCATATCCTGTTCTGAGTTCCAAGAGTCAATAAATTCAGGGATAGTTAAAGAAAAATTGGAGCTGGGTGTGGGGGCACACACCTGTAATCTCAGCACTTGGGAAGCTGAGGCAAGAGGATCACCATGGGTCTGAGGCCAGCCTGAACTGCATAGTGAAACTCTTATCTCAAAAAGATCAAAAGAAAGAAAGAAAAAGAAAAGTTAGGCTGGGGATATAGCTCAGCAGCACAGTGCCTGCCTGGCAAATTCAATGTCCTAAGTTCGATTTCTGGTACAAAAAAAAAAGAGGCGGGGGAGTTAATAGCCTGTCTCAGGGGCTTGGAAACCAGAGAAGGCTCAAGCTTAGCCCAGGAGGAAATGTCTCCAACTGAAGTAAAATTGAACAGAACGATCTCAAAAACAGGTTACAAAAGCCCAAATTTTCTTTGCCACCAATCTTCCAAGCCTGTTCCTTCCAAACCCATGACTATTTAGCCAAACCTTTAGTAAACTGTCCACAAATCAGTACAGATCTATACTCCTGCACGTTTCTCATTCCAAGGGTAGTGAAAAATCAAATATACCACTCCAAAGTTGTGACACCTGCAGGGATTTTTCCTCCCTACTCTCCTAAGGTTCACCCAAGAAGGACTACGGTGCTACACCTGTCCACAGTCAGGTTATAACACTGTATCGTGCAGATTCACACAAACAAGCTTGTGCTTGTTCTGTGTCTGTCAGCTGCTCATAAGAGACGTCCCCAGGAGATCACAGGCATTAGTTAAGTGAGATAAGACAGTACAGACAACACAAGTTGGGGTTGAAGGGGTGTGAGCCTCCTGCTCATATAAATGGCTCATACATTCTGGACCCTTCTAAGCTCGGCCCACCTTATACCATTTCCATTTGCTGACAGATTGCTGCTGTGCACATCTGACCCTGTAGCTGGACTGGCTGGCCAAGTAACATTCCTTTTTTTTTTTTTTTTCTTGAGAGGGGGTTTTGCTGTATATTTCAGACTGGCCTTGAACTCAC
>NW_004955493.1:7705746-7712054 GCF_000276665.1 Chinchilla lanigera
CTAGTTCAAGACCAGCCTGGGCTACAAAGTGAGCTCAAGGCCAGCCTGAACCGCATAGCGAGACCCTGTCTCAAAAAGCCAAAAAACAAAACAAACAAAACAAACATGTTATTCCTGCCCATCTGGTCCAGCATCAATATATCGACCAATGTGATATGTAGTGATCAAATCTCTGCAGACTGTTTACAGCAGAGCAGAACTGATGGAACCCTGGAGCAATGTGAAGCTATATGGCAGCTTTGGCATCTAAAAGCAAACCAGTTCTGGTAGATTTTGCATTTGGTGCAAAGAAAAAACCAGGGTGATGCCTGCACACCAAATACTACTATGCACATTGATTTCCTCCAAGAAAAGCCTGTATCTGTGACAGCGACTGCTGTTGGAGTCACCACCTGCTAAAGTTTATGATAATCCCCAGGCATTTTCCAAGATCCATCTGATTTCCACAGAAGTCAGACTGGTGGGTAAAAGGGGTAGGTGATAAGTGTCACTGCCTTCTCTTTCAGTTCTTTAATAGTGCCATTAAGCTCTGCTCTCCCCAGGATCGTGGCCTTTTATTGGTCTCCAGAGGGACCACCCTCTGGCACCTGCCTTGAGATCATTAATGGGCTCTGCCACCTGTCCCTTTCGTAGAGCATGATGTTAATCTCTGTCAGCAGAGGGCGCCGGCGGGGTGCTGCAGCAGGCAGGGATGCTCTGCTCTTGGTTCTGGTCTTCTTGGAAGGCAGCTATGCTAACCACTAAACCATCAACGCCTCTGTGTTCTGGTCTTCTTAAGGTTTTGTTTTTCTTCCCCCTGCTGCATAGTTTTGCTGGGGTGTGTTATGTGGGGACATCCCAGAGGTCCTCTTCCCTAGATGCACGTCCGGGAGTGAGGAGCCCTTGGGAAGCTTGCAAACACCTTGTGGTGCTCCCCCTACCCATGTGTACACCCACAAGACCACAGGGCTCTATTTGCAAGCAGACAGAAGCCAGCTGGAGTATGCACACCCAGCACCCATCTTGACCTGTATATGGCTTTCTATAGCACTGAACTCTGGAACAACAATCTCTCTCCAGCACTTGACTTCCAGTTTTCCCCAGCCTGGGCTCACATGGAGTATGGTTGTTCTAGTTCTTGATTCCTGTAATGGCATGGCTTTCTATGTGTTTAATCCCTTTCAACAGCGTTCTAAAAGATAGACAGGCACTTACCAGGCAGATTGGACAGGGAAAGACAGCCTTGATTTGTAAGTGTATTGGCAGAACTCTGTCCAACCCTGGGCTCCTATAGTGTGGACTTGCTACAGTGTCTGGTTCCAGCAGTGCTCAGTAGTTAGTAGTGTCACCTGATACCCCAGACAGCCAATTTCTAGTCTTGGAATACTCCAGACTTCGAACCAGTGGTAAGGCACACCAATGAATTCTTAGCCATGCCCCTTCAAGTGGAGTCTAGATCTCAGCCATGGTACCCGAGGACTCTTAACACTCTCTCAGTTCAAGGGATAGTAGCTCATTATTTTATTTTATGTTATGTTATTTTATGTTATTTAATGTTACTTTATTTTATGTTATTTTATGTCATTTTATATTTTGAGACAGGCTCTCACTATGTAGAGATTCAAAGCAGCCTGGCCTTAAATTTGCTTATGTAGGCCAGGTTGGTCTCAAACTCATGGTGATTCTCCTGCCTTAGCCTCCTGAGTGCTGGGATTATAAGTATGTGCTACCACACCCAGCTGCTACTTCTGTATTGTTAAGAATTGTCTTTAGGTCTCATTAGTCCAACTCCCTATTCTTCCAGTCCCCTCTTAAGAATTCTTTACTTCGGGCTGGGGATTTAGCTCAGCGGCACAGCACCTGCCTGGCAAGTGCAAGGTCGTGAGTTCGATTCCCGGTACCAGAAACCCGCCCCCCCACACACACAAAAAAGAATGTTTTACTTGCCTGGCATAATGGTGCACACCTGTAATCCCAGCACTCAGGAGGCTGAGGCAGGAGGTTTGAGGCTGAGAGTTTGAGGCCAGCCTAGGTTACATAGTGAGTTCAAAACCAGCCTGAACTGCACAGCAAGACCCTGTCTCAAAAAAAAAAATCTTTATCTCATGTATGATGTAATCCCAGCTATTTAGGAGGCTGAGGCAAGAGGATTACAAGTTGAAGGCAAGCCTGGGGAATTTGGTAAAACCCTGTCTCAAAAAGGGCCAAAGGCCAAGGGTGTCACTCAGTGTTAAAGTGCCCCTGAATTCAATCCCCAGTAAGGACTATGCTACAGATTCTTTTCAGTATACCTGGTGACTACAGAGGGAAATGAAAAGCTCAGGTCGGTTCATTCTCATTTAAGTCACAATCTAAGCACTACACTGCTTCTGCAGCAGGCCTAAACCAGTCTCTTACCTGTGGAGACCCAGGGATAATATTGTTAAGTGAAACACAAAATGTAGTTATATGGTTTGCTGAATTATAATAACAGTTGAATTCACAGACTGAACAGGTTTGTTTGGAAAAGTGAAGGTAATGGTCAGGAAAGAACAGACCCAGAAACTTGCGGTGATGCATCCAGTTGGACCCAGGTGCAGCAGACAAGACTGAACTCTCAGGTCATTCAGTTTCCCATGTGAGTGGAAGTGGCCCACACGCCGGGAGGCCACTGACAACCCTCCGATGACCTCACCTGACCAAATGCCTTGACTGCTGATGCTCGTTTCCCTCAGACCCCACCACAACCAGCCTGTTGCCAGTAGGCTTTTTTTTTTGCCAGTAGGATTTTAGAGTCAATCGGCATCATATTCTGGCAGGAGCGGGGATTAAATGGTACATACTGTGATCTAGGAGGAAATAACTTACATGCTAAAAGAATTGCAAAATGTTGACAAAAACATGGAAAGTATGAGAGAACAGATTTTAAAGGTATTAGACTAGAGCCGGGCATGGTGGTACACGCCTGTAGTCCCAGCACTTAGGAAGCTGAGGCAGGAGGATCTTCGTGAGTTTGAGACCAGCCTGGGCTATAAAGTGAGCTCAAGGCCAGCCTGAACTGCATAGCCAGACTCTGTCTCAAAAAGACCAAAAACAAAACAAAAAACTTCTAAAAAGTAGGGGAAGTAGCTCAGGGCAAAGCCCCTAGATTCAATCCCCGGTATATTAACAAACAAAATGAGACACAAAACAACAGCAATAATAAAAACAAACCCACAGAGTGGAGCTTTTCAGAGTCACCAGGTCAGTCAGACAGTGGCACTTCTCTGGGGTAGAGCTTTGTCAGTCTGCTCTGCCCCCTCCAGATGATCAGTTCTGACAGATGTGTTAGTTGTAAGAGTCTTAATTTTCAAAGGAGGAAAGAATGGGATTAGGGCAAGTTAAAACACCACAAATGGGGCTGGGGATTTAGCGCAGCACCTCAGCGGCACAGCGCCTGCCTGGCAAGCACAAGGTTGTGAGTTTGATTCCCAGTATGAGGGAGGGGGGGACAACACAAATGTCACTCTTCCTATTAGGATGCTCTGTTTTTCTTGAATAAGTATGTCTTGAGTTGTAGCTAGCCTTTGATTAATTTCCAAAATTCTGAAAAAAAGCTGATTTTGATCATTTTTTCCAGTGTTCTCATAGTTTTATTAAGGGAGGAATAAATTATGGGGGTCCTGATTCCACCATTCCAGAAGTGTTTTTCTTTCGCTTGATCTGTACAATAGAAGTTGTGCATAGATCTGGTACCCAAAACCCTGATTTGAGTTGCCACAGTGAAGAGGCACAGCCTCTTACCAGTTTCCTGACCAACTTCACCGCTAACCCGGGGCCTTCTGATTGTAGGTGCTGGCTAGTCCCCTTGAGAAAGGACACTGCACCACTGCTGTAAATGCTTATCATAAATCTTCCTGCAGGCCTTTCCCAAAGGGGTCTATGATGAGTTACTAGGGTGTTCGTATATTGGGGGAAAAGGAATATCTAGACATTTTAGGGATAACTAAACATTCAGCTCTAAATTGATGTTTATGCCTAGAGATCCAAAATGCTAGTGGTGAATGAATGAATCAAAAGTAGGGGCTTAGAGAAGTAAGGCAACAGGTGGAGTCTTAACTCAAGGCCAATCCAGTGAGCTGGGTGTGATGACACCTGACTATAATCCTAGCATTTAGGAGGCTGAGGCAGGAGGACTGCATCAAATTCGAGGCCAGCTTGGGCTACATAGTGAGTTCCATAATAGCCAAAACTACATAGCAAGACCCTGTTTCAAAAAAGACACTGTGTTATTTCCTCAGTATTCAAATTTATACTTGGAATATACATATTTGGCCACTGCATAGTCACTAAGGAGAGATGCAAAGATACTGGAAAAGAATCATAGAAGTCATAAATACAAGAGGAAGGAAATCATGCTGTTAAATTTAAATTTTCAGGACCAATCTAGAAGACCTGACAGGCAGAAAGTGGGCATTTCCACAGAAAAGTAAAGTAACAGATGGAGAAGGGACATTTGAGTCTGAAGAGCAAAAAGATCACATGAACAAAGAAATCCTGATGAAATTCCTGAACTTCAGAAATAGGAAAGAGAATTTACAAGTTTCTACACAGAAAAGCTGGGTTACATATAAAGCAACAAGTATCCATCACAACGACCTGTCAGCCTCAGTCCTGTCAGCCAAGATACTGTACAACACAGACTCAGAGAAAATGAACCCAATCCAAGACCTCAGGCCAGCCATCACACCACTTCCCACCCAGGGCAAATAAAGAACATTTGCTGCCATCTCCGCCCTAGCTGCAGTTCTCACAGTAGTGATTAGGGTCTCACGAGGAGAGATGAAGAGGAGAGGTTAGAGGTGAGCAGTGAATCTTGCAATACCTATGTAGAATTTCATATAAAAGGTGGAATGCTGGTGTGGTGGCGCACACCTGTAATCCCAGCACTCAGGAGGCTGAGGCAGGAGGATCTTGTGAGTTCGAGACCAGCCTGGGCTACAAAGTGAGCTCAAGGCCAGCCTGAACTGCATAGTGATACCCTGTCTCAAAAAAAAAAAAAAAAAAAAAAAAATTATAGAATAGCATAGTGAGACCCTGTCTCAAAACAAATAAAAAAAAAAGTAGTATAACAGCAAAAAATAAATATTTTTAAAACTTATCTTTTTGTTATAACTTCTGTTTCATCTCCCTTCTCTTCTCAGCTTCCATGTCTCACTTTTTAAGCTAATATGTACAGTTTCATCATTGGCCGTGGTTTTGTGAGCTTACTTAAATATAAAGAACCCTGGTCTGGAAGATAAAGGACCAGAGAACCAGCTTTGCATCAACTTGCTGTGTGACTTATGGCCCATTGATTTCCCTATCTAAGCCTCTAACCTTTCTTTTTTGATTGGTCTTTGTTTGGTTTTTGAGATAGGGTCTTGCTATGTATTCTAGGCTGGCCTCAAACTCAAAATCTTTCTGCTTCAGCCTCCCAAGTGCTGGGATTACAGGTATGTACTACTATATCTAGTTATTTGAATGGATAATTATTTGAACTGATAATTATAAATTGAACGAAACATTTAAGCTAGGTACTATGAAGATGGTAATATTCCGATTATAAATTCTATTTACATAAAAAATTTAAAGCCAGGCATGGTGGCACACATCTGTAATCCCAGCACTCAGGAGGCTGAGGCAGGAGGTTTGCTGTGAGTTCAGGACCAGCTTGGGTTACAAAGAGAGTTCAAGACCAGCCTGAATTGCATAGCAAACCCTGTCTCAAAAAGATAACCAAAAAAGAAAAAAAAATTAAATATCTGTATTTCTTTCTTTCTATTCAACTTTTAGGCAACTATAAGAACTCAGATCCAGTACATCGAGTCATTTCTTGTCATGCCTTGGCACTAAGAGTTATAAAATTAAAAAGGTAGCAAATATCTCACAGAAGAACATTTCTCACAGGTGGGCACGGTGGTACATCCGTATAATCTCAGCACTATGATGGGCTAAGGGAGGAGAATTCCATGTTCAAGTCCAACCTGGGCAACTTAGTGATATCCAGTCTCAAAATACACAATAGAAGAATATCTGTTGGCGCTGGGGATTTAGCTCAGCGGCACAGCACCTGCCTGGCAAGCGTGAGGTCGTGAGTTCGATTCCCGGTACTGGAAAAAAAACCAAAACCAAAAAAAAAAAAGAGTATCTGTCTCAGCAAATTACCTATCCCAAAATTGCGCATTGAGGGGGTAAATTCTAACACATTTCAAGAAAATAAGGGAAGAATAAATGCCCTTTAATAGGGTAAAGTAGCTTAAAAGTGTTTAAAATGCCACTTATATCTATTTAATGACTTTTAGTAGATGGAAACACACTTATGGGAATTT
>NW_004955493.1:7713494-7715254 GCF_000276665.1 Chinchilla lanigera
CTGAGCTAAATCCCCAGCCCCATTCTTGCCACTTTCTACAGCAGTTCTGGAAGTCCTCTTTAGAGAGTATCTTTTGTTGTGCTATTATGGCTGCCTCAATATACCAGATGGATTCAAATGTTTACACCAATTTCTGGCAAATGAAAACATTTTTGGTGTGTGCTCATCTACCTTATTCACCAGATCTGGCACCATGTGACTTCTGGCTGTTTTCCAAAGTCAAAATGACTATGAAACGTAGACGTTTTGAATTGACTTAGAAGCCGGGGTAGTGGCGCACACCTATAATCCCAGCACTGGGGAGGCTGAGGCAGGAGGATTGTCTCAAGTTCAAGACCAGCCTGGGCTACAAAGTGAGCTCAAGGCCAGCCTGGGCTACAAAGTGAGCTCAAGGCCAGCCTGGACTACATAGTGAGACCCTGTCTCAAAAAGAAAGACAGACAGACAGAAAGAAAGAAAGAAAGAAAAGAAAAAAAAAATGAATTGATTTAGAACATCCAGACAGCCATAACAGCACAACTAAAGACATTCATGAAAGAGAATTTCTAGAACTGCTTCAGAAAGTGGCAAGAATGATGGCAGAAGTGTGTTTGCAGGGGTAGGAAGTGTTCTGACAAAAGTAAGAGCAATATATCTGTGTTTACTGTGTTTTTTAATTTTTTAAACCCTCACCTTACGGGCTCCTTTGCACAGTGACTTCACCAGACCCCTGAGGTGGCCTCCACTGCCCCGCATTGTTTCCATTCGCTTTTTCTAGGTCTAGTGTTTAGACCCCTCAGGTACCAGATGTGATCAGCCCAGTAGGCACGACAGAACAAGGCAGTATCTCCAGGCCCAGGCCACCACGCCAGCTATAGGATTTGCTGGCATTCTGGATGGACATTTCTCATGTGGGTGTCTGGGAATTACGGGATGATGGGCATGCTTTTGAATTCCTAACCACATGCCAACAGTATCCTCAGAAATTGTGACCATCAAAGTACATTTCTTGATTTTATTTATTTGTTTATAGTCAGGGTTTCACCACGCCATTAGGCTGGTTTTACTTTATTTTATTTTATTTTTTTAGTCAGGGTCTCACTATGTAGTTCAGCCTGGCTTTGAACTCACTATGTAGCCCAGGCTGGCCTTGAACTCATAGCAGTCTTCCTGCCTCAGCCTCCTAGTGCTGGAATTACAGGCACGTGCCACCATACTCAGCTCCAGTACGTTTCTTAAATGCAAAGGCCCAATAACTACACTGTTAAGAATCACTTCTGTGGAAAGTTGGTCCAGATGCCAACCCCTAGCCCAGTCAACATTTTGGGAGGAAGCTGGGCATGGTGGCTCACACCTGTAGTCCCAGCACTCAGGGAGGCTGAGGCAGGAGGATCTCTGTGAATTCGAGGCCAGCTTGAAGTGCACAGGAAAACCCTGTCTCAAAAAGACAAAAAAAGATTTTTGGAGGAGGAGCCTAGGGTATTGTAACATGTTCACATCAGCTGCCACTCAATTAGGAAAATACTAGGTTGTAATAAATAAATTGGAAAAAAAGTGCCATACAAAGTAGAGGCATAATTTGTGGGCCAGGTGCTGATTTTTATTTCATTATAAAGCCATACATGTACAATACAAAAAAGTTAGGAAATACAAGCAAAAAGCAATGCTCTAGCTGGATGAAGTGGTGCAGTCAGGAGGCTAAATCATGAAGATCCTTTGAGCCCAGGAGTTTGAGGCCAGCCTAAGCAATTACAAGGAAGCTTTTCCCCCAGTATACACCC
>NW_004955493.1:7715684-7739251 GCF_000276665.1 Chinchilla lanigera
TGTCCTGCCTCTGCCTCCCAGAGTGCTGGGATTACAGGCATGCACCACCATACCTAGTAAGACTTAATTTCTTTGTTGGTATTTATTTATTTATTTATTTATTTATTTATCTATCTATCTATCTATCTATCTATCTGAGACTGGGTGTCACTATGTAGTTCACATTGGCCCTTGGACTCACTGTGTAGCCTAGGCTGGCCTCAAACTCACAGCCATCTTCCTGTCTCTCAAATACTGAGATTACAGGCACGAATCATCACCCCCAGCTAAGACTTGGTTTCTTCAAAACAACAAAGAGTAACACTCTATTCTACCACCTAAAAACAGGGTCTTTGTTAGTCTTTTCTATCCTTTTTTCCTAGGTCAGCATGGACCTAGCATAGAATAGAACCTCCACAAATGACGAAGGAATGAACAGAAATGACTGCATACCTCTAAAGTAGAAGACACAGTAAGATAGTCTCTAAGAAAACTCCCCTCTAAAATTCTAAAGAAAATGGAATAGGAGCCAGGCGTGGTGCATGCCTGTAATCCCAGCACTCGGGAGGTAGAGGCAGGAGGATCCTTGCAAGTTTGAGACCAGCCTGGGCTACAAAGTGAGCTCGAGGCCAGCCTGCACTGCATAGCAAGACCCTGTCTCAAAAAAAGAAGAATAGGGCAATGAATAAAAGCGTGACTTCTGTGTGTGTGTGTGTGTGTGTGTGTGTGTGTGTGTACACAGATCTCTCAGCACAGGCCCTGGAGGGGACGAAGACCAGTAAACGCGAGCCACTGTTTGCACCATGGGCTGTTCCCCACACAGGCTCCAGGGTTCCCCTCTGCTTTCGACTAGACTCTAAGCCCCTTTGTCTTGCTGCTGTAGAAGCCTAGGCAGAAAATGGTTCCCTCAGGCAGGCAGGACTTCTGCGCTGCACCCCAAAGGAGCAAGACTCCTTTTTTCACACAAGCAGTCTTCTCAGTGATCCTTGAGTTTTATTTTGAAAATAAAAACAAACAAACCCTGCTTTCATTAGAAAGTTGTAAGAGAAAAGATTTCACAGATGAAGGAAATGGAGCCAGAGAGGGCAAGAACCTTGCTGGGTTACAACATCCAGGCATCACTCCTCTCACGTAAGCATCTCCCCAACCCTGGAAGGGAGTTCAGAGGGCAGTGGACTCAGGGACACATACCAGGGTTCCAGTCCTTGATGGGAGCACTAGCTGTATGCTCCTAGCCAAGTTACTCCACTGTCCTAAACCTCAGTTTGCTTGTCTGTAAAATGGGGATAATCACTCCTTGCTGGGCAGTAGCAAGGAAAGAGAAACTATACATGTACCTAGTGCAGTGCTGGCACACAGAAGGAATTTAGGGTACAGGTCCAGGGAAGGAGAACATTAATTAACTCATCCCCAGAGAGGCAGGACTGGGGAGGGAAAGGTGTCCTGAGTGGGGGAGCCAGGTCTAGAGGTACACAGACTCCTCTTCAGAAAGGAGAACCGTCCGTTCTTCCTGTGCAGCTTCAGACTGAAGGATCCTGTGTAAGCAGGAAACACTGAAATATTGCTGCAGATGAACTGTCCTGCGCTTCCTACTAGAGAGCTCACCTGCTGAAGTCAGGGCTATGTGAACTTAACTCTGCCTGTTACTAAGTGGGGCCAGGTGACTTAACTTCCCTGAGTTTCAGTTTCCTAATCTGTAAGGTGGAGATGACCTCACAGAACCGAAATGGTTTTGTGACATTATTCATGTAGCAAATTTAGAAGATTATCAGAGGCTGAGGCAGGAGGATCACTGCAAGTTCAAGACCAGCCTGGGCTACAAAGTGAGCACAAGGCCAGCCTGAACTGCATAGTGAGACCCTGTCTCAGAAAGACAAAAAAAAAAAAAAAATTATCTAGCTCACTGATAGCTATTTTGATTTTGTTTTTTGTTTTGTTTTGTTTTGCTTTTTTTCGGTACCAAGAATCGAATTCACGACCTTGCGTTTGCCAGGCAGGCACTGTGCCACTGAGCTAAATCCCCAGCCCCCGATTTTGTTTTATATGGTTGAAAATTCTTCAGATAACTGCTTGGAGTTAGGGTTGAGAATCTTTTTTTTTTTTTGGTTTTTCTCCAGTACCAGGAACCGAACTCACGACCTTGCGCTTAGGGTTGAGAATCTTACCCAAGTTCAGTAAATCCTACTTGCCTTCTAAGGGGGGTGGGTGTGGTTAATATTGTTTGGGGCCAAGTTGAGTTGCCCAGCTGTGAGAGAAGAGCAGTGAGTTACATAAATGTTGAACAGTATGGCAGGATTTGGACGTTTCTCTTCTACATACTACATTCATAAAGGGTTTTTTTTTTTATTATTTTATTTGTCTTTTTGAGACAGGGTCTCGCTATGCAGTTCAGGCTGGCCTTGAGCTCACTTTGTAGCCCAGGCTGGTCTCGAACTCACAACAATCCTCCTGCCTCAGCCTCCCGAGTGCTGGGATTACAGGTGTGTGCCACCACGCCTGGTTCATAAAGGGTTTAAAAATTAAGTTCTCTCTGGCAGAGGACACTCATTCTACTGGAAACAGGCCGTGACTTTAGTGGGCTCCCATAGTGAAGGAACAAAGTATGCCGGGTCTGAGGGCCGAGCCAGAGGGTCTAGGAGAAGGTAACAATAAGGGAAGGAAAAGGCCCTGCTAGCGAGGGGAGAAGGGAGTCTGGGAGAGGGAAATTGCCAGTTCTGAAAGTAGGTGGCTCCCTGCCAGTCCAGGAAACATGCAGCTCTGTGTACAGAGATTCCCAGCCAGCCCAGAGACTCTGGTGCTCAAATATGGCACAGGTCAGGTGGGGGTCACTGTGGGCTTCGATAGTGACGCTAACAGCAACCACAACGAGCTGCAGACTCGACTGTACCCACCGACGTTGAGCCTGCTTTTTTCATCAGTAAAAAGATGTACTTTCTCAAAAGGGTTATTAGGAAATGAAATGAAATAATAGGGTAGTTTTCAAGTTAGGTCCTAAAGAACCTTAAATAGAATCAGTCTAGTGTTTTCCAAGTTTTACTGACGTCTAACCTTCTCAAACTTGTGTACCACCTGTCCTGTTTATTTACCTTTGTCCTTCAGAAATACCAATTCACTGTTTTATGCAAATATTTTTATTCAAAAAGGGAAACCTGGGCTGAGGATATAGCTCAGTGGCACAGTTCCTGCCTGGCAAGCACAAGGTCCTGAGTTCAATTCCCGGTACAAACAAAGAATGAAACTTTAACCCAGGTTTGGTGGTACATACCTATAATTCTAGCACTCAGGAAGCTGCGGAGGATCAAGAGTTTGAGGCCAGAGGGGGCTGCATAATGAGTTTGAGGCCAGCCGGTGTTACATAGAGAGGCTGTCTAAAAAAACCAAGCCAAAAATAAAAAATAAAAAAACCAAGCCAGGCATGGTAGTACATGTTTGTAATCCTGGCACTCTGGAGGCTGAGGCAGGAAGATCACAAATCAACTCCAGCCTGGACAATTTAGCAACTAAGCAAGATCCTGTCTCAAAATAAAAATTTAAATGGATATAGTACAGTGCAAAGGCCCAGGGTTCAATCCCCAGAACCAGAAAACAAAACTAAAAATTTTATATTCTGAGACAGGATCTCCCGTAGTTGCTACACTGTCCAGCCTGGGCTTGAATTTGAGATCCTCCTGCATTGGCTTCCCTCATCAAATGCTGGGACCGTAATTACACACCACTAGACCCAGCTTACATTTCTTTTTTCTTTTTTGAGACAAGGTCTTCCTATATATTCCAGACAGGCCTTAAACTTAAGGAAGTCCTCTTGCCTCAGCCTCCAAGTGCTAGGATACCATGCCTGGCATTCTTAATGTTTTATAGTTTTGTTAGTACTAATAAAGCATTTAAAAAAAAAAAAGAAAATTAAAAGAATCAAAAATATCTGTACTAGGATCACTATTTAACTTAGCTAGATCTGTGAACCAGGGATAAGAATTCTACCCCTTTGTTAAAGGATCCATTAGTAATCACTCAATGTTAGTTACTATTTAAAATTAAGCCGGGGATATAGCTGAGCGGCACAAGCGCCCTCCCGGCAAGCGCAAGGTCCTGAGTGCGATTCCCGGTACCAAAAAAATAAAATAAAATAAAATAAAATTTTATTTTATTTTTATTTATTTATTTATTTATTTTGTCATTTTGAGACAGGGTCTTGCTATGTAGTTCAGGCTGGCCTTGAGCTCACTTTGTAGCCTAGGCTGCGCTCCCACTCCCAACGATCCTCCTGCGGCAGCCTCCTGAGTGCTGAGATTACAGGCTTGCGCACCACGCCCGGCTAAAATGTTTTTAAAAACCATGTGTCAATCAAGTCTGACAGACCTGGATTTGTCCCCCTTCCTATACTGATCTGCGCCAAAACTCTGGAAAAATCCGCGTAAGCCTCCGTTTTCTTACCTGTAAACTGGATTACAGCTCCTGCCTCACAAGGTGACAGTGCTGAGAGGTGATGCTAGCAGAGCTCCTGGCACAAGCTCCCGAGTCCTGGCTATTATCACAGTGCCCGAGCTGGGATGCAGCTCTGTCTTAAGAGTTCGTACCTAGCACGTGACACCCTGGGTTCCCCAGCATGGGTTGGTCAGAAAAGCGTCCTTGGTCTGCTACAGAAATGCAGCCAAGTGAGGCACGCGGGTAGGGAAATGCCTTTACTATTCCGAAGTACCTTCCTCCCAGGTCTCAGCTGCATTAATGCGGACAGTGGATCTCAAGATACATGAGTTGCAGAGCCTGACTGTTAGCTTGCCCCGGGACCCTCACGCCCCTGGCACACTGTTACACCGAGGACACCAAGGCCACTGCCTGCCCGAGCTGGGCAGGAGCGCGCGGGCGGGGGCTGAAGCACACAACTGTCACCCGCGCACCTGGGCATCCCAGCCCGCGCCGGAAGTCCGCCAGGCCCCTCTAGCGCGCGGCCCGAGTCGGTGGCCTTAACCCTTGTCGCCCTCGCCGCCCGCGCTTCTTTGTTTCCTGCAGCTCGACAAAGGCAATGTAGGAAACTGACCCCGAGGCAGGCACACAGCAGCGACCCGGAACCAAGCCCGCTTGTACGCGTTTTCGTTCAGTCCAACATCCTCTCGGTTCTCTCCCAAGATCTTAAAATATATACATTAAAACCTCAATCGGAGTC
Source organism: Chinchilla lanigera (assembly GCF_000276665.1). Lineage (NCBI taxonomy): Eukaryota > Metazoa > Chordata > Mammalia > Rodentia > Chinchillidae > Chinchilla > Chinchilla lanigera. The sequence continues at coordinate 7,720,825 of NW_004955493.1, forward strand.
ATCACAGATTACAAAGGAGTTGTGCTATCTTTTGGGTACTGGCATTTTCTAAATTCCCTAGAGTGTAATACTGCCGGAGTCTAAAAAGTTGAAAATCACAGCACTCGGGAGGCTGAGGCTGGAGGATCTTTGCAAGTTTGAGGCCAGCCTGAACTGCATAATGAGACTCTGTCTCAAAAAGACAATCAATCAATCAATCAATCAATAAATGTTGAAAAGAAATTTTTATGGTTTGGGTCCAGTGTCTTAGGCCATGCCCTGGACGGTTCACACTTCCTGATATGGTTCAGGCAGATGACTTCAAACATAAGGGAAAGAAAAGACTATTGGCTCCACTCTCCATTTGAGGCAACTAGGGTACACACTGGGGAAATGACTTGCCCAAAATTTCTGTAAACAGTTTGACCGCCGGATACCTCCAAGTCCTATCCTGCATCCCGACCCTCGGCCATACCACAGCTGCCTGACTGACAAGAACAAAGAAGGGAACGGCAAGGACACTACAACCTGAAAATCTACAGACAGCGTAAGAGAACGGACAGCGAGTTACATTCTGCCCTGGAGCCTCCCCTATGCGGGGTCCTGGGGTCAGCAACCAGCAGCGTCTCTGCCCTCACAGCCTTGCTGAGGCCCAGCTAACAGGTGCTAGGATTCTGCCATGGCCGAGTATGCCTGCTATAAAGACACGTTTCTGGAACTGAGGAAATAACCACAGGATGAGTTTGGGGGTCCACTGGGCCCACTGTGAGAGGAAGCTGGGTAACACTGAGGTGGTTACAACTTTACTGATGTTTTGGGTCTTCAGAACAGAATTGGGTATTACAGAACTACAGCCAGAAAGAGTAGGATTTTGCCTGTGGAGAAAGAAAAATGTGCCTGATTGTGTTCTTTCATTCATCATTAGTAAAAAATTATTTACTGGGGCCGGGGATATGGCACAAGCGAGGTCCTGAGTTCAATTCCCTGTACAAAAAAAAAAAAAAAAAAAAGATTTACTGCACGTTACACCAGATAATACAAGGGCAGAGGTGAATGAGACAGATGTAGCCTTATACTAGCAGCTGAAGTACCAGTAAGATATCCACGCAGAGAAGTACAGTGATTAGCGAGGTACCTGACCGCATATGAAGGTCAGGGAATGTTCAGACGGCGAGGGGGAACCCAAGACCTAAAGATGAGTGTTGGCCAGGAGGGGCAAGGAAGAGAAGAGCTTCCCAGGCAAGAGGAGGAGCCCAGCCAGCGCCAGCATGTCAGGAGTTAGAGGAGGTTGGGCCGGGCATGGTGCATGTGGGTGTAATCCCAGCACTTGGCAGACTGAGGCAGGAGGGTAACAGTGAGGCACGTTAGGAACACCCTTGTGACGGTTACTCTGGGAGGCAAATTCAGTGGCTCAGAACTTTTACTTTCAAGAGTAGCCAGGAGTCCTGATTTTTATATGAAACTACGTGATTTTAAATGTTGTCAGCATGTTCAACACCATGTAAGCCAAGCATGTGATGTCCATAGGCTCATGGTTCCCAAATGTTGCCACACATTAGCATTGCCTGGGGAGCCTTTTTCTTTTGTCTTTTTGAACCGGTCTCACTGTGCAGTCCAGGCTGGCTTCAAGCTCATAGTAATCCTCCTGCCTCAGCCTCTCGAGTGCTAGGATTACAGGAAGGGGCCACCACACCTGGCTCTGCCTGCAGAGCTTTGGAAAAGAAAAAAAAACCGCTAAGCCAGGTGTGGTAGTGCATGCCTGTACTTCCAGCACTCAGGAGGCTGAGGCAGGAGGATCACTTGGAGTTCAAGGCCAGCCTGGGCTACAAAGTGAGCTCAAGGCCAGCCTGAATTACACAGTGAGATCCTATCTCAAAAAGTCAAAAAACAAAACAAAACAAACAAAAAAACAATGCCCAAGCCAGGTATGGTGGTATACACCTGCAATCCCAGTGTTCTGGGAGACTGAGGTAGGAGGATCACAAGGTCCAGCCCAGCCTGGGCAACTTTGTTACTTAGTGAGAACCCTCATCTAAAAAAAAATTTTTAAAACGGGGTAGGGATGTAGCTCAGTGCTTAATCCTCAGTACTGAAGGGAGAGAAAGGGGCTGGGGATCTTGCTCAGCGGCACAGCGCCTGCCTGGCAGGCACGAGGTGGTGAGTTCGATTCCCAGTACCGGAAAACAAACAAACAAACAAAAAAAAGGGAGAGAAAAAACCAATACCCAAATCAGGTCATCAGCAGGGCATGGTGGCACATGCCTGTAATCCCAGCACTGGGGAGGCTGAGGCAGGAGGATTGTTATGAGTTCGACACTAGCCTGGGCTACAAGGTGAGCTCAAGGCCAGCCTGAACTGCACAGGGAGACCCTGTCTCAAGAAGACAAAAAACAAAACAAAAAAACCAAGTCAGGTCATCCACTACAGCAAATAAAAATATCTGGAGTAGAAGTCAGGCATCAAACTTAAAGAGTCCTTCGGTGGTTACAACAAAGAGCTGTTGAGGAACCACTGAGTATTTCTTTGTGCAGCCAGGCAAAGGCAAAAGAGCTATGCAGTCAATACTGTCTGTGCATTTCATTAGATGGATATTTGACTTCAAAGGAAAATACCTCTGCAACCAAGTGTTCTCCACTCTAGTTAATGACATGCATCCTAGTTTTTAAAGATAAGTGTATTAGGGGCTGGGGATATAGCTCAGCGGCACAAGCGCCTGCCTGGCAAGTACAAGGTCCTGAGTTCAATTCCTGGTGCAAAAAAAAAAAAAAAAAAGTGTATTGTTGCAGGTTATTTTGAAATCTATCAAGAAAATAAGATGGATAGATGTAGATAGGAGATAAAGCAAATACTATAAAGTGCTACAGGATCAAGCTGGGTGTGATGGCACACAACTGTAATCCCAGCACTTGTGAGGCTGAGGCAGGAGGATTGCCACAAGATCAAGGCCAGTCTGGGGTACATAGTGAATTCAAGGACAGACTGAACTAAAGAGAGACTTTGTCTCAAAAAAAAACAAAATCAAAACAAAACAAAACAAAAACTACAGGGTCTAGGTGGTGGGTATATATGTGCCACCTATGCAATCCTATCCGCTACTAAATTCTCTCAATTCACTTTTAAAAATTTTTAGATAACCTTAAAACTTTTTATTTAAAATGTTGGAGGGGTGCTGTCTGATCACATCATCTCTCTGTTCAGCTCCCTCTGATAGCTATCATTCCCCACAAGGAAAGCCAGAGCCCTGATAATGGCGTGCAGGCAGGACGATCAGACGTTCTAGTTGTCCCAGCTTCCATGTGTTATCCGAGTATTACTGATACTGCCCCCTTTTATTCTCAGAGGCCTACCAGCCTGAGTGACAGGTGGTACATTTGCCCTGCCTCTGAGGCCCTACCTGCCCTGAACCTACTTCCCACCATTCTCTCCCTCCTGCACTGCCAGGCGTGTTCCAGCCCAAGGCCTTTGCATGGCTGTCCCTTCTGCCTGGAGCGTGGTTCCACCAGAACCTCACCTCCTTCAGGATCACCTTCAGATGAGGCCTCTCCTGACCTGTCCACCTGCTTTTTCCCCGGCTCCTTACTCTGCTTTAAGTGTAGTCGTGTGCTGCATGCCAGTGTCTCAGTGAGAGATGGATTGTACACCTGGTGAAGTCACTTTAGCTTGTGTAAGTGCACTCCAGCGTTGCACAATGGTGAAATCGCCTCAGATGCACTTCTCAGGACATAGCCCTGTCCCTAGGCCACCATGATTGTGCTTACGACTTCCCTTTGGGTTGCCAGGCCAAGCCATAGGAAACCAAGAAGCTTGACACATATACTGATTTTTTTCCATGTTGCTTATGTTACACTCCCAGGGGTTAGAACAGTGCCCAGCAGACAGTACGTAAATACGTGTCACTGTGATTCGGGAATCCCTCTGCCCTTGTGGAGCTCCCAGTCTGGTGCTGAAGACGCAAGCAGAGGGAGCCAGTGCTGTGCGGAACAGGGTGCACAGCAAAGGAGGGGAAACTCCCCTGGCAGCCACGGTGTGACAAACAAGAAGTCTGCCTAACAAGAGGGACGGCAAGGGCACACCTGGCAAAGCAAACTGCGTAAGAAAGCCTGAGAGGTGAGACACGCTGGGCTGCATTTGGGGCCACTCTGGGCAGTGCAGAGGAGCTGGGGCTGAGGAAGCAGCAGAGCGCAGCCCCACTGCACAGGGGCCGGGGGCGCTGCAGGCTGGGCTAGGGCAGCATCGTGCAGAGGCGGGCTTCAGGAGGGCCAGACGGAGCATGGGTCGGAAGGACGCGAGGCTGGGGCAGGCAGTCCTGCCAGGAAGCTCTACCAAGTTCTGTTGGCACCGAAGAAAGTGAAGCAGTGTGGTCCTGGAGGAGCGAACTCGAGGATCACTAAGAGATGAGGACATGGTGGTTCAGGGAAGCGGACTCCAACTCCTGGTGCACAGGAGACAGTAGGAAGCAGCTGGGGAAAACGAGGCCCGAGGCCGCGGCCCGTGGGATGGGGACATCCCATGTAGCTGCTCGGCAGCCATCTGTGCTGAGTCTGGAAGCTGGGGCAGAACTCAGAGGCAGGGAATTCAAAACATGAACTCAGAGGGGAGGTGGGACTGGAGGTGTCCGTGAGGAGCAGAGCCCGGCCAACAGACAGGAAGAGGAGACAGGCTGCGGGAGGAGGAGAAGCGGCGCAGTGGAGGCCAGGGCCTCCAAGGGCAGAGACTTTCTAAAATGAGAATGGCCACCACGGGGAGGTGGCAGAGAGGGCAGGGCGGAGGGTGGAGCAGAGGTGTGACTGTGGCAGAGATGCCCTGTGGGCCACAGCAGGGAACAGGCTGCAGGAAGCGGGCAGGCCTGGCTTGGCACAGTTGCCTGTGGTCTGTCATAAGGAAAGAGCCTCAAACTCCACCTTCTCAAGGCTGCTCAGAACGGACACCCCATCCGGGCCAGGGTCCTCTTCCCAGCCTCACTGACAGGCAGGCCTCTGGTATCTATCCCCATACCTTAGTTTCCTCACCTATAAAATGGGGTACTAGGGAAACCAACTGACATTTATTTTTTGGTACCGGGAATTGAACTCAGGACCTTGCACTTGCCAGGCAGGCGCTGTGCCACTGAGCTATATCCCCGGCCCTGACATTTATTAAGATTGACCAAAAAAAAAAGCGGGGGGGCAGGGGCTGGGGATTTAGCTCAGCAGCACAGCACCTGCCTGGCAAGTGCAAGGTCGTGAGTTCAATTCCCAGTACCAGAAAACAAACAAACAAAAAAGATTGACTATGTGCTACGCTAAGGGCTCTCTCGACATGTATTGGCTCATTTAATGTCCAGAATAGTCTTACCAGACCGATGTTACTATCATCCTTGATTTACAGATGAGAAAACTGAGGCAGATGAGAAAAGAGATGTTCAATTGGTTGCTCAAAGTCACACAGCAAATGAATGCAGATGGTAAGATTCAAACCCAAGACCTGACCTATGGGCCTTAACATTGTACACTAATCCCAGGCACTTGGCAGTTTACAGAGTATTTGCATCACCTCGTGGGGTCAACAAGAGGATAATGAGAAGAATCACACACCCAGCTGAAATTGCCATATATAGTATACATGGAATAATGGCCTTCCAGAGATGTCTACTTCCTAATCCCCAGATTTGAATACATTACTTTACATATCAAATTGGATTTTGCAAATGAATTCAGGGTCAAGATGGGAAGAGAATCTTGGATTATCTTGATAGGCTAATGTAAACACAAAGGGCTTTATAAAATGGAGTTAGAGAAGAGGATGTAACAGGTTAGGTGCTCTGCTGATGGCTTTGAAGATGGGAGGGAGACGCCACAAGCCAAGGCACGTAGGTAGCCTCTACAAACTAGAACAGAGCAGGAACCAGATTGTGCCCTACAGCTTGTGGGAAGAACTGTCCCTGCTGACACCTTGATTTTAGTCCAGTGAGACTAACTTTGGATTTCTCACCCCCAAAGCTGTAAGATAATAAATTTGTGTGGATTTAAGCCATTATATTTGTGGTAATTCTTTGCAGCAACAGGAACAGCTAAACCACATCATTGCACCCCTGGGCCCTGGGCAGCTCTGGTTCCACTATTATGACAGGAAACACCTTTACATTTTTTTAATGGTTATTTTAAGTTTCATTTTGGTCCTTTCTGAATCTGTCTCTTCCTTCATTAAAAATAAAAAATAGGATCTACTGTAGTGGCACATGGCTTTAATCCCAGAACTCTAGGCGGCTGAGGCAGGAAGATTACAAAGTGAAGCCCACCCTAGGCAACTCAGCAATTTAGTGAGTCCCTGTCCCAAAATAAACAACAAAAATGGGCTGGGGGCGCTGGGAACATAGTTCAGTGCAAAGACCCTGGTACGTATACCAAGAAAAAAAAAGGGAGTGGAGAGGTTGTAGACCTGGCCTGGCTTCTTGTAGGCACAGAGAAGGGGATCTTACATGACATGAAATAATCTACAAACTACTGGGACAGGTGAGGCATAGCTATCATCCCCATTACTCAGATGAACAGACTAAGGCTCAGAGAGTCAAATAGCCGGCCTAGAGCCACACAGGTAGTGACAGAGCTAGGACTTGAACCAGGCCTTCTCACCTCAGCTCACCCATACTGAGGGCTGTGTCTCAGAGCCCAGCTCACATGCTGCCTCCTCAGAGAAGCCTTCCTGGACAACCCCACCAGACCATTCATTCACTCTTTCATTCACAAAGCCGTGCTGTGACTGCCACATTACTAATGTGGAGGTAGGTAGGTGGGGGACCCAGTTGTATCCTCAAAGTGGGCACAGCCTAGGAGATAAGATAAACACACAGACCAGTGATCCCAAAAACAGCCCGACAGATACCAGAGCAAAGGGAAGGAAGCCCGGGGCACTGTGGGAACTCAGAGAAGGGAACCAGACTAAGCTTGGGGTCCAGAAAGGCTTCTTGGAGGAGGTGACTGAGCAGGAGACAAGGAGGTCTCAGGCACAAGTGAGGGCCGGGGCTGCAGGTGCAGGGGCGACGTGGCAGCTTCCTGAGGGCAAGGAGTGGGTTGGGTCATCCCAGGCCCCTGTATCCCTCTGGGCTGCTGTGTTTCAGACCAAGGGATACGGAAATCATGAGCCTCGCTGTCCACAATGGTGACATCTGCTGGGCCCAGGGGACGACTGAGCAGGAAGAAGAGGGGTCCTGGGATTCCCAAAGGAGGGGAGTCAGGTGAGGGAAGGTCAGAGGGGGGAGGGAAGAAGGGTGGGGGTGTTGGGGAGACGGGGTCCTGGCTCAAGCCCCCACTGCACATCTGATCACCATGTGACTATAGAAAGGTCCTCTCCGAGCCTCAGTGACCCCATCTGAGGAATGGAACACGAGACAAAACTGTCTCTAAAGACCCTCCCAGCCCTGACAGGGGGAAATGACATGACACAAAATTACAAAAGGGACTTTATTTGTAAAAAGCCAGAGGGGCCCCTGGGATGACAGGACAGGCAGGCCGGCCGGCTTCTCAGGGGTCAGGGGCATTTGGGCAGATGCGCTTGAGTGGGGGGGCGCCCTCCGAGTCCTCTGTGTCACCCTGGGCTGCCTCAGGGACAGGTGGCACTGGCTCAAAGACGGGGTAAGCTTCAGGGGCCTGGAGAGGAAGGGTGGACAGGCGTGAGCTCCACCCCGCCCAGGAGCACAGCCTCCTGGCCTCTGCCCTCTCCAAAGCCTCCACTCTACTCCCTGCCCGACCCAGGAGGCCAGCCCAGGGCCAGGCCACCAAGATACAGCCCAAGGGGCCACGGAAAAACGACAACAGTGGCTACACTGTTTCAGGGAAAGAATCTCATCTTTCTGAAAAATGCTGCAAGGTAGTCCTTGTGAGAAAAGTCAAGTTTACGAGGCGCTTTCTTAGGCTAATCTTGTGGTTTAGGACTCTGTGGTGTGCGTGTGGTGCTGGGGGTGGAACCCAGGATCTCGCTCCTGTGTAGCATGCGCTCTGCCACTGAGCTACATCTCCAGCCTTGCTTGTCTTTTTTAATACGTGGAGCACCATGATTACTCCACGGTTTTAATGCTCTTGAATCCGCCCTGATCCAGACCCCAGGACTGTGTCTCTAAAACACTCTTTGTTTTTCAGTCCCCGCCAAATCTGCCTCTAAGCCTTTGCTGGGTCCTGGGTCCACATCTCACTCCTGGACCTCAGGATGAAGCCCCAGTACCCCAGAGCCCCCGTCCCCTCGGAGACCTGGGAGTGCAGCCTTCTGGCCTCTCTCACCTCAGCTTCCAGCAGTTCTGGAACAGGCTCCTCCTTGGTCAGCATGGGGGGTTCATCAGTCCCGCCTGCAGGCATGACCGCGGGCTCTGCAACGGCAAGTGAACACACCTTCCCTGAGCAGCCACTCCGTGCCAGCAGCACAGACGGAGGGGAAAGCAAACACAGACGGGTGCCAGTCACACAAGCAGGCTGTGAGAGCAGTGAAGAAGGGGCCGGGACCTGGGTGCCATCCAGGAGGGAGACAAAGGAAAGAACTGCTATGGCGTCTTGAACACATGCTTAGTGAGCACAGGTTCTGCAGCTGGACTGCCTAAGTTCAAATTGTGACATTGGACAAGCCATTGAATTCCTCTGGGTCTCAGTTTGCTCATCTGCAAAATGGGGATAATGCCAGCAATTATCATATGAGACTGCTGTGAGGATTAAATGAAATAATCCTCAGTGTCTGGCCCATAGTATGTGGCCAATAAATGCCACCTGGGTTTTTGTTCTGTTTTTTTTTTTTGCAGTGCTGGGGATCAAACCCAGGGTCTTATGCTTGCTAGACAAGTGTTCTACCACTGAGCTACATCCCTAATTCCTATCATTTTTATATTACCAAAGGCATAAAAGTACCTGTAATCCCATCACTCTGGGAGGCTGTGGCAGGAGAATCAAAAATTCAAGCCTCAAGGCTGGGGATTTAGCTGAGCGGCACAGCGCCTGCCTGGCAAGCACAAGATCGTGAGTTCGATTCTCGGTAATGGAAAAAAACAAACAAAAAAAATTCAAGCCTCAAAAAAAAAAAAATTCCAGCCCAGCCTGGGTGACTTAAAGAGACTTACCAAATGCTTGTCTCAAAATAAATAACAGGGCCAGGGATATAGCTCAGCGGCACAAGCGCTTGCCTGGCAAGCGTAAGGTCCTGAGTTCGATTCCCAGTAACAAACAAACAAACAAACAAAACAGCTGGGGATGTAGCTTAGCGCAAAGCCCCTGGGTTCAATCCCCAGTGCCACAAAAAAAAAAGTATAAAAGTGCTTGGCATGGTCTAGACCCAGCCCCTAGACCCATGTCATGGTATTCTCAGAAGGGAACAATGAAGCCATCAGCAAACAGTCTGTGAAGGTTCCCACAAAGGCTATGGGGAGCCACAGAAGAATACGAAGCAGGACAATGACCCCATCAAAGTTGTGCTTTGAAAAACTTGTTCCATCAGCTGGGTAGAGGCACCTGGAAACAGTGAAGAGGCCAGAGCAGAAGCAGGTGAAAGATGGGACTGTCAGGGGTCCCAACCAGAGAGAGAACTGACTCTATGGAAGGCACAGGACTCGGGCCCAGGGCACTGCATGGGCTTGGGTTCCTTGTATAGCTTCTCTGGGTCTAGTTTTCCTCTTCCATAAATAAAGACCATAACAGCCAGGTGAGGTGGCACACGCCTGTAATCCCAGCACTCGGGAGGCTGAGGCAGGAGGATGGTTGCAAGTTTGAGACCAGCCTGAGCTACAAAGTGAGCACAAGGCCAGCCTGAACTGCATAGCTAGACCCTGTCTCAAAAAGACAAAAAAAAAAAAAAGAAAAAGACCATAATAGGATCATGACCTTTTTAAGGCTGTTGTAAGGATTCAATGAGAAAAAGCAGTGGTGGCCCATGCCTGTAATCTCAGCACTCGGAAGGCTGAGGCAGGAGGATTGTTATGAGTTCGAGACCAGCCTGGGCTACAAAGTGAGTTGAAGCCCAGCCTGAACTGCATAGAGAGACCCTGTCTCAAAAAAAAAAGTCTTTTAAAATCCGAAAGCCTGGTTTATCTTCACCTTTTCCTATTCCACCACCATCCTACCACTACTTTTCCCATTCATGCCACCTTTTGGTTTCTGCTGGCATGAACCCTAGCACACCTTCCCCATTAACTTGAATAAATGTAGCTGCTTTATTTAAAAAAAAAAGAAAAAGCAGGTGAAGTGCTTAGAAGGGTGCATGGTACATAAAAGGGATTCAATAAATATTTGCTATTAGTATCCCTATTAGTATTACTCACGCCTATGATTGGCACTGGTATTGATTCACTTGACAAATATTTATTGAGTACCTATTATGTGCCCCATGGTATTCTGAGGATACAGTACTGAAGAAGATGAACAGGGGCACAACATTCAAGAAGGGGACAGGGCCGGGGATTTAGCTCATCAGCACAGCATCTGCCTGGCAAGCACGAGGTCGTGAGTTCAATTCCCAGTACCAAAACAAAACAAAACAAAACAAAGAAGCGGACATTAGGAATACAAAAAGATTAAGCAAAGACCGAGATGTGCATGAGAAGTCTGAGGATGTTTTATCTACAGCTCAGAAGGCAGAAGAATGAGACAGCAGCTGGAGGGAGTGTCTGCAGGGGGCAGGGACACCCCTCAGGAGGCAGCAGGAGGGGGGCACAGGTATGGGGTGAGGTGGTGGATTTAACTTCAGAGAGCACAGGAGTCAGAGTAGAAGGCTGCTGGGAGGCACGTGGTCCTACCTCTCTCTTGGCCCAGCGGTGGGGGCTGAGCCTCCTCGGTGACCCCTTCTGGGGGCCCGGCAGGTGACACAGGGCGGCTGGGCTGGGGGGTGCCCCCAGGACTGGGCTCGGTGCCCTTTTGCAGGGAGCCTTCGGAATGGAAACTCTGGTTGCTGTTCTCATCTGTGGGAGCAAAAGCTGAGAGGATTGGCCTGAGGCCCCCAGCACCCGCCTTCAATCCCTACAGCCCCTCAAACCCCAGGACCCCTACATACCATTGAGATCAAGCAGGATGAGGGGGCCGCCTGCTCGGGGGCTGGTGCCCCTGCCCCGCCGCTCCCGGCCCCGGGATCTCTCTGCTCCGGCACCTGCCCGCCGTCGCTCCTGGGGTTAGAGGGATAAGGGTCAGAGCCAGCTTTCTGCTTAGTTTTTGCAGAGACCCCTCCATAGAAATGAGGAAACGGGCAAAGAGAAGCAAAAGGCCCTGCCGGAGGCGACAGAGGCTGTATACACGGGGTGGTTCCGCCTTGAACTCTGGGGTCTGGAGCAGGGAAGAAGGCACGGGGGAGGAGCTGTTAATAAACATTACCGTCTGCTGGACTACAGCACCCGGGTTTCTGCGTTCCGACTGCAGGTGGGGGCGGGGGAGGGGGCCTGAGCTCGCAAACTCGCGGGGGCCGGGCCGGGGCTTGCTCACCTCCTCCTGGGGGTCCACCACGGGCACCCACTTGAAGATACGAAGGGAAGTGTCGCCCACGGTCACCCAGCGTTTCTCCCTGTGGGAGGGCAGGGGGCGGGTCAGAGGCTGGGGGAGAGGCCCGGAGAGGGGTACCTGCAGAGTTGGGTGAGACTACGCGGGCAGGGGCTCGGCCAGCGGGGGAGAGCCGGCCTTGAGAGCACCAGGGCACGGGTGGGTGCCTCCGGAGAGGGGTCTGTACGACTTGGGGCCGCGGCTCTGCAGACCCCTGGGGAGCACGGAGGCGGCACCCCTGCGGGCCCGGCCGGGGACTCCAGCGCGAAGACCGCGCGGCGCGCTCGCAGGAGGAGTGTCAGAGCTTCAGGGGGCGGGGCGAGGAGGAGGGCTCCCGCCCGGGAGAGGCGCGGCAGGGGACCACGCTTTGTAGACCGCCGGGGAGTAGCCAGGGGAAGGGGGGCAGAAGCCTGCCGGCCCAGGGCACTGAGGCTGGGCGTGGACCCGCCTCACACCTGGGGCGCCGGCCAGCGAGGCGAGGGGAGCCGCCTTCGGGCTGGTGGCCTCACCACGTCCCGTCCCTGGCCTCGGGGCAGCGCTCACCATCGCCGGACCTTCTCGATGGTCGCCATCACCTTCTTGATGTCATCCTTGGCCCGGCTCCGGGTCTCAGCCCGCACGGTCCGGCCGGCCATGGTGGCAGCGCGGGGGCCCGGCCGAGCCCGCGGCGGGGCCGCCTCCCCTCCGGCGGACTCGGGCTCCGCGCCAGAGCCCGGCGCCGCTCTCGCAGCCTGACGTCCCTCCGGGAGTTGGCCGCGCCCTCCCGCTCCCCACAGCCTCCGCGAGTCCCCGCCCCGCTTCCTGCCGCCGGGCCCCGCCCCGGCCCGGCCCCTCCCGCGGCCTGGGCAGCGCGGGGGCGGGGCCAAGGAGTGCGGACCACGTGGGCACCGGGGCACCGCGAGGGCGTGTGTCCCGGTGTGCATCCGCGGCGGGTGGGCGTCGCGGAGGGGCCGCGCGTGTGTGTCCGCGCGCAAGCACGCACGCTTCCGCCCTCTCCAGGCCGGCTGATTTTACGCTGCGCAACTTGTTCATTCATTCAAGTCTATTACGTGAGTACCTGTTACCTGCCAGACTGCAAATATAAGTGGATCTCCTTGATTAGCATGAACATAGTGAGAAAGACAGACCGCACGAAATGTAGGCGAGGACCCACTGATCTATACGGAGGTGTGTAACTTGATAAAGACACTTGAAAACCGGCAGTTTTCTAGCGAACCTGAACGTATGCCAAACCTATGATCCCTCAATTCCACTACTAGGATGTCAATACCCAACAGCAATGCTTATGTGTGAGCGCCAAGAACGTTCACTGCACTGTTCACAATAGCCCCGGAGTGGAAACAACCCATAAGATAGAATGGAAAATGAATTATGACCATTTTGTACTATGTAGACGCAGCAACCAGAATGGCTGACGTCCTGACGAACTCCATTGGACAACTGTCATGAACAAATTTTGAGGAAAAGAAGATAGCTACAAGAATACACATTAGAGGCTGGACTCAGGAGGCTGAGGCAGGAGAATCGTTATGAGTTTGAGACCAGCCTGGGCTACAAAGTGAGCTCAAGGCCACCCTGAACTGCGTAGTGAAACCCTATCTCAAAAAAAGACAAAAAAAGAAAAGGAAAGAAAAGATTAGTGGCTGGATGTGGTGGCAGATGCCTAAAATCCCCCCATTCAAGAGGCTAAAGCAGGAGGATCACTATGAATTTGAGGCTAGCCAGGGCTACATAGTGGGTTCAAGGACAGCCTGAACTACATAGCAAGACTCTGTCTCAAAAAAAAAGAACAAAAAAACCCCACCACTTTAGATGGCCAGGTGTGGTGGCACAGGCCTGTAATCCCAGCACTTGGAAGGCTGAGGCAGAAGGAGGATCACTGAGAGTTTGAGACCAGCCTAGGCTACAAAGTGAGCTCAAGGCAAGCCTAAACTGCGTAGTGAGACCCTGTCTCAAAAAGATTTAAAAAAAAAAAATAGCTGAATCTATTTATATCAAATTCAATAACAAGAACTTATGATTGAAGAAGTCATGATAGTGGTCACCCTTGGGACTGAAAGAGATACGAGGGGGGTCTTCTGGGAGCTGGTCATGTTGTGTTTCTTAATCCAGTGCTGGTCCTCTGGGCATATTTACTCTGTGAATACTCAGAAGCTGTACACTTACGGTGTGTGTACATTTCCATGTATGCATTATAGTTCAATTAAAAATTTTCCTAAAATTAATGTGATATGGTTGTTGCTTTGTTTTGTTTGAGACAGGATCTCACTACATAGTTCAGGCTGGCCTTGAACTCACAGTGTAACCCAAGGGGGCCTCAAACTGGCCCTGAGCCGCCTGCCTCAAGCCCCAAATACTGGGGTTATAGGCATGGTTGCTTTTGAGGCTGGCCAGTCAGTAGATAAAGACTGTGTCTAAATTTGAGCTGTGGTCCCTGTGTATATTTTTCCAAGGCATGTCTGTGAGGTTTCGTGTGGTCATGTCCGGAGGGGTGAAGGGGTTGGGAAGCTAGCTGGCAGCATTTCTGAAGCCAGACTACTGAGGTAAAAATCTCAGATCTGTCACACTCAGCTGTGTGACCTCGGGCAAGTCACTCACCTCCATTTCCTCATCTGTAACACAGAAGTAGGTTTAGGACAGTGCCTGGCACACAATAAATACCCGCTGGTGATAAGTGTGTGCTTATGACCCCGGTGACTGGCTGCTATGCCAGTGACCTCCTTTGTCCTGGCAATTGTCTGGTAGTAGCCTCAGAGACACAGGTCTCCTCTCAGTCCCTTTGTTCCTAAACCAGCCGGGCATAATGGTGCATACCTGTAATCCCAGCACTCAGGAGGCTGAGACAGGAGGATCGTTGCGAGTTCCAGGCCAGCCTGGGCTACAAAGTGAGCTCAAGGCCAGCCTGAACTGCATAGCAAGACTCTGTGTCAAAAAGACAAAAAAAAAAAAAAAGGAAACCAAAACAGTGTCCTGTTGTTGTTTCTGTCCTCTTAGACTGTGAGCTCTTTAGGGAGCCAGAGACCAAATATAGACCATGACCGCCCCAGAGGCCAGGACAGAGTCGGTACTTGGGAGCCAGTCCTGGGAAGTGTTCAGACCCTTCAGTGTCTACACCAGGTTAATGGGGTTGGGTTGCTGTCCAGGACAGCCTCCTGTACAGGTCTCTGAGGCTTGTTCTCACTGGAGTGAGAATGTGTACACTTTACCCTTCAGCAGATTTATGTGTGAGTCTTACTGGGCCTGATGAGGTGAGGTGGGGTCTGCCTCCTGGCAGGTGTGAGGTACAAGTGGAAGCACCTAAGATAGGCTAGGAGGTGGGTGTCTAGGCAGGTTTGTTCCAAACTACCCTGCTCCCACAGCCCCTCTCATGCCCCATACCCCCAGCCAGGAGGGAGGGCCTCCAAATTCCTGTCCGCACCTTCTTTCCCCTGTGCCCCACTTTTCACCCCAAAGCAGCCCAGACTTCAAGCCCTGCCTCGGCTCGGAAGCAGCAGCACACAGGGCCGCCTCCCGGGCCCTGACACCCTCAGCCCCCAGGCCCATTCCTTATGCCAACAACCTGCCTCCCACTTTGGGCCTCTTCCCAGACTAGGCCCAGCAGGCGGGGAGCTGAGCTCAGGGCCAAGGAATCTGCCTGGAAGCGACGGTGAGGGAGGGGGGACCTCTTTGGGGTCTGGGCTATGATTGGCCGCTCCTGGGCCACGCCCCCACCCTTCTCCCCTTCTTCCCCCCTGGGAAGGGGGGCGTGGAGGGAGCCGGGATCAGCCAGGGGCCAGCATGAGCCTGAGGGAGGGAAGTCTGGGTAAGGGGCTGAGGGACTGGAAGCTGGGTCCCTGAGGGGAGTAGGAGTCAGAAGGGGTGACAGCTGGGGTCTGGGTCTCCGCCATCCTGGGCCTGGGAGAGGTGTGGCCTGGGCGGGGGAGAACAGGCTCCGGTGTCAGGTAACGAGCGGGTGAGTTGGAAGACCGGCAGGCGCAAGGGCTTGGGGGTAGGCCTGGGGCTGAGGCTTCGGGGGTCTGAGTCCCGATTAGATCAGGGGTCAGGTCACCGATCAAGCCGGTGAGTACACCCTAAGGGAGGTCTGGAGTCCGAGCTGGGGCAACCAGGGGCCTCTCTGAGATTTGGGAAAGACTCAAGTGCTGTGGAGCCGAAAGGAGAAGTAGAGTTAGGGAAGGAAATCTTTGAGCTGCAGGAGCTATCAGTAAGTGACAGCAGGAGACAACAGTCCCAGGCTGCTGAGGATCGCTACTGTCGGTGGGAAACTCGGGCGGGGGCGGGGCGGGAGTCGCCGGGTCAGGACTACATTCCCCGGCATGCACTGGGCGTCCGCCTTTTGCTTCTTGGGAAATGTAGTTCTCCATGTTCTGGCCTGTGCAGGCAAAGACTGGACGCTGATTCCCGGATGCCCAGCCCCGCGCTTCGCATACAGGGGGCAAGAGGAGGGAATGGGGCTTCCGTCAAACGGGCCTTAAGGCATATCCCAATTTGAAGTTCTGTGCTTCAGTGATGCCGAATTGTACCAACAGCCTCAGAAGTATATGTAAGCCCTATTCTTAAGGGGATCCCAGGCCACGATGGATACACAATGATAAAAGAGCTACTGTGGAAGTATGAACAAATGGCCTTCAGTGAAAAGAAAAAGTTTATTTTAGGGAAGAGAAAATCTGGAGGCTGCACTAAGGGGCAGAACTTAAACTTGACTTTAATAGTATTTCAACAGTGATATGAAGACGGGGCTACACTGCACACAGAGCAACTGACAATGATATGGTGCCTCATTTTCCCGCAGTTGGAATGGAGCAGAGTCGGGGGCTGGGATTTAGCTCAGCGGCACAGCGCCTGCCTGGCAAGCGCAAGGTCATGAGTTCGATTCCCGGTACCAGAAAAAAAAACAAACACCAAAAAAAAAAAAAAAGAATGGAGCAGTCTTTTGAACACTGGAGAAACCAGAGCAGAGTTTCAGGTTCAGGAAGGAAGAGCAGGGCTGGGGATTTAGCTCAGCGGCACAGCGGCTACCGGGCAAGCACGAGGTCGTGAGTTCGATTCCCCGTACAGAAAAAAAAAAAAAAAAAAAGAGCCCCTGTCTCCTCCCTTGGCCCGGGGAGAAGTGGTCAAGGAGCAAGGGTCCTCGGGCTGCCCTCATTCTTACCCCTCTCCCACCAGAAGACCCCCAGGCTGACTCCTCAGTCTCATTCCTTCCTCACTTGGAGGCCAAGATCCGTCAGACACACAGCCTTGCCCGCCTCCTCACCAAATACGCTGAGCAGCTGCTCCAGGAATATGTGAGTGGGCATGGGGGTTGGGGTGCCAAGGGTCTGGGGAATGGGGTCGCGCAGGTCACAGAGGTCCTCCGTCACCCACTTCCTTGATCTTATCCCCGGATGTGAAAATCAAGGGTTTGGAGAGGGCAGTAACTTGCTCCTGGCCACACAGCAGGTTGCAGGAGGACCCTATCTGCGCCCCATATAATACTCTATCCACCTCAGCTTGGAAGTTCCCTCCTTGGTGTTTAGTCAGAAACAGCCTGAGAGAGGAAAGAGAACTCTCATCTGGGAGCAGGAAACTGAGATTTCGGTTCCATGGGATTGCACCACACAGGGAAGTGAACTCTTCTAATTGGGAGATTCAGAGAGGCCAAGAAAGGGTTTCAACCGGGCGTGGTGGTGCACGCCTGTAATCCCAGCACTCAGGGGGCTGAGGCAGGAGGATCATTGCGAGTTCCAGACCAGCTTGGGCTAGAAAGTGAGCTCAAGGCCAGCCTGAACGAAATAGTGACACACAAAAAAAAAACAAAAAAAAAAAAAAAAAAAAAAAGAGAGGGGTTTCAACCTGGGGCAAAAAGTCTGTCCCAAAAGGGGACTTTTAGAGAGAAGAGGGGTCTGTCAATATCTTTGCCCAAAGAAAGAAGATATTCCCCTAAGCGCCTTGGTGTGATGGGAGTAGGGTGTAGTTTTGTATCAGACTCTAAGCGGGCCTGTGAACTTGTGACCTTGGCCAGTAATGATAAATTAAACATAGTAATGTAACAATTATGGCGGTGGACGGTGGGATAATAGAGCTAGTTTTGTAGTTCTACTAAATTTGGTTCAAATTCCAGCTCTACCCCTTCCTAGATGGCTGACCTAGGGCAAGTCAGTCTTCAATTTTCTCATCTAAGAAGCCATCATCATCACTACCATCACACTCACCATTGGGGAGATACTGTGTTTAAAGCAACAAACATAATGCCTGACCCAGGGGCAAGATGTTTACAAAGGAAAAGGTTAGGGCTGGGGATATAGCTCAGCAGCATAAGCGCCTGCCTATCAAGTGCAAGGTCCTGAGTTCATTCCCAGTACCAAAAAGAAAAAAACAAAAAAAAACAAAAAAAAAAGGAAAAGGTTATTTATTACAGCATTTGATAAATTGCAAATCACTTTTATCTTTCATTTGTTTATTCAAATGACAATGGCTCATTGAGTCTATGCTCAGTACATGGGCAAAGGCTAGGGAGGATGGGAAGAGGAGTGAAGTCAAGTGGATCCTTCCACCACTTTCTGTGATTTCCAAGAGACCCTGGTAGGAAGAAAGAATAAGGAGCGGTCCCCGCATTGTCCAGCGAAGACTGAGGCTCCTAGAAGGTTTTGCCTGAAATGGCACAACTAGTAAGTGGAGAAGACAAGACGTGAACTTGGGTCTGTAAAATAACATTAATAAAAGCTAACAATGAGCCGGGCGTTGTGGTGCACGCCTGTAATCCCAGCACTCGGGAGGCTGAGACAGGAGGATCGTTGCCAGTTTAAGACCAGCCTGGGCTACAAAGTGAGCTTAAGGCCAGCCTGAATGCATAGCGAGACCCTGTCTCAAAAAGAGAAAAAATAAATAAATAAATAAAAGCTAGCATTTATTGCACCAGGGATATAACTCAGCGGCACAGCGCCTGCCTCAAAAGTGTGAAGTAGTGAGTTCGATTCCCGGTACAAAAAAAAAAAAAA
>NW_004955493.1:7740516-7751450 GCF_000276665.1 Chinchilla lanigera
ACAGCTCTCTCTTACCAGCCAGGTCTGTGGTAAGGGGAAGGGAAAAAAAAAAAAAGCAAAACCTTAAAAGAGTTTTATTCCATAATAAATAATTAATATTTTGTAAATAAAATGTTCAAAATTAAAACTAAAGTTACCTGTACATACAGTTGTTGAAAATAGGAAGACAGCTTTGAGATAAATACAATCCCTGTGAAAGCCCTAGGCCAGGGAGGCCACCTGTCAGCCCAAAACAGAGAGTGGATGTGTCCTGAGAAGAAAACAGACGCGGCAGGAATCCTTGCTTCTCCCAGGGTTGGATTTCCATTGATCAGAAGTAAAGCTCCTTCAGAGGAAAAGCGAAACTGTGGCAGAAGTACACTAGCAAAGGAGATGAACTACAGCAGGGAAAGGAAGGCCTGTCCCTCGGAAAGGCTGTATCCTCAGGCAGGAAGTGAGGTAGACAGACAGGAAGGCAGCCCTTGGACTTCCCCAACATGACAGGAAGGGGAAGGTCTCTAAGGAAGCCAGGGAGGAGAGCAGCTGTCCTGGAAGCCTCTTCCAGAGGGAGTCTTCTTTGCACCCAGGAAGTAGGAAAACCAGTACCGCTGCATAGAGACCCACCCAGATGTGGAAGCAGGCCGTGGGACCTGGGTGGGAATCCCCAGGCAGTAAGAGATGGAGCCCTGGCTTGTAGGAAACATCCCCAGAGACACACAGCCCTCTGATTAAATATTGCTCTTTATCTCAGAAGCAAGGTGGAAAAGACATTGTTTTGTTTTTTGTTTTTGACTTTTTGAGACAGGTTCTTACTGTGCAGTTCAGGCTGGCCTCGAGCTCACTTTGTAGCCCAGGCTGGTCTCGAAGTCCCAACGATCCTCCTGCCTCAGCCTCCCGAGTGCTGGGATTACAGGCATGCGCCGCCACGCCAGGCTCGGGAAAAGACAATGTGAAAGAGGAATCGCTGCAGACTCTGACAGGACGTCCTGCCCTTTATGCTGGGTACTTGGTCTTGAGCAGAGCCAAATCCCTCACAGCTCGGTCTGTCCAGTGGCCATATTCCCGGGTCACTACATACCCTCGACATTTTCTTTCGAAGGCGGAGGCCCCAAAGGGGACAACCCCGAGAGTGTCCTCTTCCGGGGGAATAGGTAGCCCGAGGGCATTCATGATGGCAGCCACATTGCCAAGCAGGCCTTGGGCTCTCAGTCTTGCAACTCCGAGCTGGGCCAGCAGGACAGGGCTACCAGGATTCAGGTCGCTCTGATCGTCCCCCACGAGCTGGAGGTGCTGAGTCAAGGCCAGGAAGGCTCCTTGGGCCCGGCTAAGCCGCTCACCGTCATCTAGGGCGTGCCAGATCTTAAAAGGGACTGCAGCAGGAGGCAGGCTGCTGAGCTGGAGCTCAGGGGCTGAGAAGCCAGGGTCACTGAAAGGGCTGCCCTGGTGCTGGAGCTGCAGGAAGGACAGAGACAGATGGAAATAAGGAAGGTAACAGCTGTCTGGGCCTGTGACTCCATTTCTGCCCTCTGAGACTAGAGAGTTGATGGGATGTCCTCACTCAGGGCAAGGGCCCAGTCGGGCTCCTATCTGTGTGTTCACTGTTGCACATTCAATCATAAGTTTCTAGCCCCGCGTGGTGGCGCATGCCTGTAATCCCAGCACTCGGGAGGCTGAGGCGGGAAGATCTTTGCAAGTTCGAGACAAGCCTGGGCTACAAAGTGAGCTCAAAGCCAGCCTGAACTGCACAGTGAGACCCTGTCTCAAAAAGACAAAAACAAAAAAACAAAAAACAATTTCTATAATTCCCACATGGCAATATTATTGTGACAATGATAGCAAATAATATATATAAAGCACTTAATACAGCACCTGACATACAGTAAGGGTACAAAAAAGCATCGTTAATTAATGGTATATTAAATCAACAAACATTGTTATATTTTTATATTATTCTCAATCCAAATATATTGACAATGTATTGTGATTACAGGTGATCTTTCTCTTATTTATAGTATTTAGTTACTTTTATTAAAATTCTTAATAAAGTTATGATTAATGTTATTAAATTTACTTGAGAGCCTCCATAAAGCAAGACAGAGAATCTTGTTTGTTTGTTTGGAAACAGGTCTCACTGTATAGTCTAGGCTGGCCTTGAACTCATGACGATTACCCTGCCTCTGCCTCCCAAATGCTGGAATTACATATATGTCGTACCACACTGGCTCAAAGATCCCCAGAAACTGAAGGTACACTGAGAGATCTCCTAACTGGCGGATCACCCAGGCTGATACTCCCATTGTGCGGGTGGCTCAGGGTACCTGAGGCCATCCAGGAAATAGTGTCAGTATGGGAGGTGTAGAATGCAGAACTTCTCAAGGTATAGTGTAGCAGGAGAGTTGCATTCTCTAGGACCCCATGGCTAGGTGGAGTGTAAAACTTGGGAAGAGGTATTACTGGGGGGGGGGCGTGAATTTTGGCTCCCAGAGCCTCTGTGCCTCTTTTAGGGTACTTGGGGGTTTTTTTGTTGTTCTTTGTTTGTTTGTCTTTTTGAGACAGGGTCCCATTATGCAGTTCAAACTAGCCTTGAACTCACTTTGTAGCCCAGGCTGGTCTCGAACTCACAACAATCCACCTGCCTCAGCCTCCCGAGTGCTGGGATTGCAGGCGTGCGCCACTATGCCCGGCTAGGGTACTTGGTTTTAAAATAGGAACAAGCCGGGCATGATGGTGCACTTGGGAGGCTGAGGCAGGGGAATCTCAAGTTCGAGGCCAACCTGGGCTACATAGAGAGACCCTGTCTCAAACATAAATAAAATAAAATAAAATAAAATGGGAACAGGCATCTCATGAGCCTTATCAAAACCATCTGCAAGTGAGACCCAGCCAGCAGGCTGCCTCTGTTGCTGCTATATGGTGGGGTGGGGGTGAATGTTGGGGACCAGGCTATGTGATAGATTATGGGGAACTCTGACTTTAACTCTGATTTAAGCCCCACCCCCATGTCCTAAGGTCGGTGTGACCTTGCCTCAGGAACAGGGAGGTATATGGACGGCCACTTGGCTGTGGGAGGAATTCGTGCCCCTTGGCTGTGGGAGGAATGCTGATGACCCCGCACTACTGAGACAAGATAGCATCTCCTGAGGACAGTTGTTAACCTGCAGGAATTTGGGTTTAGAGAAAATCTGGCTCCTCATTAATTTAATCCTTATCCACCCATTTCCTATATATTTTTTTGTACTGGGAATCGAACTCAGGACCTTGCGCTTGGCAGACAGGCATTTATGCCGCTGAGCTATATCCCCGGCCCCGTTTCTTATAGTTACTGTTCTATTGCTACCCTTCTCCCTGTGCTTCTTGCTAGCCAATAAAAGCGAGCCAACTGCAGAGGTAACCACGCCAGGCCACTAGAGGCAAACTCCTCCCAGCCCCCCTTGGACCCTGAAATTTATCTCTGTCTTTCTTTATTCCTGGTCGTTTGCCCTCCAGGTATCCTAGGGTGGACCAGCCCTAGGTAGGTGAGGGGTAGGAGGTTGTGGCGCAGAATTCTGCAGACCGGGTTCAGATCTGGAAATACTGCCAGTTCTCAGTTGTGTGTCCTCAGGCAAATTTTTCACTCCCTCTTAAGACTCAGTTCCCTCATCTGTAAAATGGATTCTAACTCTATCTCTCAGTGGTTTGAGGAGTCCGTCATGGGACAGAGCCAGGGTGGCCCTCTCCTATAATCCCAGCCCCCAGAGAGGATGAGATAGGATAATAATGAGGTAGGATAATCACAAATTAGAGCCAAGCGGGACAACTTAGTGAGATTCTATCTCAAAATGAAAAATATAGCCTGGTGTGGTGACGCACGCCTGTAATCCCAGCACTTGGGAGGCTGAGGCAGGAAGATCATTGTGAGTTCAAGACCAGCCTGGGTTACAAAGTGAGCTGAAATCCAGCCTGAGCTTCACAATGAGACCCTGTCTCAAAAAGACAAAAAAAAAAAAAAAAAAATGAAACAAAGTGAGAAATAAAAAAGGGCTGAGGATGCAGCTCTGTGCTATGGCCCTGGGTTCAATCCCCAGAACTGGCGGTGGCGGGGTGGTTTAAACATACAGCATCCGACGATCAAAGCCCTTCCTTGTAGGTGCTTCCTTTGAACTATATAACACACCTGAGAAGTCAGCAAAGGCAGGGTCTCCATCCCATTTTGTGAGGGAGGAAGCTGAGATCAAGCGAAGAGGCACAGCTTGTCCACAGACACCTAGCCGTCTGTAGCAACGCTTGCATGAGTGTGTCTCTAGCGCTTGGGACCTCAGAGGAGTTTCCCGGGCTCTGGCTCCCCGGCCCACGGCAATGCCCCTCCCCCTTGCCCCCTCATGCCCAGGCTCACTCACATAGGTCTGCAGCAGCGTTGAGGTATTCTTCTGCATGTAGAGGGCCAGGCTGTAGGCTTGACTGATGGGCTCAGCTGGGGAGAGGGGGGCTGCCAGTCTCAGGGGTGGCAACAGCAGGCTCAGTAGGCAGAGGGGGGCTGGCAGAGGAAATCGGAGCTCAGCAGGGAGTCCCTGGCCTTGCCTGCCAGTTTATTCATTCAGCCTAACAACCCAAAGGGCATGCAGTTGTCTTGTACTTCCAGGTCAGGGCACAATCACCCTGTAGAGCGTTTCCAGCCCAGAACCCCACTTGAACTTCCCTTGAACTCCAGACCTACGTATTCAACTTGCTACTTGACATTTCTCACTTGCACGTTAATAAACATCTTAAAATACCACATCTCAGCTCAGTAGTTTCTCCCCCTCCAGCATCCTTCCAGTTGCTCAGGGCCAAACCATGATGTCCTCTGTTTTTGTTTTTGCTTTTTTTTGAGACAGGGTCTCCCTACGCAGTTCAGGCTGGCCTTGAACTCACTATGTAACCCAGGCTGACCTCGAACTCATTATGATCCTCCTGCCTCAGCCTCCCAAGTGTTGGGATTACAGGAATGCGCCACCACCCCTGGCCTGGGTGGGGGGCTCCTCTTTAAGACCACATTTTCTTCTCTATGCATCCAACCCTATAGTAAATCCTTTTGGCTCTATTTTAAAAGATAGCCAAACTGGGGTCTCTTTTTTAAAATGTGAGATGCATACCTGTAATCCCAGCACTCAGGAGGCTGAGGTAGGAGGATTGTTGTGAGTTCAAGACCAACCTGGGCTACAAAGTGAGCTCAAGGCCAGCCTGAATTGCATAGTAAGACCCTCTCTCAAACAGACAAAAAAAAAAAAAAATCCCAAAACATGAGATGCTCTATGAATTTACATGCCATCTTAGCTCAGGGGCCATGCTAATTTTCTCTGCATCATTCCAATTTTAGTATAAAAGCAAGCACATTATACGTGTTTCTGGATCTGAATGCTGATTACAAGAATGTGGTTTTTCTAAATCGGGTACAGTGGTGCACCCCTATAATCCCAGAACTCTGGGAGGCTGAGGCAGGAGGCTCACGGGTTCAAACCTAGCCTGAAAATTTTTTTTGGCAATACTGAGGATTGAACCCAAGAGGTACATCCCCAAATTTATTTATTTATAGATAGAGTCTCACTCAGTCTCTAAATTGCCTAAGTAGAGCCTAAACTTGTGATCCTTCAGCCTCAGCCTCCCAGAGTGCTGGGATTGCCGGTGTGTGCCACCATGTCTGGCTCAGCCCAAGAATAAACATCTTGAATGCAAAATACCCACTACTAACTCAGTAACCCCCTGAACCCCAGCATTCTTCTAGTTGCAGTTTATTGAGATCCTTTCTCTCAATATAAAAAATAACAGCGGGCTGGGGAATTAGCCCATTGGAAAGGCCCTGAGTTCAATCCCCAGAAAGAATAGAAACAACATAAAGGATTCGTTCTCTGAAAATGTACTGAGCCACACACTTATGACTTGTGTATTTTTCTGTATATTTATTACTTTCATTTAAAAAAAAAAATTTGTCTTTTTGAGACAGGGTCTCACTATGCAGTTCAGGTTGGCCTTGAGCTCATGTTGTAGCCCAGGCTGGTCTCGAACTCGCAACGGATCCTCCCGAGTGCTGGGATTACAGGTGTGCACCACCACGCCCAGCTCGGTCCTCTTTCTGCATTCTTGAGTTCCCAGAAGTTGAGAACCAATCAAGAAACGCTTGAAAATGAAGGCCCTTCCCGACCAGCTTGGATGAGCTCATCTCCCATCACACTGGCGTTATAATTTACTTCGATGTTGCCTGTGTGCTGTGTCTGCACAGTAAAGTTGCTGTCAGGCCGTAGATTTTCCTCTGTCTGTTCACAGCTGTATCCCCAAGTGCTTAGAGCACTCTTGCCAACCCTCGGGATCTGTTTGCTGCACATCCACATACTCAACCAGCTGCATATGGAAAACTGCATCCGTTACTGCACATGTGTGGATTTTTTTCTTGTCATTATTCCCTGAACGATAGGTACAGTCGCTATTTGCACAGCATTTACATTGTATTAGGTATCATAAGTAATCTAGAGATGATTTAAAGTATTTGGGCCGGGCA
Organism: Chinchilla lanigera; assembly: GCF_000276665.1. Taxonomy (NCBI): domain Eukaryota; kingdom Metazoa; phylum Chordata; class Mammalia; order Rodentia; family Chinchillidae; genus Chinchilla; species Chinchilla lanigera. Next base: position 7,747,007 of record NW_004955493.1, read on the forward strand.
TGGTGGCGTACACCTGGAATCCCAGCACTCAGGAGGCTGAGGCAGTAGGATCACTGCAAGTTTGAGGCCAGCCTGGGCTACAAAGTGAGCTCAAGGCCAGCCTGAACTGCATAGCGATAACCTGTCTCAAAAAGACCAAGAAAAAAAAAAAAGTATTTAGGAGATTGCATAGGTTATATGCAAAATCACACCATTTTCTATCAGGGACTTGAGCATCCTCAGATGTCGGTGTCCTGAGGGAGGGAATTTCTGAAACCAACCCTCCACAGATACCAACTGTACTTAGCACATGCCAGGGACTCAGCGAATATTTGTTGAGTGAATGATGCACCAGGCCTGCTATGGGAGGAGCAGAGGTTTCGGCAGGTGCCTGCTCCCTAGGCACGCGTGCCAGAGCAGCCAGGTAGGCGGCCAGGCAGGGCGCTTCCCTCCCGGCCTCTGGGCCCTGTGCTCTCGCCCCTCACTCACCCAGCGGACAGCTCATGCTCCCTCCTGGGCGCCTTCCTCTCCGCAGTCTCTGGGGCTTTCCAGGGCACCTGTCTGTCCCTTAAGTGGCTTTATACCTGGGGCTGAGCCCTGGAGCTGCCCAGGAGGGAGGGAAGGAGTCACACCCTGCAGAAGGAGGGCGGGCAGTGGACAGGGTCCTGGCAGAGAATGGGGCAGACAGAGCTGGGGGACATGACAGGGAGGGGTTTGGGCAGGACCCAGAGGGGGGCGGACATTCTAGGCCACGCAGAAGTCCGGGAGACAGTGATAGCCGGAGAAGGGGCGATTGAGATGACACCTCAGACCCTCACCGCCCCCAGACTTGACCTTAAACCCTGGTGGGTTAGGAGGGGGCAAGGGCAGAGAAGGGATTATGGGGGACAAAGGGGCCGCCTTGTTCCCTGCTGCTCTGCACGTCCTGGGATCCAGTTTCCCCTGAGGAGGCGGCCCCCTGCTCCGCCCACGCCCACAGGGACCCAGGCACGGAGCCCTGGCTCCCAAGGAGTTTGGAAAAGGAGCAGGGGAGGCAGTACAGGAGCAGTGTCACCCACAGCAGGCGCACCCTTGGACACAGGAGCACGCACACGTCCACGCACATGCGAGCGTGCGGGCCCGCGGCAGGCAGGTGGGCACACGCACGCACGCTCTCATGTGTTCATCCACTCGAGCGTGCCTGGCCCTACTGCGCGTCAGTCCCTGCGCTAGGTGCCGGGGACGGATCGTGGAACACGAGCAACGAACGTCCCTGCCCACGGCGCCAACACTAGCAGGTGCGCCTACCTGTGTGTCACACCTGGCCAGGCCTGCACGCGTCACACAGCCAGGACCCCGGAGAGGCGAGCGCTCAAGTGCGCACAGCTGCCCGTGGGAACACGCTGGGCACAGAGCAGACACGCGCACAGGCGTGCACACGGACACCGACAGCCAGGGTGGGGGCAGGAGGCTGCAGGGAGCTGCATCTCAGCATCCGGTGGGCTGGGCCATCTTGTCCCCCTGCCCATCACAATGCATGGGACACACACAGCCCCCAGGCCGTCTCCCTCGGAGGCCTGTGGCTGAGCAGCTGGGGGAAGTCCCACCCCAGAGCCTCCCCAACCTCGCCACAGTGGGGCAACATTTCCCACTCACCCTCTGGGAACCAGAGAGGGGTCCCGTGGGCCCTACCCCGACTCCACCCAGGGGGCCGCAGTCCTGCTTCACCATCATCCGCAACCCCGTCGGGGGTAGGGAGGAGAAAGAGCAGCGGTACTTACCCTGGGCAGGTAGAACAAGCGCCTGCTCTCTGCGGCGCCCGGAGACCCCAAAGCAGGTGGCCCCGCCTTGTGGGCACACAGTCCGGTGTGGAGATCGAGATCGACAGTAACGCGTGAGCTGGAGAAAACCAAAACAGCCAAAGCGATTGATGTGGTTAGCCAGGGCTGGGGCTGGGACTAAACTGAGCAGACCGAGGCCCAGAAAGGGGAAGCTACTTACCAGGGGCCACACAGCAAAGCCAGGGAAGACCCTAGGCCCTGTCTCTCGGCTTGGGCCGGGAGGTGGGGTGTCCTGAATCTGAGCTGTGAGCTGGAGGAGAGGGGAGGTTGCGGACAAAGGTGGTTCTGGGTTGGGGGCCTCTGAACAGCATCTTCAAGGCCGGGGCCTGCGGGCTGGCAGGTAGGCCGATGGCGGGCAGGTGGTGATGTCAGGGATTAGAGGAGGCCCATTGAGTCGGTGCGCTGAGGCGTGGGCCAGGCGCGGCAGTGGAGTAGGGGCAGGAGGGGCGGGAGGGGCGGACACTCGATCTGTGCTATTCACAAGTGGAGGTGTACGTGGCGCGGCGCCTCTCTTGGGAGGAAGGCTGACCCCCACCGACCCCAGCACTGTCCACCTCTTGGGGCTTCTCTTGCTTTCTTCTGACCCCCAGGGGCCCCACCTAAGGCCCAGCTCCATCTGTGTGAGGTGATGACCCTGGCAGAGGTTGGAAGCCTGTGTGCCCCATGCTGGCCTGTTCCTTATGTCTGCCTGCCTCCAAATGTTCTTTCTCACTGGAAGCTGGTGTCATCGGGACCTCAGTCATTTATGAATCAGAAGGCTTGGGTTCAAGTCCTGCCTTTGTTCATCACTAGTTTGGCCAAGCTACGAAACCCCTCAGAGCCTTTATTTGTTTCCCTATCTAGACATGGGGATAGTAATTCCCATCTGGAACCAGGTGTGGTGGTGCATGCCTGTAATCCCAGAACTCGGGAGGCTGAGGCAGGAGGAGCATTTTGAGTTCGAAACCAGCCTGGGCTACAAAGTGAGCTCAAGCCCAGCCTGAATTGCATAGCAAGACCTTGTCTGAAAAACACTTAAAAAGAAAAAAAGAAAGAAAGAAAGCAGATTTTTTTCTATTTGGTACCAGAAATCGAACTCACAACCTTGCACTTGCTGGGCAGGTGCTGTGCCGCTGAGCTAAATCCCTGGCTGGGGACATACGTTTGGCAGTGGTAGCACACATACCAACCCAGCCTCAGCCCAGACTTTGGCAACGTTTGAGGTCCAGCCAAGCTTTCCTCTGCTTCATGAGCCCCAGGCTTGGCGAGGAGGCTGAGGATGACGAGTAAAGAGCCCAGCGTCTGGCCTCATGTGATCTGATGTGACAGGAGGAGACAGTAGAATTCTAGCAGGACAGCCCTCTGTCCAGCAGTTACATACTGGATGGCTTCTGTATGACCTGACCTTCCCAAGGAAGTGACGCATGAACATGGTCTACTCAGACGAGTGGACCTTGCCAAGTGAGGAAGCTACCCTTGGACTACACTAAATAAATCAGAGTATGAGGGGATGGAAGTATAGCTCAGTGGCAGAGCCCTGGGCAAGGTCCACGCCTGTAATCCCAGCACTCTGGGAGGCCGAGATGGGAGGATTACAAATTTGAGCCCAGTCTGGGCCACTTAGTAACTTGGTGATACCCTGTCTCAAAATTTAAAAAAAAAAAAAAAATTAAAAAGGGCTAGGAGCGCTGGGGATATAGCTCAGTGGAACAGCACCTGCCAGGCAAGTACAAGGTCCTGAGTTCAATTCCTGGTACCAAAAATAAATAAATAAATAAATAAATAAGGGCTGGGAGCTAGCTGTGGTGGTGTACATCTGTAATCCCAGTACTTGGGAGGCTGAGGCAGGAGGATCACTTAACTTTGAGGCCAGTCTGTGACATATAGTGAGTTCAAGTCCAGAATGGCTACATAGTGAGAACTTGTCTCAAAAAACAAAAACAAAACCAACAAAACAAAGGGCTTTAGGTTTACGCTCCAGTTATACTGTATAATAAAAATACAAAATTAGACAAGTAGGTCAATAGAAAGGCCAGCATGGAAAGGCCAGGGAAAGACCAATATATATGCATAGGAACTTGGCATGTGATAAGTATGACAAATCAAATATGGGAGGATAAAAATGCAGTGTTTTAAAATATATTTATTTACTTCTTGTCTCTTTTTAAGACAGGGTCTCGCTATGCAGTTCAGGCTGGTCTTGAGCTCACTTTGTAGCCCAGGCTGGTCTTGAACTCACAATGATCCTCCTGCCTCAGCCTCCCGAGTGCTGGGATTACAGGCGTGCGCCACCACGCCCGGCTCTAACTTTTTATTTTTAGAAAGGGTCTCACTATGTAGTTGAGGCTGGCCTTGAACTCATCATGGAGCCCAGGCTGACTTCAAACTCATGACAATCCTCCTGCCTTGGTGTCCAGAGTGCTGGGATTACAGGCATACACCATCATGCCCAGCTTATTTATTTTTACACTTGCTCTTTGTAGTGGATTATTAACTGGTGGTCACCTTATAACCCCCAGCTGAACTGAGTAAGCGTGCCTCTGGGTGTGGGAGGCCCACCTGGGGACTGTTGCCAGCAGCATAAGAGGCAGAACTGGAGAAGGAGAAGGAGGCTGTTGGGAGCTGGTGGAAGCTGCAAAGAGCTGTTGGTTGTTTGGAGGAGCTCG
>NW_004955493.1:7752598-7754877 GCF_000276665.1 Chinchilla lanigera
TTTTTTTTTTTTTTTTTTGGTATTGGGAATTGAACTCAGGACCTTGTGCTTGCCAGGCAGGTGCTGTGCCGCTGAGCCATATCCCCAGCCCAGGTGTTGGTTGCCCGTGTTCACCTCTGTCTCTTTGTCTCTTAGACCTAAGGACCCTTGGTCCAGCAGAGGAGATGTGGTGGTAGACCACTGCCATTGACTGCACCATCCAGAGATGGCTGGCCTCTTGAGGGCATGGGAAGGCATGGCCAAGAGAGAATAGGCACAGCAGAGAGTTCAGTGGAGGGATACTCCATGGTGCTGTGTTCCCAGGAGCCAAGGGGTGCGAGCAGGACTTGTGCCACTCTTTATCAGTCTCTGTGACTCTCTGGGAGTTTGTGCTTTCAGCACCCTCAACTTGCAGCTCTGGGTATGTAGAGACCCTAGCTCGTAGTCTCCAGAGCGGGGAAGGACCATTCTACCAGAGAATGTGGTAAGAATCCCATTGGATCTTTTGTTTTGTTTTGTTTTGAGACAGGGTCTCACCATATAGTTCAGGCTGGCCTTGAACTCACTTATGTAGCGCAGGCTGGCCTCAAATTCAGTGATTCACCTGCCTCAGCCTCTCGAGTGCTAGGATTATAGACAAGCATCACCATGCCAGGCTCCCATTGGATCTTTTTTTTTTTTTTCTTTTAGAAATATTTTTAGGGCCAGGGATATAGCTCAGCGGCACAAGCGCCTGCCTGGCAAGCACAAGGTCCTGAGTTCGATTCCTGGTACTAAAATAAAAAGAAATATTGGGCTGGGGATTTAGCTCAGTGGCACAGTGTCTGCCCAGCAAGTGCGAGGTCATGAGTTCTATTCCTGGTACCGGAAAAAAAAAAAGGAAAAATGGAAATATTTTTATTTAACAATTCCAAATGTCCAATAAATATGGGATAATTCAGACTTTCTACTTATTCATAAGTCAGTTTTTGGTGCAGTTTTAAAGAAATTTGTCTATTATTATAAAGCTATTAAAAATAACCTCTTGCTATATTGTTAATCTTTTGCAGCATTTGAATGTATTTCATTCTTTTGTTTTTCATTATATTTTATTTTCTACCTTTCTCTGTCTCTCTCTCTCTCTCAATTTTCTTTGCTTTCAAAACTGTTGTGGAAATTTTCTTCTTCTGGTTAAAAGTAACACCCCAGTCACTATGAGAACGTGCAGGGCCTTGATCTCAGGTCTGAACACCATGCTTCGCTAAGAGGAACCAGCGCTTTGCTGAGCAATGGCCGACTGTGGTTTTCTTTTTTCTTTTTGTCTTGTTGAGACAGGGTCTCACTATGCAGTTCAGGCTGGCCTTGAGCTCACTTTGTAGCCCAGGCTGATCTCAAACTCATGATGATCCTGCTGCCTCAGCCTCCCAAGTGCTGGGATTACAGGCCTGTGCCACCACCCCCAGCTCGACTCTGGTTTTCTTTATCTGAATATGTGTTTTGCCTTTGCTTTTGAAAGATCCTATCACACACAAAAAAAGAAAGATCCTATCACTAAGCCTGCAGACTTAGGTGGATACACATTTATCTTTCTGCAATCACGTGGAAGATAACCCACTGTTGTTACTTTCCAATTGTTGACTTTGAGAAGTAAACTCTGTTAAAAGAATAATTTAGACAAATTCAACAGTGTATTTGAGCAAAAAGGACAATTCGTCAATCAGAAAAAACCCAGAGCCAGAAGAAGTTTGGAGAGCTCCACTCTCCAACAGGGGCAGGGCCTGTTTAAGGACAGAACTAGGAAACAGAGTGTAGGCTTTTTTTTGTATTTGGAAAATGGTCTAATCTGTTGGCTGCTTGTGGTTGACGGATATGTAGCTGTTTTTCCAAAAATTAGACTCAGGAGGTAGATTTTCAGGGCTGGGGATATATCTCAGTGTCACAGCACCTGCCTGGCAAGCGCAAGGTCCTGAGTTTGATACCAGGTACTGAAAAAAAAAAAAAAGAAAGAAAATCTAACTCCTTTTTTGGTACCGGGAATTGAACTCACAACCTTGCATTTGCCAGGCAGGTACTGTGCCACTGAGCTACATACCCAGCCCTCCTCTGTTTTTTTTTTTTTTTTGGTACCAGGAATCAAACTTAGGACCTTGCACTTGCTAGGCAGGTGCTTATTCCACTGAGCTATATTCCCAGTCTGATTTTCAATTCCTTTAGTACTAAGTTAGGCTGTAGTTTGTCATGCAGGAGACAGCCTCCAGCTAGTGGCCTCCTTCCTGTTTAGCAGCTCTGAATCCATTTAGTATTTCTTTCTTTCTTTCTTT
>NW_004955493.1:7768477-7771730 GCF_000276665.1 Chinchilla lanigera
AGGCAGGGTCTCACTATGCAGTTCAGGTTGGACTTGAGCTCACTTTGTAGCCCAAGCTGGTCTCAAACTCGCAGCGAGCCTCAGCCTTGTGAGTGCTGGGATTACGGGCGTGTGCCACCATGCTTAGCTTTTTGTCTCGTTTTTCTTTCTTTCTTTCTGTCTCTCTGTCTGTCTGTCTTTTGTCTTTTTGAGACAGGATTTCACTATGCGGTTCAGGCTGGTCTGGAACTCCCAGCGATCCTCCTGCCTCAGCCTCTGGAGCGCTGGAATTACAGGCATGCGCCACCACGCCCACAGCATTTAGGGACCTGAGAGCAACAGTTAACTGGTTGGATTAGTGGGATGGGAAGTGGAGTAGCGCACAACAGGCCCGGGAAACAGCTCTTGAGAAAGCACTGATGTAATTCTGCCAGCTGAAGGCCTGAGAACAAGGAGAAGGACAATTCTCGAGAAGCCCAGGATTTCCTGACTGCTGCTGGCGAGAGCCGCAGGGAGCTTCAGTTTGGCTTCTGGCTAGTCCCTGCCAACTTGGGACTTCACACTACATTGGCCAGCGGTAACTTCCTGACGGACAAACCACACCCACCAAATATTCCGCAGGGCCCCCAAACACAGGAGAGGGAAGCGGTGGGGGCTGGCGCGGGGTCAGCAGCACGCAGCTCTCCGGGCGGAGCGGGAAGATCGGGGAGGCAGGTGAGACAGCGCGGAGGTGGGAAGCAACCCCTTGGGGTTGGCGGCCGAGGCTGGGAGTTCGCGTGAGGCAGCGCTTGCGAGTTCAGGTGGAACCATTTGGCCAGGTTGCGGAGCTCGGTAAATGGAGAAGGTGCGCCCCCTGGGAGCGGCGTTCGGTAGTGGAGGCTGGATGACCCAGATAAGGAGGGGCGGGGGGCCGCTCAAGATGGGGCTAGCTTGCCTGGCACAGTTTTCTTCTCGCAAAAGCTCGCCCTGTCCGGCATGATGGATTCCCGGGCTCCCAGAGTAGCTGGGCTGGACGAGACATTGAGAAAGGAACCACCGGCGCGTACCCCGCACCCGAGCTGGGAACTTTCCTGAACAGGGCCCCCATTCCTAACTCTGCTTCGAGGTGGGTATCATCAACCCCATTTTTCAGGTGAGAAAACCGAGGTTTGGTGACTTCCCAGGGCGGGGCGGGGTTTTTTTCTGTGACCCCTCGAGTCTTCCTTGGGCCCCTCACGACTCGTAAGATACGAACTTCCAGAGGTCTGGGGGAACCAGCATCGGGTATGAGATGCCCAAGCCTTCCCAGGGACGACAGCGTGAGCGCACTTTTTGGCGAAAACTGCGCCTCCCTTGTCGCGACAGTAGTGATTACTGTCGCTTTAAAAAGGCCGTCCCTTGAAATATGAAATCCTCACCACACGGGCACCCAGACATTTCTCCCTCACCCACACTGATCCCCACCACTGGTGACACCAGTCCTCCTTCACCGGCGAGTAGGAACTTGGGACTACATTTCCCAAGATCTCCCTGCAGAGGGGGTGGTGAGAAGAGCAGACTTCCGTTTCCGGCGGTCGCACTTTGGCGTGTCCGCGGCGATGCACATTTCTACAGCCCAAGTCCTTTCTCTGTAGCGCTCACGAGGGGACTACGTCCCCCAGCAGGCCCTGGCGCAGAGGTCAAGCGGCCCAGCTGCCATCTTTACTGTAGTCCTGTTCCCCGTTGCCGCAGGGGATAGCCTTAGCGCCTGGACTACAAATCCCGACTCGCCGCCCCTTTCCCTCCGGCCGCCATCTCGGCTGCAGGCCCCGCCCCGGCCCCGGCCATTGTCTCAGCGGAGCGGAGCTAAGGCAGCCGGGAAGACTGCAACTCCCGTCGGGCTTTGCGCCGCCGGGTGCGGGATTTTGGTAGTAGAGGCGGGCGGCGAGGCACTCAATCAAGGTGGCTGAATGAGGCGACCAGGAGAGGCTAGGTGGCCTGCCATCTTTATGGTAGTCTCTTTATTCTCTCGGTTCCGCCATGCTTAAGGAACTGTAGCAGTCTAGAAAACTACTATTCCCATCGCACCCATGCGATCGACTGCTGGTCAGGTGTACGCCCCTCTTCCGCCATCTTGCTTGTAGTCCTCGTTCCTTTTCACCTTTCCATTGTTCCTGACGAGTAGAAATGGCAGCGGGAAGGCAGCAGATGGACTGCGACTCCCGTCAGGTACTACACACGCGGAGGGTTGTGGATAGGAGGGCGTGTGAGTGCCTGGGAAGGAGGCCGGGGCGGGGGAGAACGCCATCTTGTTTGTAGTCCTCGTTCCCGCTCCTTTTCTATGCTCGGCAACGGGGAGCCTCGGGCCAACCGGACTAACACTCCCGGCGTGCTCTGCGCCCGGTTCCGCGCGCCTTCCGCCATCTTGTTTGTAGTGCCCGCCGGCCCGGGGCTCCCTTGTTTCCGCAGTAGCGCCAGCGTTCGCAGAACTACAACTCTCGTCGTGCCTCGCGCGCGCTCATCCTGGAAGGCGGAGGTGGTGGAGGGAGGCGGGGGCAGGGGGCGGGGCTCCTCTGGGAGAAGGAGGGAGTGGAGGAGGAGGCAAGGAGGAGGGAGGGGAGGGAAAGAGAGGAGGAAGGAGGAAGGAGCTGAGGAGGGATGAGAGAGGCGGCCAGGGCCCCGGGCCGAAGCAGCGCGGGGCCGTGGGGCCAGGGGGGCTGAGACACCCCAACTGCCCCGTCCCCCTCCCCTGCCCCGCTCTACCCTTTCCTCCCACGCTCCTGCTCGAGGAGGGGGTTTATTCAAATTTTATTTAAATTCCTCTCTCCGGAGGGTCGCGCGCTGGGGGAGGGGGAGAGGGCGGGGGCGCGCGCTGGCTGGGGGGCGGGGCCGAGCAGCTTCCTTCACCCCCGCCGCTCGCCCGGTCGCCGTAGAGCGGGGGGCCGCAGTCCAGGGGCGGGCCCAGGGGAGGGGGGCAGGTTACGGCGACCCCCCCCTCCCCGGGAACCGGCGGTGGGCGGGGCCTGAACCCCGGAAACGGCGGGGGGCCCAGGCCTGTCCCTGGACCCCTGGGCGGTGGGACCCGGGAAGGGGCCAGTTAAAGGGCCGGGGGCTCGGGAGAGGCGGGGCGGCGTGGGGGAGGGGAGCTGGGGCTCAGACCCGGGGCTGAGCGGGGCCCGGGCAGAAGCTGAGCACCCTGCGCCCGCGGAGCCCCCGTTGGTCTGGGGGGGCTGAGGGACTGAGCCCCCCAGAGGAGGACCTCCCCCTGGAAGGGCCGCGCCGCAGCCCGTGGGAGGGCCTCGCCCCCGGCGCCCCC
>NW_004955493.1:7772948-7775740 GCF_000276665.1 Chinchilla lanigera
AACTGCATAGTGAGACCCTGTGTCAAAAAGACCAAAAAAACCCACTATGTCAATTTGAGTAAGGTACGCACAACTGAACTGGATGCACAGTTCTGGGTGTGGCTGAGGGGTTACTGAAGACAGAACACACCCTGGGTAGGATTGTCACCTGAACAGCATAAGGGGAAACAAAGAAGGCAGGCTCACGTCTGTTTCTTCGCAGGAGCTCCGTCTCCACCTTTGCCTTAGACTGTCTCCCGGCACAGATGCTTCAGCCTCCAGATATAGAGCCACACGGGACCCTCCAGGCCTTTGACTGGACCCCGCTGTCTCCAGCACAGACCGCCCTTACCCACTCTTCCACACCTTCCTCTCCGGGCGGCCACTGTTTTTAAACCAGTCTTGTAAATCCTTATGTACTTAGGTATCTTGGATTAAATCACTTTCTCTAATGACCACTGACTGATACACAGATACATATCATCATTGATTTTCAAATTCCCAGATCTTTGGCAGGTCTTGTTACTGAAAGTCAAACTAGTAGAATTCCAATCTGAAAAAATCTTACTCTTGTCGATTTACTCTATTTTTTTCTTCTTTGATCTACAATCCAAGATTAAAGACCAACATCCAGCTGGTGGTGGTGCACACCTGTAATCCTAGCATTCAGGAGGCTGAGGCAGGAGGATCACTGTGAGTGTGAGACCAATCCGGGCTACAAAGTGAGTTCAAGGCCAGCCTGAACTGCATAGTGAGACCCTGTCTCAAAAGGACAAAAACAAAACAAAACAAAACAAAACAAGGCCAGGTGTGGTGGTGCACACCTATAATCCCAGCACTAGGGAGGCTGAGGCAGGAGGATCTTTGAGAGTTCGAGACCAGCCTGGGCTACAACGTGAGCTCAAGGCCAGCCTGAACTGCATGGCAAGACCCTGTCTGAAAAAGACAAAAATAAGGTACATCTGTGAAAAGAAATGTAGTGTTACCTACATCATGAATGTGAAGTGTCACATGGAAATTTCTACTGGCAGCAGAAAGCCCTGCTCCTGACATTTGACCCTCCAGGATGCTGACCTGTGGGTTGTACTGAAGTGTTCCATGGCCACCATATCCCCGCACATTGCTGAGTATTTCACTTCTGGTCACTAACCAGATCCAGGCAATTTTTTGATTATCTATCTCAGAAGTGATCACCAGCTTCTCACAGAGAAACTCTTCTCTTCGCTTGCCTTCCCTAGTTCAGTGTTTGTCTGAGTCGTCTGCTCTGTGGTTGTTGCTGACCCACGTGATGAGAGTTTGTTTAGTGGGTGTCTGCGGTGGGTTCTGATCCAGAAAACGGTTGTAGCCCTCTATATGGGGGCGCTGACTTTCCTGGGGACCCACAGGAATCTGTACTTTGTCCTTAGGGCTGTCCACAGGCTTTCCAGTTCTCTCCTTCCAGGCACATGGAAAGAGCTCCCATCTCTGACCTCTTCTAACTATGGCTGTGACTGATGAATAAAATGTGGGACTTACCCTGTGTCACTTGTGAGTGGCGCTATAAAAGTCAGGGTGTGTTTCACCACATTTTCCTGTTTCTAACGATAATCATGGGTGCTCACATGGAGATGGAGCTTTCTCCTCTGCCTTATTCTTTGAGTGACAAGGAGTAGACCTTCACCACTGACCAGCACTGGACTGCTGTCGTTACAAACTGAAGTGTTGTTACGCAGCACACCCCAGCCTGTGCTGACTGACATGGAAACTGGGAACTCCGGGGCATGCATTCAAAGGTAGCAGACAGTTCTGAAAGCAGCAGTGCACTCTCCTCCCTTGTCTTCTAGCAGCTCTCCTCTGAAGCCTGAGTCATGAGCAGCTTCTGACCCTGGCCTTCAGGCCAGCCAGCCGACTGATTCCCAGTGTGGTTTCACATGGGAAACCACTCCTGCGGAGTGATCTTTTTTGTTTTGTTTTGTTTTGGTTTGGTTTGGGTTTGGTTTTTCTCTGGTACTGGGAATCGAACTCACAACCTTGCGCTTGCCAGGCAAGTGCTGTGCCGCTGAGGTAAATCCCCCGCCACCTACTGAGTGATCTTAAACCATCCTTCCAAAGTCCTTAAAACTGAACGTACCAGCCTTGGTGGTACGGTGGCTGTAATCCCAGCACTTGGGACGCTGAGGCAGGAGAATCATTGCAAGTTCAAGACCAGTCTGGGCTACAAAGTGAGCTTAAGGCCATCCTGAACTGCATAGTGAAACCCTGTCTCAAAAAGATAAAACAGGGGCTGGGGATTTAGCTCAGTGGCACAGCGCCTGCCTGGCAAGTGCAAGGTCATGAATTCAATTCCCGGTACCGGAAACAAAACAAAACAAAAAACAAACCAAACAAACAAACAAAAAGACAAAACAAACAAACAAAAAAAACCAAAGTTCTTAAAACTGAATGTACCAGCCATAGTGGTGCATGGCTGTAATCCTAGCATTTGGGAGGCTGAGGAGGATCACTGTGACTTCCAGGTCAGCCTGGGCTACAAAGTGAGCTCAAAGGCAGCGTGAACTACATAGGAGGACCCTATCTCAAAAAAACAAAATAAAAAACCAAATGAATAAAGGAAACAGAACAATCTCTATCTATCCATCCATCATCTATCTATCTATCTATCTTCCTGCCTCAGCCTCCCAGGTAGCTGGAATTATTTGGTGTGTGTCACCAAGCCAAGTTCCAAATAACATTTCTGTAGAAAGAAAAAAGAACTTACTGGGGCTCACTGATGTTTTGTTTGGTTTGTTTGTGGGTTTTTTGTTTGTTTGTTTGCTTTTTTTTGTTTTTTTTTT
>NW_004955493.1:7780345-7810081 GCF_000276665.1 Chinchilla lanigera
CCTCGGGGGGCCGTGGACCCCGGCGTTCTGAGCGTTCCGCGCCCCGCGCCGCCCGGCCCCCCCGCTGCCGATGGCCGCCGACCCGCCGGGAGCTGCCGAGAAGGGAGAGATGGCTCCCGGGACACGTGTGAGGTGGGTTCATGCGGCTCCTCCGCACCCCCAGACCCGGGCAGCTCCCACTCCCATTCATCCTCAGCCCAGCCTCTCTCCACCTTCCCCGCCCCTAGCCTCACCCTCCCTCTGCTCCCGACGCTCCTCTCTAGCCCTCCTTCCCGTGACCTCAGCCGGGAACTGGCCTTCCTTCCCAGACCCTGCTTCCCCTTACAGCCCCCTGCACCCGCCCCTGCGGTCGCCGCCCTCTAGGGCCCTCCCCCGGGCGCTGGAGGGTCCCCTGCCCCGGGGATAGGTCCCTGGAAAGGGGAGACCTGGAGTAAGACTGACCGGGAAGAGACCCTCCAGGCCTGCGGAGTCCCTGTGGGATCTTGGAGGATCTGGTTTCCATGGGGAGGGGAGCCCCAGGGATTGCACACGCTTAGGTATGGAAAGCAGCCCGGGAAGCTGAGGGGGTCGAAGGCTGAGCCCATCCTGAGTCTGTGGGGACAGCGGAACTGTAGAACCCCAGGGATCCGGCGGACGGCCCAGGTTGACCTGAGAGAGCCTAGAGGATGCCAGGGGACGCAGGGACGGAGGAGTTGAGATCCTGGGCTGAGGAGGGTTTGTGAAGAAGCGTCTCAGAGGTGTCAGAGTCTTGAGAAGTTGGAGGGGCAGAGTGGACCATTAGAGATGAGGGCAAGGATCCCATTGGATCTGATGAGGATGCTGAGATTTGGGAGAAAGAGATTGGATGGCTGTTAGCTGTAAGCAGGGGAAAGGAGAGAGGGAGAAAGAAAAGTCTGGGGCTTCTGCTTAGGAATCTGTGGCGTGTTGGAGACAGACCTGGGGAATTGTGGGTCGGTGAGAGCCTCGGGCGTTCTGTGTTTGGATAACAGGGAAGAGTGCGGACCTCTCTGACATCAGGCCAGACAGGGAGCCGCTGGCTTTTGCACAGAGCTTTAGCTTGGGAGTCAGAGAGGTGGCCTCAGTGTCCTCCCTCCTGGCTAGGGAAGGACGCTGAGGAAGGGGTAGAGGAGGAATGAGGTGGGGAAGCCAGTTCTCACGGCTCCCAGAGGAGCTAGATAAGCAGCTGCAGGGAGAGAGGCCTTGAACAGAGAGTGGTCCCCATCCCTAACACGCAAACACGTGGGAGGGGTGACCTCCTCGCCCTGGTAGGTAGGAGAGCAAGCTCTGGTTCCCCAGGGTTGGGGCTGAGCTGCCGGTAATCTCCCAGACCGTGGCCCAGTGGGCCCATTTGACACTGCCACCATCTACCCACAGCCCTCGGCGTTGCTGACGCCCCCAATGTCGTCGAGCAGCCGGGGGCCGGGGGCCGGAGCGCGCCGACGCCGAACCCGCTGCCGTCGCTGCCGGGCCTGTGTGCGAACTGAGTGCGGGGACTGCCACTTCTGCCGAGACATGAAGAAGTTCGGGGGGCCCGGGCGCATGAAGCAGTCGTGCCTGCTCCGGCAGTGCACTGCCGTGAGTTCTGCCCCCACTACTGTCGGGCCCCTTTGAAGCTCAGGGACACATCCCTAGAAGTCACCTTTCACGCTGGCCCATGCACCTTTTGGGGTGGCTGGTGGCTGCTTCCCAGAGTTGCTGTTTATGGATTCACTTCCTTTATTCAGTCACTGATTTGTGTAAATGTCCATTTTTACCCTTATGTGGGGGCGGGGGTGGCAGTGTTAAGGTACTCAGAAGGGTCTGACCCGGCCTCTGCCTTTCCTCACCCCAGAGGAAAGCACAGGCGTATAGAAAGCTCAGCCCCCAGCTCTGGCTCCCCAGTTACCGTGCATGAAGAGTCTGTTCCCACAGCTGTCTCCTAGGAAGAGCTCTTGCCTTTCTCTGGCCTCTTCCCTATGAGGGTAGTCTGGAATTTGAGACCAGGCTCCCCCTTCGTTTGACCTTGAGCAAGTCATTTTGAACCTCAGGTACCTTTTCTGTAAAGTATTTCCTTTCCTGCCGGGCATGGTGACACATGCCTATAATCCCAGCACTTTGGGAGGCTGAGGCAGGAGGATCACTGCGAGTCTGAGGGCAGCCTGGGTTACATGGCAAGACCATGTCTTAAAAAAAAATTTCCTTTGCCGAGTTGTAAAGATTAAACAAATTCCACAAGGCCCAGTACACAGTAGGTATGAGGGAAACGTGGGCTTCCTCCCTGCCTTCCTCAGCTTTTGAGAGGCCTCAGGCTTCTGAGAGCTGCCCCAGGCTCTGACAGCTAGGAGGAGCCAGCTGCATCCTGCATCCCCCTCCCACACCACCACCTCCCTCTCTTCCTCCTGTCGCTCTTTCCTGGTTTGGATTTTCCACCCCATAGTATCTCTCTTCCTCTGTCTCCCAGCCCCTTGCCTCATGTTCCCGTTTCTTCTCTCTCTCCCTTCTCTTGATCCTGTCTCACGGCCTTCAGCATCCCTCGTGTCATCCTGTATCACCACGGTCCTCCCTAAAGTCCTGTTACCTAACTATTGCTCCTGTTTTTCCCAGGATTAGGTAGTTGCCTTTAGTGTTCTCAGGGTCTTGCCAAAATTGGATTCACTGTGGGATCCAGAGCCACTCTTAAGCTGCTCACTGAACATCATCAGAATCCCCCTAAGCTGCTGCTGCATTGCTGCATTTTCTTTAACTTTCTCTGAATATTGTCATGTTTCCCTCCCGCTAAAGCCAACTGTAATTTCAGGGTCACTCTGGCCTTGGATCTAGCTGTAACAATCACAGCAGTGATAATAAGTGTGCATCCAATGCCTTTCCTACATTATCTTGCCCTTAGAACGGTCTTGTAAGGGAGAGTCTTAGCCCCATTTTACAGATGCAGAAACAGAGACTTTTGAGGTTCAGTCAGTGGTTGGGAAGTCAGACTGCCAAAAAGAAACAAACTCAGGATTTTACTCAGCTGTGTGTATGGGTTCTGAATCTTGAGCAACTGGCCAGGGTCCCCAGAAGGAAGTCTTTCCCCTGTTGTTTGCTTTTGGGGTCCCTGATGTCCCCTCTCCCTCAACAGCCCGTGCTCCCACACACAGCTGTGTGCCTCTTGTGTGGGGAGGCTGGGAAGGAGGACACAGTGGAGGGAGAGGAAGAGAAATTTGGTTTGAGCCTCATGGAGTGTACAATCTGCAACGAGATCGTCCACCCTGGCTGCCTGAAGGTGATAGCTCTGGGAACTGTGGTGTCTGGGGTGGGGCAGAGTGTCAGGGAGCAAGAGGCGGGCCATATTCACCTTAGGTTTCCCGGGACCCCCTCATCCACTCCCTGCCCTCTTGCCCACAGATGGGGAAGGCTGAGGGTGTCATCAATGCGGAGATCCCCAACTGCTGGGAGTGCCCTCGCTGTACCCAGGAAGGCCGCACCAGCAAGGTAGGGGCAGAGCTGGGCTGAGTACTGCCTTCTGGGTAGCGGGTTGGGGAGGTGTGCAGGGCCTCACCGCCAGCTTTCATCTCCCCAGGATTCAGGTGAGGGGCCAGGCCGCCGCAGGGCTGACAACGGCGAGGAGGGTGCCAGCCTAGGGAGTGGATGGAAGCTGACGGAGGAGCTGCCACTCCCACCGCCTCCACCCAGGCGCAAGGGCCCTCTACCTGCTGGCCCCCCGCCTGAGGATGTGCCTGGGCCCCCCAAACGAAAGGAGAGGGAGGCAGGGAATGAGCCCCCTACCCCAAGAAAAAAGGTGAGGCCATGAGGCATGCTCACTAGGTCCAGCCTAAGGGATTCTGGGAGCTGTAGTCCTCCCCCCTTTTTCTACTGTGGGTGGGCCTAGGAAGCAGCCACCTTGAGTTCTTCTAGAGGTTGTTGGGACATGTAGTTCAGTAGTTCAGGGGTGGGGCATGCTTGCTGTGAAGAAATGCAGGTGAGGGGGAACTGGTACAGCCAGGAAGCCCTGGGAGCCCTGCCTGGGTGGGTTAGGGAGGAAGAAGAGAGCATGCTCAAACTGCTACAGAGGTGGGAGGGGTTGGAAAGAGCCTGAGGCCAATGAAAGAGGAGATGAGAGCATGCTCAGTAAGCCAAGCCACTGATTGTAAGGTGAGCATGCTCAGAGTTCTTCCTGGGATGGGGGCTTCTGGGATTTGTAGTCTTAAGAGGTGGGCATGGACCTTAATTGTGCAGGCATTGAGGGCCTAATGGGGTCTGTCCCTTCCCCCATATCTCCCTCTTGCTCTGGTAGGTGAAAGGAGGCAGAGAGAGGCACCTGAAGAAGGTGGGTGGAGACGCCTGCCTCCTCCGAGGATCGGACCCAGGCGGCCCAGGCCTTCTGCCCCCCAGGGTTCTGAATCCGAGCCAGGCATTCTCGTCCTGCCACCCTGGGCTCCCTCCCGAGAGCTGGGAGGTGTGCCAGGGACCTCTTCCCTCCCCCTCCCACCTTTCCTTGCCCCACCCTCCACCATGGTGATGAAGCTCTGTCCCTTCCTGCTCCCTCTGTCTTGTCCTAGGCTCATGTGATTCCCCATGGGTGTCTGGACCCCTGGGAAGAGTTGGGTGGGAGAGTGGGTTGAGTCCAGGCCACAAGAACCTCTCCCCTCCCAAGAATATCTAGGATGTCATCTGTCCCATTTGCTTCATCTCTCCAAGCTTTGAAGGGGAAAGAACTGAGTTCAAATTCCTGCCCAACTGCTGTTTCACTTGATCTTGGCAGCTTGTCAGCTGTTCTGAGCCTCAATTTCCTCATCTGTAAAATGGAGATGAAACTACACGCCATAACCTCCCTATATCATAGTGCTATATAAATCTAATGAGATTACAAAAGTAAATGAGCTTTGTAAATTATAACGTTCGCTTAGATTCAAGAGAAATGAGGTGCTGTGAGGTTAAGAGAATTGTCCGATGTCACCTAGCAAAGCCAGAATTTAGATGTTACTGTGCACTGACTAAACGCAAGGGTCTATCTGATTGTCTTGTTCAAACCCTGTGTCCACTATTTGTCAGTTTTTGACTTTGGACAAGTAAATGAGTCTCTTGGAGCCTCGGTTTACCATGTCTAAGAGGAGTGGCTCCCGTTGCCAGTACGTTGTACGGCGAGGGCGTAAGGAGTCAGTGAGACTTAGTGCTCCACACAGGGCCACATGATGATACGCGGTGGCCTCTGCGTGTCATAGTTGATGAAGCAGGGGCTTTCCAAGGCCAGTCAGTTGATAGGCAAGCTGGCCCGCCGAACTTCTCTCAGTATCTCTCTGCTTTGGGAAGTGCACAAGCCGTTGGAAGCCGTAAGGCTCTAAATCCTTGGAAGTGGCACCTTCACAGTACAGATAAGGAAACTGAAGTCCAGAGGTGGCCAAGGTGTCACATTGTTCAGGAGCAGTGTGGAACTCAGGACTGTCCCTTGGGCTGTTCTTCCCCTGGTCACTCCTCGTGGGTGGGGGGCGGATAGGAAAGTATGTCCTGGGCCCTAGAACAGCCTTAGCCTGTCTCTTTGCAGAAACCAAAGCCGCCTTTGGCCTCCGCTGAGGGCCCAGCGGTGCCGTCCCCATCGCCCCAGAGAGAGAAGCTGGAACGTTTCAAGCGGATGTGCCAGCTACTGGAGCGGGTGCCTGACACCTCTTCGTCCTCTTCGGACTCAGACTCAGATTCCGATTCATCAGGCACATCGCTGAGTGAGGATGAGGCCCCCGGCGAGGCCCGGAATGGGCGACGGCCGGCCCGGGGCAGCTCTGGCGAGAAAGAGAACCGTGGGGGGCGGCGGGCTGTGCGCCCTGGCAGTGGGGGACCCCTGCTCAGCTGGCCCCTGGGCCCGGCTCCACCACCCCGGCCTCCGCAGCTGGAGCGGCATGTGGTACGCCCTCCCCCTCGGAGCCCTGAGCCTGACACGCTGCCTCTGGCTGCTGGATCCGACCACCCTCTGCCCCGGGCTGCCTGGCTTCGCGTCTTCCAGCACCTCGGGCCCCGAGAGCTGTGTGTCTGCATGCGAGTTTGCCGGACTTGGAGCCGCTGGTAAGTGGCTGGACAGGCCTGAGTTCCATTGCTGACACGCTTCTCACTTGCTGCGTGACCTGCAGAAGGTATCTAATCCTGCCTGGGCCTTGTACTTCTACAGTGTGTATGGTAGTGTGTGCTTCGTATTTACTGCACACAGGCTGCCTTCCACTCAGGAGCCCCCTTAGCCCTCACAGCAGCTTCGTGAGGAGGAATCGGTCCCCGGTTCCGGGTGAAGCTGAGGCCCAAGGTGATGTGGAAAGTGGCGGGACCAGGAATTTGAACCTCAGCTCTCTGGCTTCAGCATCCTTCCCCTTAATAATAGCTGTTTATACTGAGTGCCTAGTGTGTGCTGAGTGTGCTGTCCAATGTGATGTGTGCTGTAACGTGTTACCTGACTTTTCATGCTCTCTTTTCTGAGGACAGTCTGTTGATCCCCTTTAAATAGGAGAAGGTCCTGCCCTGGGGTAGCCCCAACTCTGAGGTAACTATACCCGGACCTTCCAGCGCAGTCCCCACTCACCCCTACTGCCTCCTGAACCTTGGTCAGAAATGTCTGTCATCCTCCCAAGCCTCTTGTCTCCCTGATCCGCCCCCAACAGGATTCCTTCTCCTCTCCATCCCCCAGCACCCTGTTCCTCTCCTGGAGCACCCAGCGGCCTTCAGTATGTTGACAAGCCTTCATTTACTGATTTTCATGTCCATCAGCTGCTGGGGCAGGGATGGGTACTGTGTCTATTTTATCTTCATGTCCCCAGCATGAGACAAAGGGCAGTGTAGATGCTCTAGAAATGTTTAATGAGAAAATTCAAGCTCTTTCCCAGCGCTCACTGTGGATTAAGCTGCCCGTTGAGCACTTCACAGCTGTTAGCTGATTTGTTCCTCTAATAGCAGCTCTGTGAGGGAGCAGGGGACTCCTGAAGCAACAGTACGAGTTAGTGGCTGAACCGAACTCCAGAGCTCTTTTCTAGGCACCAGTTCTGGAGGGCGAGTGCCTGCTTGCTGATCTCTTCTTAGCCCCGGGAACTGGAGTGCAAGCTCTGGAGGCAAATCGCCTGTGGAAGGTTCTTGTTCTTCCTGCGAGGAGCCCTATGCCCTTGGGTTAGTTTTTTAGCTTCCCCATGCCTGAGTTTCATTATCTGTAAACTCCAGATAATCAAAGCTGTCACCCAGTGGGTTTGTGTGCCAGGGCACATAGAGATCTGGTCAGAGTACTGGGAAAGTAGAAAATGTTCAGGGCCTTAATGTGGTCATTGTTGTAAATCAGTTACAAGTACTTACTGAAAGTCAGCCTTCCAGTCAATCTGCAACATAGAAGCAGATAGTTACAGAAATTGCTGGGAATGACTACCCTCCTCACAGTGTTAAGTGAGAAAATGTGAGGCCCCTTCAAGGCCAGCTCTGCATTTGGCACGTGAGACCCAAAACTGGAAAGGCCCTGATTCCTGCCTCAGAGACCAGTGGACAAAGCAGAGACACTGGATTGCAGTGGTTTCCAGCATGAGCCCTGGCACCTGGCACCTACAGGTTTCATCAGTTGTGACCTCTATGGCTAAACCTCAAAAGACCCTAGTTTTCTCATTTGTAGTCTGGGGTCATTTTAATACAGTGGTGCAGAGGCTGAGGCAGAAAGATGAAGGCAAGTTCCAGGTCACCTGGGCTACAGAGGAAGACCCTGTCTCTAAACATTAATAAGAGTCTTACCTTAGTATCCACGGAGATTTGCTCTGAGATACACACACACACTAAAATCTAAAGATGATCAAGTCTTCTGTGTAAATTGGTACCAATACTTGGATTTAACCTATGCACATTCTCCCATATACTTTTTTTTTTAGTACCGGGAATTGAACTCAGGACCTTGTGCTTGCCAAGCAGGTGTTGTGCCGCTGAGCTATATCGCTGGCCGTCTCATATACTTTATTTTGTTTTGTTTTGTTTTGTTTTGTTTTTTGAGAGGAGATCTCAGGAAATAGGCGTTTTGGCCCAGTGTGGTAGCACATGCCTATAAGTAATCCCAGCCAAAAGAAAGAAGGAAAGAAAGAAGAAAAGAAGCAAGCTAAGAAAGAAAAGAAAGAGGGAGGGAAGGAGAGGGAGAGAGACAGGAAAGGACAAGAGAAAAGAATATGCGGTTTAGGCTGACTTTGAACTCACTATGTATTGGGGGTTTTTTGTCTTTTTGAGACAGGGTCTCACTATGCAGTTTGGGCTGGCCCTCAACTCACTATGTAGCCCAGGCTGCCCTCGAACTCAAAGCAATCCTCCTGCCTCAGCCTCCCGCGTGCTGGGATTGAACTCACTATGTTAACCCAGGTTGGCCACAAAGTTGTGGCAATCCTCTTGCCTCAGCCTCCCAAGTACTGGGATTATAAGCATGTGCCACCATGCCCAGCCCTCCCATTTACTTCTATCTTTTTTTTTTTTTTTTTTTGGTTTTTCTCCGGTACTGGGAACCGAACTCACGACCTTGCGCTTGCCAGGCAGGCGCTTTGCCGCTGAGCTAAATCCCCAGCCCCACCTCCCACTTACTTTAAAACACCCATAGATTACTTATGATACCTAACATAAATGCCGTGTAAATAGTGAGTACTGTTTAGAGAGCAAGAACCAAAAGAGATGTGAATATGTTCAATATAGGTGTAATTGTTTTGGTATATTTTCTTACTTCTTTTTCTTTCTTTTTTCATTTATTCATTTATTCATTCATTCAAGTTTTTTTGGTGGTGCTAGGAAGGGAAGCCAGGGACTCACACATGCTAGGCTAGTGCTCTGTCACTATTCTGTACCCATAGCCTTTCTGTGTTTTATTTTGAGACAAGGTCTGAGTTGCCCAGGCTATACTTGAACTTGTAACCTTCCTGCCTCAGCATCCTAAATAGCTGGTAGTATATTTTGAATATGCTTAATCTGCAGGTGGTGGCAGATGTGGAACCCATGAATGCAGAGGGCCAATTGTATTTACTTGATGCAGATTAAATGAGGTGGTTCCGGCAAAATACTTAGCACAGTGCTGCTTAGCACAGTGCCTGGAGGGTACTAAATGCTCCATAAAATGGTGCTTTTTAGGGAGAGAGGGGAGGGGAGGGCAGAGCAAGAGCCTAAAGGGGCCATAGTATGGGACAAATAGGAGGTTTTGCCAGGTTGCGTGTAGTAGCAGATGTGGTGGGGTGGGGCTTGGGTTGAGAATATTCATTCATTCATTCATTCATTGTCTTTTTGAGACAGGCTTTCCTTGTGCAGTTCAGGCTGACCTCAAACTCACAGCGCTCCTCCTGCCTCAGCCTCCCTAGTGCTGGGATTATAGGCATCTGCTACCACGCCTAGCTAAGAACTTTTCATGTATAAGAATGGCTTGTAGGGCTGGGGATATAGCTCAGCGGCACAAGCGCCTCCCTGGCAAGGGCAAGGTCCTGAGTTTGATTCCCAGTACCAAAAAAAAAGAATGGCTTGGGTGTTGTGACTCACGAGCTATGGGTATAACTGGGGAAATCTTAGTTGAGATTGTAGCATAGGAGCTGGATGAGAAACAGTATCCTTCCCCAAACTTGGGGATCAGAGGTGTGGGCTCCGGGGAAAGTGAAGAACTCAGATTTGACCTGTGAAAGGCAGGTGGGCCAGTAAGGTAGAGCAGGAACAGCACTTGGAGCTGCTGACTCAGCGCCTAACAGAAAGATACGTGCTGGGCAGTTTCCAGCCTATAGGGACCGGCTTCAGTGGAGAGAGAGGAGGAAGGATGTTAGTGTTCGTGAGTTAGAGAAAGAGCAACCCAAGAATTGGAGGAGATCAAGGATGGAGATGTGCTTTAAAGAGAAGAGAGGTCGAGTAGGGGAGGGGAAGGGAAGAAAGGGTGGGTGAGCCAGGGTAGATAACTGCGAGAGGTCATGGGAGATAAGGACCAGGAGGTGGTAGTTGAATTTTGCTACAAGAAGGTCTTGGTGTTTCTGTGCTTCGTTTGAGTAGATTGGACCAAAGCCAGACTGCATGGAGGTGAGCCTCACCCTTGGCTCTTTGTATATAGAGTTCCAGGTCTCTGCCCAGACCCCGCTACTGCTCAGTAATGAATTTTTTGCTTTTTTTTTTTGAAACAGTCTTGCTCTGTAGCCCAGGCTAGTTGATCCACCTGCCTCAGCCTCCCAGCTGCTGGGATTACAGGCATGTACCACCTCACTTGGCTGAACAAGTTTTGTTTTTGTTCTCGTCTTTTTGAAGACAAGAGTTTCACTATGCAGTTCAGGCTGTCCTTGATCTCACTTTGTAGCCCAAAGTGAGCTCACAGTGATCCTCCTGCCTCAGCCTCCCCAGTGTTGGAATTACATGTGTCATCATCCCTCGTTGAACAAGTTTTTAACTTTTGTAATTGTAAGAAGAAGGAAAATGAAAATGTTCTAGGGCTATTGTGAGATTAAATCTTTAAAGCAAAGAACAGTACTTGGCATGTAGTAAACCTTGGGAAAAACATGTCGTTCGTGCTGTAGTCAGTATCACCACTGTTATAATAGGATGAATGGCCCAACGTGGTGGTGTACTTCTGTAATCTCAGCCTTTAGGAGGCTGAGGCAGGAGGATTGCTGTGAGCTCCAGGCCAGTCTGAACGGCATAGTGAGACCCTGTCTTAAAATAAACAAAGAAGATAACCAAGGGAAGGCTCTGAGGAAGTGGTAGCATTTGACCCCAAGGACTGAGTCAGAGGGGACAGGGAGAGGCTTTGCGTCCAGCAGTTCACTGAATGGAAAGAGAAAAGGAGTAGAGGCTGGGTTGAGAGTGCATTTTTTCCTCCACTTTTTATTTTATTTTATTTTTTCTATTTTTGAGCTAGGATCTCTCTGTGTAGTACAGGCCGACTTAAACTCGCTATGTAGCCTGGCTGGCCTCAGACTTGGAGTGGTCTTGCCTCAGCCTTCAGAGTGCTGAAATAATAGGCATGTACCAGCATGCCCGGCTCCTTCACGTTTTTTTTTTTTTTTTTTGTCTTTTTGAGATAGGGTCTTGGTATGCCGTTCAGGCTGGCCTTGAGCTCACTTTGTAGCCCAGGCTGGTCTTGAACTCACAATGATCCTCCTGCCTCAGCCTCCTGAGTGCTGGGATTACAGGCATGCACCATCACCCAGCTCCTCCATTTTTCATTCTTTTTTTTTTTTGTAGTAGGAATTGAACTCAAGACCTTTCACTTGCCAAGCAGGCACTGTGCCACTGAGCTATATCCCCGGCCCTTTTTTGTTTTTTGAGACAGGATCCCACTGTGTAGTTTAGGCTGGCCTTGGATTTTTTGCAGGGCTTATTTTTGTTTTTGTTTTTTTGTCTGTTAGAGACAGAATCTCACTATGCAGTTCAGGCTTCCCTTTAGCTCACTTTGTAGCCCAGGCTGGCCACAAACTCACAGTGATCCTCCTGCCTCAGCCTCCCTGAGTGCTGGGATTACAGGTGTCTGCCATCATGCCCAGCTTTCACTTTACATCCTTAAAATTGGAAAGATTTACAAATGTTTATTGAGTGGAGGGAATCAGGGAGAGAGATGAAAGTGGTGGGGTGGGGTGGGGAATGATCGGAGGGGACAGGAAAGTGGGTAGCAGAGGAGTTTTGTTCTGACTGAAGCCTAGATGAATACTTCCACTATTCACTGAAATGTCACATAAGGGCTCCGGAGTGTGTTTGGCAGTTTTTGTTCGTTTTTGAGTAGCCATGTGCCCAATCTGGCCCAAACTTACGTGCTTTAGCACTCTTCCTGCCTGTGCTTCCTGAGTAGCTGGAATTACAAGTGCATATTACCTTGCCAGGCTGTTTTTATTTATTTACTGTTTGGTTTGTTTGGTTGATTGTTTGGTTTTCTGAGACAGGGTCTTGCTATGTACATAGTTCAGGCTGGCCTTGAACTCACTGGCCAAGAACTTGTGATCCTCCTGGTCCGCCCCTCAAGTGCTGGGATCACAGGTGTGCACTACCATGTCTGGCTGCTTGGCAGTTTTTTTTTTTAGACAGAGTCTTGCCATGTAGCCCAGGCTGGCCTCATGGCGATCTTCCTGCTTCAGCCTCCCTAATGCTGGGATTACAGGTGTGTGCCACCACTTCCGGCCTGCCTGCAGTTTTAAGTGTCACAAAATCATGGCTTAATCCTGTCTGTATTAAAACAATAATTGATTTTAAGTGAAGAGTGGATAATTTGAAGGTAAATTTCATGTTCTGCACATAAGAGGAGAGTAAATGAGTGCAGTTTGGATATCTCTGCTCCAGCCTGGGGCTGGAAGGGACAGTCTTGTAGAGTCGTGAGGAGTGTGAAGGAAGGCATAGCGCTCTTCCAGGCCCACCTGTTGGTTCTGACAGCCCGTTCAGTTCAGTGGGAATCTCCTGACATGCCTTTGATAACTGATGAACTAGAAGACAGTTCTCAAACTGAATCCAAGATACTTTAGTGTGCTGTAATTCTGACCACCTTAGGAGAGGTGGGGAAGGGTTCCATGGTGAAGTAAGTTTGGCAAACCCTTCTCTCATTCACAGGATGTTGGACTGGTTGAGGCTCTTGGAGTGCTGGGGTCGGGAAACCTGTCTTAACTTTGTTCAGACCTCATTTCTTTTTTGTAGCTTCAGTACCTGGGACCTGCTAGGTCCTCCATAAACATTTAGTGAATGAATGCAGAGCCACAAAGGAGGTGTCTAGGGGCAGCTCAGTGGACGCACTAAGCAGTTTGCACTAGTTTAGTTCATTCTTCTGTGGATGTGCAACAAGTAACCTGTGTCTTACGCCCGGGAGTGTCGGGATATTGGACGTGTAGAGGAGAAAAAAGCTGAGTCTATCCTTGCGGAGTTTACGGTCTGACTAGAGGGCACAGTAATCGGAGAAAGAACAGATCAGGCTGTAAGTCCAGCACTGGCTGTTGAGGTGGCAGCGATGAGTAGAGGAGATGAGACGTGCGTGAGCCACCATAAACGGTGACAGGCAGGTCAGGGAGCCCGAAGGCAGGGAGCTGGGGGCTGCTCCCAGATCCCTTTGGCCTCACATCAAAAGTGTAGCCGGTGTTCGTGTAGTTATTTGGCAAGACCCTTTGTAAGTTGTGGGGCCCGCAGTGTGTAATTACCTAATTTGATCTAACACTCCCCGTGGGGGCAGTCTGGGTTATTATCTTCCTTTCATAAAAGAGACCTCTGAGGTCCAGGGAGAGGAACAGACTTGCCCAGGGTCTTGCATCCAGTCAGTGGTGAACTTGGGTCCCAAACCCAGTGCTCTTGGCCTCAAGCCCGGAGCTTCTCGATGCCAGGGAACTACAGCGAACTGCTGGGAGCGTGGGTGGTGTGGTTTCTCCAAGAGCTGAGGCTGTCTCTGTCTCCTCCCTGTGGCTGGCAGGTGCTACGACAAGCGTCTGTGGCCTCGAATGGACCTGAGCAGGCGGAAGTCACTGACACCGCCCATGCTTAGTGGGGTGGTTCGCCGCCAGCCCCGGGCCCTGGACCTCAGCTGGACAGGTGTCTCCAAGAAGCAGCTCATGTGGCTTCTGAACCGACTGCAAGGTAGGGTGGGTAGGACAGGCACAGGGACAGGCCAGGGGCGGAGTCCCTGACATACAGATGAGCTCCGTCCCGGGAGAATGTTAAGTTGGATTCATTCATAAGTCTGCCAGGGGTCCTGTGTCCCTTTCCCACAGATACACACTGTAACGCGTAAAAACCCAAATGTGATGTCCATTCATATCCGTGAAACTTTGCTGCTTGAATGTGTGTAAGTTGGAGACTCACTGCGTTGCTTTCTGACCCACCCCCACAACACACATACCAGGCCTGCAGGAGTTGGTGCTCTCCGGCTGCTCCTGGCTGTCTGTCTCTGCCCTGGGCTCAGCCCCACTGCCAGCCCTTCGGCTCCTGGACCTCCGCTGGATTGAGGATGTGAAAGACTCCCAGCTCCGAGAGCTACTGTTGCCTCCACCAGACACCAAACCAGGTGCAGCGTCTGTGTGCTCATCTGTGGAATGGGTTGGCAAGATGAGGGTGTGGTCTCTCCAGGTCTTTCATGACTCATGCTGGGTGTTCAAGAATTGGAAGATAGGGAGGAGTGCATGAGTTGAAGAGAGGCCCTTCCTGCTGCTGTTGGTTCATTCGCTCGTGCTGTGTGCTTTGAACTGAGTCCTGGAAGGACAGTGTGTTCCCAGGGAGGATGAGGCATGATCTGAGCAGACTGGTGGGGCAGGAGGCCCATGCTGGCAGAAGCCGGTGCTGGGGGCAGAGGCCTGATCACCCCGGGGTCCTACGAAGGTGGAGGGACAGGGGCCCTGGGGCCTCAGGGCTCTTTGGAAAGGCAGGAGATGGGGGGTACCGGCTGCATCCTCACTGGCTCTTAATAGTCACTTCTCCACCCTGGAACCAGGGGAACCATCCAGAAGGGTGTGTGCCCATGTCCACCCTGTGCTCTAAACAGTCACCATCCCCAGTACTCCTTGGATAAGGCCAGTGTCTTCACCCCGTTGCTGAGACCTGGTATAGTCTGGCTCGCACTGACTACTAGCTCTGTCTTGCAGCCTAAGGCCTTCCCCAGTCCTCTTTCTGCCTCTTATGCTGTCCTCCTCCACCTCTCTAGCTGGCATTAAACCTCTTGTCAGGCCTCAGCATAAAGGCCTCTTCCTAGAAGTTCCCGACTGCCCCTCTCCCTCCTTCCTCGCATATTACCGTGCAGGTATGCTGCTGAAGGTCAGCGTCCTCTCTGCTAGGCTCTTAGGCAAAGCCTGTCTGCTCACCCTAGCCCCTTACTTAGTATTTGTGAGAAAGAATCGAATGAATAGACAATCAGGATGGGAGAGATCCAGTTTGAGGGGTGAGTTCCCACAGGGGACTTCTTGGCAGAGTAAAAGGGTCTTCCTTCTCAGCACTCCTTCGTAGCACTCTTTCTGGCTCCCTTTTTCCTGCCCTACTGCTCTTTACAGCAGCCCTTGTGGGGGGTAGGGGTCAGGAGTCTCCCCATCTTCTAGATGAAGGACGCAGACCCAGCTGACTGAGGTGAGTGATTATTGCCAGTCCCAAAGGCAGAGCTAGGCTGCAGCATTACCTGTTATCCACTCTTACTGAATTAGACTAAGCCAGAAAGACAGGAGGGTGTGAGGTAGGGATTGAGACCATGTGTTTCATGAGGTGAGACAGTTCCAGCTGGCTAACAGACCAGCACCTCTTCTTTTGTGCTCAGTTCAGTTCAAGCCCTTTGTCTTGAGCTTGCAAAAAGGAGCTTTCCTGGCCCTCAGGCTTGTTGTGCAACTTAGGCCTTCACACACCTCTCCTCTCTCCTGGCTCCCTGGCCTCCAGCAGGATTACCATAGCAATAGTACAATTCTACTTCCCGGCTTTTGCCCTTTGCCTGTATTCCTCTCCCACACTGGTACACTGTAAACCTCGAAGGCCCAGCTTAAGCACCAGCACCCCCTTACTGATGCCCGCTCCACACTGCCAGGCCGCAGGTGACTCTCTTTGCTCCAGTGACGGTTAGCTGTGATCAAAATTGAGGGCATCTGCAGATGTTCCCCCTCTCCAGACTGTCAGCTCCTAGGACCAGGAAGAGAGAACAGAATCTTGGGCAGTGATGGCAGACTTTTCAGAGCCTTCAGTGACAAACAGCTGGTCGCTGTCACGCGTGCCATAGGTTTGCCACACTGAGCTAGGCTATGCCAGGTTGAGCATACACAGAGGTGGCCTGGCGTGTAACAGAAGTGATACGTTGGTGCAGGTCAGGGAGTGGCACTAGCGGGCCTGCTGCAGCCAGTAGTCCCCAGGTAAGCTGGGAGCCCAGGGATGCCTGACAGTCATTCGAGAAGAATTCAGTCCTGTGCAGATTTCATAAAGTGCCTGGAGGCAGGTTTCGTAAATCTGGCATCTGATGGAGTTTCTGTCAGGGCCAGGCTGCTGTCTGGCAAGCAGGTAGCCTTGTGTTAAGATTGGATGTAGTCACCAGGCCTGGGTTTTTTGGTTCCATTATTTCCTAATCGTGTGATCTTGGACAGAAGGCTTTATGGTACAAGCCTCAGTTTTCCCGTCTGTTAACAGGGATGATGATTAGAGAACTTGTCTCCCAAGGCTGGCGTTCTTACAGTTTGATCTTCGGCCCAGTGGCATCAATATCAGGAGACCTGATCAGAAAAGTAAACCCTGTTGTGTGTGGTGGCGCATACCTGCAATACCACAAGCTTCAGGAGGCTGAGGCAGGAGGATCCCGAGTTCAAGGCCAGCCTGCACTACAAAGCAAGATCCTGTCTCAAAAAAATTTAAAAAAGAAAAACCAACCTGAAGGGTTCACAGTAGACACTATTAGAACTCTAGGGTGGAGCCTGCAGCCTAGCCTCCCAGCACAGAGGGGAAAGGGCAGACTGTGTGCTTTGGATTCAGGGAGGAGGCCTCTGAGCTCAGACCTGAAAGCTGGGCATGGGCACAGTTTCTCATGCAGAACCACTTGTGGAGTATAACCTCGTGTTTGGGGTGGAGAGCTGTTAGCAGCTGAGCCAGGGATGAGACCTGATAGAAATGGAATGTTCTACAACCAAGGAGACTGGATTTCTTTCTCTTTTTCTTTCTTTCTTTTCTTTTCTTTCCTTCCTTCCTTTTTCTTTCTGTCTGTCTGTCTGTCTTTCTTTCTTGCTTTCTTTCCTGGGAATTGAACTCGCAACCTCGTGTTTGCCAGGCAGGCGCTGTGCTGCTGAGCTAAATCCCTAGTTCCGAGACTGGATTTCTTTGAGCTGTTCTGTTTTTAGTGGAGGAGGGAAATTGCCCCATTGGTGTTTGAAACAAGTTCTCTCCGAGTGCCTGGAGAGACTGGAAGGAGAGGACTGAGCGGTTCAGAAAAGTGCTGTGGACCTAGTGGTGACCAAGGGGACTGGAGCGCTCCAGGTGACCAGAGTGTAGTCATGGGAGGAGGAAGGGGTGGTGTGGGGCTGTGTCCTCTTAAGGATTGCTGTGTTGAGTGAGTGGATGGAAATACGTTGGGCACTCTGCTTTGTGTCCGTTGCTGAGGCTGCAGCAGTGAGGAAAAGCCCTGCCTTCGTGGACCTCCTGTTCTCGCGAGGAGAGGAAGGTTAATGTGAAGAAATGTATATGACATGCCAGCCACAAAGGGGAAGGGCAGGAAGGTAGGGGCGTGGGGAGCACTGCAGGAGCAGTCTCTGCAGGCCTCACCGAGGTGGTGACGGGAGCCTGGAGAGGCGTGGGCACTGGGGAGAAGAGCAAGCCATGCAGAGGACGGGGCCACTTGAGGCTCCTGAGCGGCGGCGGCAGGTTTGGCGGGTGGTGAGGAACATGAGTGGGGACACGGTGGTCTGGGTGTAGGGATGGGAGTGGCCATGAGTGCCTATCTCTCTTGCTCTGTCCAGGGCAAACGGAGAGCCGTGGGCGGCTGCAGGGGGTGGCCGAGCTGCGCCTGGCGGGCCTGGAGCTCACAGACGCCTCCCTGCGGCTCCTGCTGCGCCACGCGCCCCAGCTGAGCGCCCTGGATCTGAGCCACTGCGCCCACGTCGGAGACCCCAGCGTCCACCTCCTCACAGCTCCCACCTCCCCGCTCCGAGAGACCCTGGTACACCTCAATCTCGCCGGTAAGCCCGGCCCCTGTCCGTCCGGGGAGCCTTCCCGGTCTCCGTGGCCGGCGTCTCCTGCCTGCTTACCTGCCTGGTCTCAGCTGCCACTGCCCCATTCCCAGGTTGCCACCGCCTCACGGACCACTGCCTCCCGCTCTTCCGACGCTGCCCGCGTCTCCGCCGCCTCGACCTGCGCTCCTGCCGCCAGCTCTCTCCTGAAGCTTGTGCCCGGCTGGCAGCTGCTGGGCCCCCTGGCCCCTTCCGCTGCCCGGAGGAGAAACTGCTTCTCAAGGACAGCTAGTTGGGTGCCCCCACCCGCCCCCAGGACTCACTGGGAGCCTGGGCCTCGGGCCTTCATTTCCCCCCTGCTGAGAGGCCAGGTGACCCACCTCATGACTTGGGGTTCCTCCCCAGGGACTGGAGCCAGCCTCTTCCGTCTCTTCCCCCTGCACTGATATCTCTGGGGGTCTCCTTCCCATCTCCTCCCCCTTCCGCCTGCTTCATTGTCCATCCCCTGGGGGAGTGGGTCAGAGGTCCTGGGGGTGCTGAGCCAAAGGGATGGTGGGAGGGGGGTTAAAGTGCAAGTCTGAGGGAGGGAGAAGGGGACGAGGGTACCTGCACACAGGATCCTGGGAGCCTGGGCCTGGGGGAGGTGGAGGAGGGGGGGAGGGGCAGCAAGCAGACCACCAAGGGTTCAGGGAACAAAGACCAGATACTTGGGGGGGTGGGCAAAAAGGGAAACCAGAGGAGCAATTGGGGATCCAGGCGTCAGAGGTAGAGGGACCTGGGGAGCCAGGCTGAGGGACAAAGTGGGTGTGGGGGCAATAATGGCCCACTGTGGGGGTCAGCCCCCGCCCCTGACTCCTTGAACGTCACTGAAAATGGCAGCTATTGCGAGGAGTGGGGCTGTGGGCCTACCTGCCGTTCAGCTCGTGGCCCAGGGGAGTGGTGAGGGGTACCCCAGCCCCCGCCGACCTCTCCGCACAATACTTGAACATTCATCTGTACTGAAGTGTTACTTGAACCGGGGGAACCTTGGACCTGGGGGAGCCCGAGTGGGATGAGACGAGACCAGCTTGGACTGAGACTGGACCGGTGGTGGCACCCAGCTTGGACTGTGCCACCCCGGCTCTCTGGAGCAGCTCCGCCCCTGCAGACCTGAGTTGGGGCTGTGGTGTGTCAACCCAAGGATGGGGAAGATGGGACTCCTCCAGTTTGGCTCTTCCCACTCTCATCGTCATGGAAACACATAACCCATTTGCCCAGGGAACTGCCACTCCTGGTTGCCATGGAAACAGCAGCCAACGGACACCTCCCTATGCCAGTGCTAAGCCTGGAAATGGCCCTTCTTAGTTGCCATGGGAACTTAGTAACAGATTCTCTCGGCCTTCCTCTCCCCCGCCCCTTGCTCCCGTGTAGGGGTGGGGTTTGGGGAGCCAAGGGGGAGTCGAGGCCCGGTCCCGCCCCCAGCCCAGGCTTTGGGGGAGCCGGGTTGTACCGTGGGGGGGATCTATCCACATACCTCAGGTAACGGGGAGGCGCGAGGGTGGGGGGAGGGACTGGGCGGACCAAAGGCCGGAGGGGAGGGGGCCCTGGGGATGGCGAAATGCTTGAGGAGGCCACTTGTGGGAGGGGGACGAGGCAGCCCGGCGAGGGCGAGCGGGGGACCCAGCCGGGTTGGGCCCCTGGGTCCCGGGTCTGTACAATATGGTTTGCTATAAAACTCGAACTTCCAGCCGGGACCGCCGAGTTCGTGTGTGTGTGGGCGAGGTGAGGCTTTTGGAGGGGATCTGGTGAGGTCCCTGCGAAGCACAGGCTCACTTTTCCGAGCTCGCTCCTTGGGGAGGGGCTTGGGGTTCTGGGTACCTGATGATCTGCCGGTGTGGCTTGCTCCCGTGATGCCGGCCGGGGCTGGGCGCTCGCCTCCCCGAGGCGTTGGCGCCGGGCTGTGCTTGGCAGATGGGGATGCGGGGTCCTCCGGGACTTACGCCTCCGGCCGGGACGCGGGGGCTCGTTCCCGGCTCCACCCCGTCATGTGGTCGCCTGGCTCCGCCTCTGCCCCAGTTCCTGTTCCGATCGCGGCCGTCCCGCTCCGGCCATCGGGGCTGCCCCAGACGCCGGCGGGGCCGCGTCCTGCCGGCCGTGCCACTGCGTTCCCGCCGGGGAATGGGGCCAATCCCCAGGCTTGGGCCGAATCTCCCGGGTACCCGCGGTGCTGCGGTCCCACTGTGACCATCCGCAGAATGAGGGGCGGCGAGGGGGACGCGGCCGAGCAGGCCCCGCTGAACCCTGAGGTCGAGAGCCCCGCGGGTTCGGCCACGTACCGGGAGTTCGTGCACCGCGGCTACCTGGACCTCATGGGGGCCAGTCAGCACTCGCTGCGGGCGCTCAGCTGGCGCCGCCTCTACCTCAGCCGGGCCAAGCTCAAGGCCTCCAGCCGCACGTCCGCCCTGCTGTCGGGCTTCGCCATGGTGAGGGGCCGCAGGGCTGGGGCACGGGTCCGGGCGAAGTGGACGGGGCTCTGAGCAAGAGAAGGTAGAGCACAGGGAAAGGTGGGCGCACCAAGGGGTGAATGGAGCCAACTGCCCAAGAGACTGAAGTCCTTTTCTATCCGGGGGGGGGTGTGTGTAAACAGGACCCCGGGAATATAAACTGGGTTGTAGGAAGATTAATCCCAAAGGTGTGGAGAGCGGGGTAAATCCCGGCAGAAGTGCTTACTGAGTTCTGAAAGTTTCAACGGGAAATCAGAGCTGGCTGAGGGCTCTATCCACGGAGTAGCGGGGCAGGGGGAATAAATTGCAGGGAAGCGTCACCTCCCTGGAGGGGAACTCATCCCAAGAAAGGGGGCTACTCCCTAGCAGACTCGAGGGGTGCTAGAGTCAGGAACACCCCGAGAAGAGATGAATGCCTGTGGGGGAAGCCGCTGGGGAGGGAACCCCAATGACTGATAGGCAAGCTGATAAGCTGCAGGTGTAGGAGGACGATAGCAGCTAACGGTCCCAGCAGTATCCTCAGGAAGTGGGACTGAGGGAGGTCCCGGGGCGCAGAATCAACAGATTTTAAGTCCTGGCTTCTCCCTGCAAGTGGCCAGTAGTGTGGCCCAGGGACAGGCCTCCACTCCCTCTCTGGCCGGTGGGAAGCTCTAAGATCGTGTAGGTAGGGTGCATCTTCTGTAGCCCGGCAGGCACCCGCCCAGCATGAGCTGTAACTCTTGTCATCAGGAACCCTAGATCCAGGCGTGTCAGAGCAAGACCTCCACACGAGGTGTGGCTCAGACCAACATGCCAGCGGGACAGGTGTGGAAACGGAGGCTCTGCCAAGGATTCTCAGCAGGGCAAAGGTGTAGAAGGAAGCTCTATTAGTGCAGGGCAGGGATGGCAAATCTTTTAGAGCTTTCAGTGATACAGCTTGCGGCGGTGCGAATGCCTTCACTTGCCATCACTGTCTAGGGTTTCCCCACTGTCATCGCAGGCGGGGGGAGAAAGTGGGCAGGAGGGGCTCCTTTAGGAACCTGCTCCTGTATGGGTGGATATCAAAGGCAAGCATTAGGTGATTTGGGTTACTTCCTGCTCCTCTGTCCCACAGCCGGTGTATCTGAGAGGGATGACAGGGGACATCTATACCCTAAGGGTCATCCTAGACCGGTGGTGGCAAACCTATGGTACAACGTGCTACAACCGGCTGTTTGTATCATTGAAAACTCTAAAGGGTTTGCCAGCCCTGTCCTAGATCTAAGTGTTCTTCAGGGCTTCCCAGAACCCACAGACCAGCCCACTCCGTAGTACTATGAAGATGGGGGGCTGGGGATATAGCTCAGCAGCACAGTGCCTGCCTGGCAAGTGCAAGGTCCTGAGTTTGATTCCTGGTACCAAGAAGAACGAATTATGAGGTTTATACCTTCCGGCTGGGAGTTGGCTCTCTTATCTGCACAGACCACACAGGAAAGGGAATAGTCACCAAGGAACCTCTCTGAGAGGGGTCAGCCCCGTGGCCCAGTGTGCAGCCTGGAGGATAATCTGGCCTGCTACACAGCTTTCAGTTTGCTGGGGTGACAGCTGGAGGGCCAAGGCCTTACCTGCAGGATCAAGAGGCTGGATGTGCAGGTTCTGGAGGCAGGACTGACCCCAGCTGGTACGGAATAACAAGGCTGGGCCAGGCCCTGGGAGAAACCAGGACTAACAAGCTTGGCCCAGATCCCTTTTTCTGGAAAACACCTGCTGACATCCACCATGGCCCAATTTCCCAAAATATTCAGCCTTGTCTTCCTGCCATCTCTGCCAGGCTGTGTATCTCCCCTCTCCCAGCCCCAGCCCCAGCCCCAGAGCGATCTAATGGGTTCTGCAAGAACCAGGGAAGGGGAAGATCCAGCTTCTGAAGCTTATGGGGCCTGAGCTAGATAGAATAACGTCCCACAAACTATATTCTGCTATCACTAAGTACCGGGAACTGTGCTCAGAGACTGCATCTTTCTTTTATTCCTATGAAACAAGTACCACTACAGTGGCCATTGTCATAGATAGGGAAACTGAATCACAGATGTTAGAGTACCTGCCCAAGGTTCTGGAATGAATAAGTGGCAGGATTTTTATCTAAGCAGTGTGGCTCTAGAGTCCAAATTTATACACACCTAGAACAAAGTCATCAATTCAAATGATTGCAGAGGCCAGGCAGGAAATATGAATGCCAAGTTGGCCAAATGGGACTTGATCAAAAGACCCCGTGAACTATCCAAAGTAAAGCACCGTGATTCAACTCTTAAGTAACAGTCATCACACAAGAATGTGCGCCTGGGGTAACCAGGTCTCCCACATTTTCAGGAGAATCTCATAATAGGAATATTGCTGCCAGGCGTGGTGGCACACGCCTGTAATCCCAGCACTCGGGAGGCTGAGGCAGGAGGATCATTGTGAGTTAGAGACCAGCCTGCATAGTGAGACCCTGTCTCAAACAAACAAACAAACAAAAAGGAGTATATGAAATTTCTTAAGGTATTTTTTTTCCTTTGGTTTTTGGAGTTAGGCTCTCGATATACAGTTCAAGCTCACCTTGAGCTTGCTATGTAGCTGAGGCTGGCCTAGAACTTGTGGTGAGCCTCCTGCCTCAACCTACTGAGTGGTGGGATTACAGGAGTGCACCACCACACCCAGCAACGATGAACCGTACTTTTTTTTTTTTTTTAATAGGATCTTGCTGGGTAGCCCAGGCTGACCTTGAACTCAGTGCATAGTCTAGGCTGGCCTGAAACTCAAGGCCATCCTCCTGCCCCATCCTCCTCAGTACCGAGATTACCGGCATGTGTCGCTGCCCAGGTCTTGAGTTTTAGAAGTTGGCAGTTCATGATCTAAGTGCACCATGGTAGTGCTGTTTGCTCAGGACTCAATCCTGCAGCTGTTTGGTGTGTGCCCTCTCCTATAGAATCCTTTGCCATTATCCACACAGGCCTTCCTGTTTCATTCTCCGAAAGCTGGGCTTCCGAAGCACTACTGAACGCTGAGGATTCTGGTATTGATGTGGATGTTCAGTGAGTTGTATTTTAAATAAAAAAGATTATTAAATAAAGAGAATTTTTTTAAAAAACAAAGTTTTGGCAATTTTTCCAGGCATGATGGCGGATCCCTGCAATCCCAGAGCTGTGGAGGCTGAGGCAGGAGGATTGCCTCAGATTCAAGGCTAGCCAGGGCTACAAAATGAGTTCAAGGACAGTCTGGACTCCAGAGTGAGACTCTGTCTCAAAAAACAAAAAAAAAGTTGGCAATTTATTCAGTTTTTTTTTTTTGTTTTTTTTGTCTTTTTGAGACAGGGTCTCGCTATGGAGTTCAGACTGGCCTTGAGCTCACTTTGTAGCCCAGGCTGGTCTCGAACTCTCAATGATCCTCCTGCCTCGGCCTCCAAAGTGCTGGGATTACAGGCGTGCGTCACCACCCCCAGCTGGCAATTTATTCAATTTTTTAAAAAGCACATTGTGTGGGCCAAGCAAAACATGTCTGCTAGCTGGCTTTGGTTCATAATGTGCCAACTTGCAAACTCTGGCCTTGGATTTTAGTATCATCTATAATAAAAAA
Source organism: Chinchilla lanigera (assembly GCF_000276665.1). Classification (NCBI taxonomy): domain Eukaryota; kingdom Metazoa; phylum Chordata; class Mammalia; order Rodentia; family Chinchillidae; genus Chinchilla; species Chinchilla lanigera. The sequence goes on from NW_004955493.1 coordinate 7,803,930, forward strand.
CAAACACCTAGTGCCTACTATATTCCCAGCACTATTTGTAGCACTCAATGTGTATTATCTCATTTAATTTCTCCAACAACCACATAAGGCAAGTAGGTGCTATTTTTAATCCCCATTTTCCAGGTGGCAAATTGAAGCACAAGGAGAACTAAGTCACCTGCTCAAGATCACGTATCTGTGGCTGGGGTCCAGCTCAGCAGTAGAGTTGTAGATTGTGGTTCAATCTATAGCACCACACACTCAAAAAAAGATTACACAGTTTGCTAGGTGTGGTGGTACACACCCGTGACCCCAGCTACTTAAGAGGCTGAGGCAGAAGGAGTTCTCAACCATCCTGGGCAATATAACAAGAGCTCATCTCAAAACAAACAAGCAAAAATCCTTGCAATTTATAGAGCTGGGAATAAACCCAGGCAGCCCGGAGTGTGTGCTTTTTCTGCTAATAAAAGGTAACCCGGCCGGTGTGGTGGCACACACCTGTAATCCCAGCACTCCGGAGGCTAAGGCAGGAGGATCGTTACGAGTTCGAAACCAGCCTGGGCTATAAAGTGAGCTCAAGGCCAGCCTGAACTGTGTAGTGAGACTCTGTCTCAAAAAGACAAAAAAAAAAAGGAAACCTGTAAGAAATGTCAGTTTGCTCCTGTGCGCACATGTGTGTAGTAGGAATTGAACTCAAGGCCTTCGCACTGAACTAGTTCTTTTTTCTTGTGAGACAGGGCCTCATTAAGTTGCCTAGACTGGGCTCGGACTTGTCAATCGTCCTGCCTCAACCTCCCACAGTGCTGGGATTAAGAGCGGGTCGCACCATCCCTGCTGTGTATGTGCATTTGTTTTGTCCTTTTGAGACAGGGCCTTACTATGTAGTCCAGGCTGGCCTCAAACTTTAGAGTCTCCTGCCTCAGCCTCTGAATGCTGGCATTGTAGGAATGTTCCACTACACCCAGATATTCATTTAGTCCTCTTGATGGCTGCACGGGGGAACCAAGGTCCAGGACAGGACACAAAGCCTTTTAAGACTGAGTGCTTTGCTGTCAGGCACATTGTTCTGGGGCTTAGAGATATAAGGGTATTGTGTCCTAATAGGCAAAAACAAAACAAAAAAACCTCTATGATGAAGGGGGTTTGGCATTCAGTCTGTTCCCTCTTGTGCCCACAGGTGGCCATGGTGGAGGTGCAGCTGGAGAACGACCATGAGTACCCACCGGGCCTGCTGGTGGCCTTCAGTGCCTGCACCACCGTGCTCGTGGCCGTGCACCTCTTTGCACTCATGGTCTCCACGTGTCTACTGCCCCACATTGAAGCTGTGAGCAACATCCACAACCTCAATTCTGTCCACCAGTCCCCACACCAGCGGCTCCACCGCTACGTGGAGCTGGCCTGGGGCTTCTCCACGGCCTTGGGCACTTTTCTCTTCCTGGCTGAAGTTGTCCTGGTGGGCTGGGTCAAATTTGTGCCCATTGGGGCCCCCTTAGACACACCAGCCCCTGTGATACCTCCTCCGTCCCAGGTGCCTGGGACTCTGTCACCAGCGGCTACCTCCCTTGGTCCAGCTTCTAACCTCCCACCATCCTCTGCTTCTGTAGCCCCATCACAGGCTAAGCCTTCCGGGGCCTGCCCGCCCCGGCAAACGTGCGGTGGTGATGGGACCCATGGGCCAGGCTGGCAAGCAGCAATGGCTTCCACAGCAATCATGGTACCTGTAGGACTTGTGTTTGTGGCCTTTGCCCTGCATTTCTACCGCTCCTTGGTCACCCACAAGACAGACCGCCACAAGCAGGAGCTAGAAGAGCTGAGTCGCCTGCAGGGGGAGCTGCAGGCTGTTTGAGCCCGCCCTTAGCTTCTGCTGTCAGCACTGCCTCCCTCAGGGGTCTGCTAGAGGCCCCAGGAGCCTGCAGACCTCATTCCCCAGCCCTGGCTGGAGCCACCTCCTGCGGCCACTCAGGCAGGGACCAGGTTCCTGCCCATAGGGTCGCACATTCCCAGGGGTTGGCCCTGTCAGTTGTTCCATGGGTTTTGCGAGCTCTCCACCTGGGCTAGGGGACAGTGGAACTTCCTTACTCCAAGGATGCTTGGGTAGATGGAGGGGAGGTGGGGGAAGCCCTGTGTTATCTCTGGAGTGGACCCCCAGCTGCTTGTCCCTTTATAGGATGTGGAGGTCAGATGGTTACATGCCCACACACTTGCCTCCTGCTGTCAACCCTAGAATAGAATCTACTTCATGGTTCGCATTTTGGAGCAAGGTTTTCCCTATCCCCAAACTTTGATGGGTTCCATATACTTGCTTTGGTTGCTGCGGGCCTTTGGGTGTTTCTACAACCGTCACAAGTCCAGCCTTTGCTAGGCAAAAACTTCCTGTTGTACGAGATTCAAGCCAACTCCCCACCGTTGATGACCTGTGGCCACATGCACAAGAGGCAGTGCCTGCACCAGTGTCCTAGGCCCACACTTACGCATTTATATCACAGTGGGCCCAGGCTGGGAATGGGGGCAGGGGTCGTCTTTGAAGACCAAGGACCTGTATGCATGGCCTGGCTCATTAAAAAGGGCTTGGGGAGAATGTTTTAAGAAAGAAGGTCCAGTCCCCAGCCCTTAGAAGGCAGAGCTCTTCTGACACTGAATTTTTATGCACCTTGTTTTGTATAATAAATTGCCTTTCACAGATGTCCCTGTGGCTGTGAATGGGGTAGAGGGGAGGCTTTCTGGGTAAAGTCATTTATTTTCTGTGGTGCTGGGGCTTGAACTGAGGGTCTCTGCACTGTGCTACATCCCCAACCCTTTCTAATTTTTTTTGTTTTTGTGTTTTTGTTTTTCTTCCGGTCCCAGGAATTGAACTCATGATCTTGCGCTTCCCAGGCAGGTGCTGTGCCACTGAGCTAAATCTCCAGCCCCCCTTTTAATTTTTTGTTTGTTGTTTTTTCCCTTCCAGGAATCAAACTCCCAACCTCACATTTGCCAGGGAGGCACTGTGCCGCTGAGCTATACCCCTGGCCCCCTTTTTAATTTTTGAGACAGGATATCAAGTACTAAGTTGCCTGGGCTGAGCTTGAAGTTGAGATCTTCCTACTTCAGCCTGCCAGTGTGGTAGGACTGCAGGCTTTAGCACCACACCTAGAAAGTTTACTAATTAAGTTAGGTGGGGACACAGTGTACCTAATGGGGATTGAGTTTCAAGTATGACCCCATTAGGTGCTGACAAGGGCCAATAGCTACTCAATATGGAGACAAGGTATTTCAAGGCTATATGCCTTTGAACTTTTTTGAGACAATGTCTCACTAAATTGTGCTGGGATTACAGGCATACACTGATACACCTGGCTCCAAGGTTTTCTTTTTGTTGTTGTTTTGTCTTTTTGAGACAGGGTCTCACTGTGCAGTTCAGGCCTGCCTTGAGCTCACTTTGTAGCCCAGGCTGGTCTCGAACTCTCAATGATCCTCCCGCTTCAGTCTCCTGAGTGCTGGGATTACAGGCATGCACCACCAAGCCTGGCTTTTTCTTTTCTTTTTTTTTCTTTTTGAAACAGGGTTTCACTATGCACTTCAGACTGGTTTTGAACTATGTAGCTGGGGCTGGCCTTGAACTCAAGGATCCTCCTGCCTCAGCAGGCTGTTTGTTGTCTTTTTGAGACAGGGTTTCACTGTGTAGTTCAGGTTGGTCTTGAATTCACTTTGTAGTCCAGGGTGGCCTTGAACTCATGGCAATCCTACTCAGGCGCTTCCTGAGTGCTGGGAGTACAGGCATATAACCATGTTCCTGAGCTCAGGATCTCTATTTTTTTCCATTAAGGATTTCCCATAAGTTTCTCTCTTGATGACTGTGTCCTAGGGGCTTTTCAGGTTATCTCATTTAGGCTTTGTAGATGATCTCATTTAGCTTTCACAACCACTTCAAAAGACAAGTGTTTGATCACTTCCATTTCAGAGATAAGGAAGCAGAGGCCCAGGAAGGCTGATAAGCTTTCCCAAAGCCATGTAGCTAGTCAGTGAGACTGTACCATCACATGGGGAACTTTCTGGTTGAAAAAGGAAATAGTACCTTCCATCTGGGAAAAAAGGAGAGCTTGGTTTCACCCTATGCCTCCATGTACATAATTTTTTCAGCCTCATTTCCCTCATAATTTTTCTTTGTTTTTTTTTTTTTTTTTTTTTTTTTTTTCCGGTACCGGGAATCGAACTCACGACCTTGCGCTTGCCACAGGCGCTGTGCCGCTGAGCTACAGCCCCAGCCCCTCCCTCATAATTTTCAAGACTCCTAATCCTGTCTTCTATTGTTATGGTGGGAAGCCTTGGACAAATCCCCTTCTCTTTATTCATTAATTAAAATGTTTAGTTTGTGTAAACCGTTCCAAGGACCCTTCTCGTACTGTTCTGATATCTTCAATAAGTCCTATGTGACAGGAATTACCATCCATTTTTATTTGTATTTATTTTTGTCTTTTTGAGACCTGGTCTCACCATGCAGTTCAGGCTGGCCTTGAACTCACTTACGCAGCCCAGGCTGGCCTCGAAATCGCAACGATCCTCCTGCTTCAGCCTCCTGAGTGCTGGGATTACAGGCGTGCGCCACCACACTCGGCTACCATCCATTTTTAGAGGAAGAATGTTTATTTTCTTTGGACAGGGTCTCCCTGTGTAGTTTAGGCTGGCCTTGAGTACAGTGTAGCCCAGGCTGGCCTTGAAGTCACAGCGATCCTCCTGCCTCTGGTTTCCAAGTGCTGAGATTACAGGCGTGCGCCACCACTCCTGGCTAGAGAATCTGTAATTTAAAAAGCAGAGGGCAATGGCTTGCCCAAGGTCATATATCCTGGCACTGTTGTAGAGATGTCAGGATCTCAGGGCATCATCCACTAGGGCAGAGGGCTCTGGTGAAAAATCCAGTTTCTCCGGAGACCAGAGTGCTTGTGATGACACCAGAATCCGCTGACAGGCGGCTTCAGCCCCAGGCGGCAAGATCTTGTGGGCACAGGGAGTCTCAGCTGAAGAAACCGAGACCTGTAACCTCGATGCAGGGATTCCTCCAGGACGTTTCATTTTTACAGGACCCACACGAAGGGTCCTTACGGCTCGCTTAAACTTACCAGAGAACCCTGCCACGACCTCGGATTGAACCACCAGTGGTAGACCGAACCTGGCAAGTGTGGCGTTTTTACAGGCCTGTCGCCCCAGCTGTCAAATGCATATTTTTTTAAAGGCCCAAAGAAAATAACGAGAAACGCTCCCTGCGTTATGCGCGAGGCCAAACAACTGCCTGAATCATCGCAGCTGGACTTGGGGAAGCTTTCCGCCTCGCGAGCGCGCGTCCCAGCCAGCCGGGTTTCGCGGGTCCTACGGGAAGCGCACCGCGACTCCGCACGCCCTGGCTCCGCCCCTCTGCGCGCGGCGCTCGGGCCCCGCCCACAGCGGGATCCGCAGATTCGCTAGGCCGGGTCTTCAAGATTCTTCGAGCACTTGGTTGAAAATTCTCATTAGAGTCTACGAGGACTTTGGGGCTGTAGTCGTTTCCCCCTGGATCGGAAGTAGGCCGTCCCCTGAGTTGTCCTAGATAGGAGATCCAGGAAGGCGGTCAAGTCTGCCACCTTTGGCAGGACTTGGTTGATCCGGAGTTATTTTCTTGAGTCCACCGAGGCAGGTGAAGGGAGGAAATGGTTGAAGCCAGGGACAGTGGCGAATCTGCAGCTTTTTGGACCTTTGGCCGCGCAAGGAAGGGGCAAGGAAGACAGGCAAAGGAGCGCGCATCCTGTTAACTGATTCGCCCCGCCCGCCTGACGAATCTGCGTCTATTCAACGCGCCACTCACGCCTCCCGAGTTCTGGCTGGCCTCCGCCCCTCCGCCCCGCCCCTTTCCCTCAGGGACTAGTCGCAGCTTTCGTCGCCGCCGATTCGTCAAGAACCCCAGACGCGAGCAGCTAGCTACCAGGGGTGAAGCCTACTCTCCAGGGAATGCGGCCAACCTCCAGATTCCCTAGGCCGCAACTTCAGAGCCTCCTAAGGCACCAACGGAGGCAAGGCCGTTATCCTCGGCTTCGTGGATCTCCTGGCAGGGCCCGTGGCGAAAGTGCGAATGCAGACCCTGCGCCCGCTGGACCTCGCGCAGGTGGCGGTGGTGTTTGGTGCGCGCGCCGGGGAGGTGGTGGTGGGGGGGCGCCGCCGCCGCC
>NW_004955493.1:7810206-7818748 GCF_000276665.1 Chinchilla lanigera
TGGGGGGAGGGGGAGCCGCTCGCCGCGAGCGGGTGAGTAGGGCCGCGGTGCGCGTGCGCGGAGACGGGGGGTGCAGAACGCGCCGGGGCGGGAGAGGGTAGCGGCGCGCGTTCCCTCCACCCCCCCCGCCCGAATCCGGGGCTGAAGCCGGGTCTCGGGCTCGGTCTCGCGGTGTTTCCAACGCCCCGAAGAGGTGCCACCTCTCGGCCGGAGGATCGGGGCGCGGGGACGGGAGCGGCGGTGTGGGAGCGGGAGCCGGGCTTGGCCCGGGCCGCTGGCCGGTGAGGAGGCGGGAGGGGGCGGGGCCTGCCAGGGGGCGGGGGAGGGGTCTTGCGTGGAGGCCAAGTGGGGCGCGCGCTGGGAGAACGGGAAGGGAAGCGGGCGCGAGATGGGCCTGGGAGCCGGAGGGGAGAGTTGGGAAGTCGGGAGAGAATGGGCTGTTGTGTTGAAATAGGGTACCTGGGGCAGAACCTGAGGGAGCCCCGGGTCGTGGTGAGGTGGGGAACCTGGAGTGATGGGAGAGCCTGGAATCTGGGCTAGCCAATGAGGGGACAGCAAGGGAGTCAGGCCTAAGTGCTGGACCCCTCTGCGTATCCCTCTGTTCCTGACAGTGTAAATGAGCAGAGATGGATCAAGAAGGTGGGGGAGATGGGCAGAAAGCCCCAAGCTTCCAGTGGCGGAACTACAAGCTCATCGTGGACCCTGCCTTGGACCCTGCCTTGCGCAGGCCTTCTCAGAAGGTGTACCGTTATGACGGAGTCCACTTCAGTGTCAACGTGAGTGCGTCCTGGCTTTGCTGCCTTCTAGGGAATGCCAGGCCCTCCTGTCCTCTGTTACTCTGTTCAGCACCCAGAACTGCCATACCCATAGCTGTCCTTACCAGAAATGAGTGCACCCAGCCCTTCTGCATGCATATATCCAAATGGGCTTCTTAGAGCGTAGTAACCTGGTTCTGTCCTAAGCAATCTTTCTGTTCCTGCTTTCCTCACTAGGACTCAAAGTACATACCAGTGGAAGACCTCCAAGACCCCCGTTGCCATGTCAGGTCCAAAAACAGAGACTTTTCCCTTCCAGTCCCTAAGTTTAAGGTAGGTATCTGTTGCTTCCCTGGTGTAACGGCCCTTAAGGAGTGTGGAGGGTACTGTCACTCTGCTCCTCAGGTAGCCCAATAAAAGGGGTAGTCCACTGAAAGATCTAACAACCTCTGAGTCTGGGAGACAGAAGTGTTCTGGTTGGAAGGTGCCCTTGTATAGCAAAGGTGTCCCAAGTATATCTCTGGTGGTGAGGGTGTTAATTCTAGCTGCTGGATTTCTCACTGTGTGTTCCTAGATAGTATACAGCCCAACAGTAGGACAGTTTAGTTTCTTAATAAATAGAGCAACAATGCCATTGCTTCCCTGGAATCTTTCCTTACCTCTCATTTGGCCATGTGACCCTCCATCTTGGTTCCTAAGAGCATTCCCATTTCCCCATCTAAGTGGGATAGTCGTTAGGCCTTGGACTAAACTTGAAAAAGTAGTGGTTCTTCGTTTTCTTCACTCATTCTTTGTTCTTTCCCCATTAATTCTTCCTGTTTAAATAGTTTTTGGGGTTCTTTCATCCTGGTTTTTTTTTTTTTTTTTTTTTTGTACATTTCCCATGCACAGTCTCTTTCATATATGTGGTTTTTTTGTTTGTTTGTTTGTTTTTTGTTTTTTTGGCTTTCTGAGACAAGGTCTTGCTATGCAGTTCAGGCTGACCTTGAACTCACTTTGTAGCCCAGACTGGCCTCAAACTTGCAACAATCCTCCTGCCTCAGCCTCCCAAGTGCTGGGATTACAGGCGTGCACCACCGTGCCTGGCTCACATCTGTGATTTTGACTATTGTCTTGGTGGTAATGACTTCCAAGTATGTTTCCAGCTGTCATCATTCTGGAACTTCAGACTTGTGTGCCTGGTAGAGGGGTCATTCCACGGTATACCCCATAGACATCGCACACTCCTGAGATTTAAAAGAACTTTTATTCCATCAACGCTGCCCTCCCTTTTATGTTCTCTTCACTGATAAATGACAGCACCATCTACTGAGTTACGCAGGGTCGGCGTCCAATGTTTTTTCTTTTCACCTTAATCTTTCTATTCTCATTGCAACTTTCTTAGTGCAGATTCTTGTATTTCACCTAGTTTCCTTGCTTCCATGCTATTTCATACTCAATTCTACTATTACTTATTTCTTTGACTTTACTGTTATTTTTTTGTCATGTCTGTTTTAGGGTATCAGTATATGTGGTTATTGATTTACCAAGCCTTATTCTCTGCCTGACACTATTCCTGTGTTACATCCAAACTGTGCAGTTGTGCAGTTTCTGAACATGCCAAGTTGTTCTGTAGTTTCTTTTTCTTTTCTTTCTTTTTTTAGATTAGTTTTTCTGAGACAGGGTCTTGCTGTGTAGTTCAGGCTGTCCTTAAACTCACTGTGTGTAGCCCAGGCTGGCCTCAAACCTGTGGCAATCCTCATGCCTCAGCCTCCTAAGTACTGAAATTACAGGTGTGAGCCACCACACTTGGCTTGTTCTACAGTTCCTTGTCTTGAAGGTTCTTGTTATTTTGATGAACTCCCACGTAGCCAAAAAGCATAGTAAGAATGATGCCATCTTTATGAATCCTTTCCTGATTCTACTCTGTACAAAGGTTTCCTTCTCTGCCTTCCAAACATGCTGTCTGAAGTTTTGCTGATGTTGTGGCATATTGATCATCTGTCTTGTCTATTTTCCTGAATGAGGATCTCTTTTTCTAGTTTTGTATTTCTAGTGCCTCACCCATGTTAGTAACTCTTGGGGCTAGTAGATTATTTCCTTGCACCTGATTCCTTTTACATTTATTCCTGAGCTGTGCGTTTCTCTTCTTGGTTCTTGCCATTCTGTGCTGAGAGGAATTCAGGGAGCGAGGGATCAGGACCAGTGTAGCCCTAGCTGTTGCCCCTGTCCCTTGTCCTTCAGTCTCCCAGACTTCTCTCTTGACCTCATAGGTCTTGTGGTAGTTTCTCAGAGGGTAGAGGAGCACCGTTTGGTATAGAGCAGTGATGGTGAATCTTTTAGAGACATCCAAACTGAAATGCAAAGCCCACTTAAACCCAATTAAACCTGAATGTTGAGATTTTAATTTAGAAAAAACAATCCATACATGAATGTCTTTTGCCTTAGAAGAAAAACAAGTAACACATGTACCATAGCTTCACCACCACTGGCATAGAGTCTCCAGACCAACTCCTGTCTTCTCCACAGCTGGATGAGTTCTATATTGGGCAAATCCCACTGAAGGAAGTGACTTTCGCGAGGCTGAATGACAATGTGCGGGAAACCTTCCTGAAGGATATGTGCCGAAAGTATGGCGAGGTGGAAGAGGTAGAGATCCTTCTTCACCCCCGTACTCGCAAGCACCTGGGCCTGGCCCGTGTGCTCTTCACCAGCACTCGGGGTGCCAAGGAAACAGTCAAAAACCTCCACCTTACCTCCGTCATGGGCAACATCATCCATGCGCAGCTTGACATCAAAGGTGAGGGCTCCCCTGCCGCTGCTCAGGGTTGGTCTTCAATTGGAAGTGTACATGCTAATGCCTTTGAGGTCAGGCAAGTCGTCACGGTCATGGTTCCTTATCTGAACTTGGGGCTAGATGTGTTTCTGAACTCAGAAGTTATTGGAGAATTATGGTATGTACGTGATTTGTTTTTGTATCATTGTCAGCACGGTCAGGACAGTACCCTGTAGTCAAGCCCCTGACTATACCCGTAAGAAATTATGTGAAGGACAGAATAAATAGAGTTAGTGTAGTAAATCAGGACTGGTTTTTGTTTGTTTGTTTGTTTTTTGAGTTTTTTCGGTCTTTTTTGAGACAGGGTCTCGCAATGCAGTTCAGGGTGGTCTCTTTTTTTTTTGGTGCTGGGAATCAAACTCAGGACCTTGCACTTACCAGGCAGGTACTTGTGCTGCTGAGCTAGATCCCCAGCTAAGTCAGGACATATTTTTAATACCAATTTGTGTGTGTGTGTGTGTGTGTGTGTGTGAGAGAGAGAGAAGTTGAACTCAGGATCTTGTGCTTGCCAGGCAGATGCTTTTGCTGCTGAGCTACATCCCCAGTCCCTACCAGATTTTTTATTTTATTTATTTGTTTATGTCTGTATGTATGTATGTATGTTTTTTACCGGTACCGGGAATCGAACTCACGGCCTTGTGCTTGCCAGGCAGGCGCTGTGCCACTGAGCTAAATCCCCAGCCCCCGCTACCAGATTTTTTAAATTACTGGACTTTGAGGTTTTGGTTTTCAAATTTTACATATTAAGCTTCTAGGGGTGGGGCTGGGGCTTCAGCTCAGCGGCACAGCACCTGCCTGTCTGGCAAGCGCAAGGCCGTGAGTTCGATTCCCGGTACCGGAAAAAAAAACGAAAAAAAACAACAAAAGCTTCTGGGGATTGAGGGTATCGTTCAGTGGTAGAGCTTTTGGGTTTGATCCCTAACACCAAAAATAAAAAGTAAATAAATACCCAAGTATGGTGGCACAAGCCTATAGTCCCAGCACTGCTGAGCCAGGGGGATCACAAGTTTTGAGTTCAGCCTGGGGAACTTAATGACTTAGTGAGACCTTATCTCAAAGTAAAAACAAAAATAAAAGCTGAGGATTAGCTCGGTGGAAAGGCTCTGAGTTCAGTTGCTGGTACCACTAAAAATCAATCACAATTGTATGTATGTATGTATATATTTATTCCTTTTCTTGGTTTTGTGAGACAGGGTCTTGCTATGTATCCCAGGCTGACCTTGAACCTGAGACAATCCTGCCTCAGCCTCTTGAGTGCTGGGATTTCAGGCGTGCTCCACTATACAGGCCTCAAAAATTTTTACAAATGAAAATAAATAACAGGGCCTGGGATATAGCTTATTGGTAGAGCACATACTTAGCATGTTCAAAGTCTTGGGTTCAGTTTCTACAACTAACAAAATACTCTTAAAGGAAGACCTGTAAAGACAAATGACACAATCCAGACTGCTTTGGTAAGGAGCTACGGGGAAGAGTGGGATCTATGACAGACTAAGTTACAGTGCTATGTACAGGAGGCAGCTGTTAGTCGGCATCAGTCGGTTTGCAAGGGAGAGAGGACTGACAGTCCCAAATTTGCTTTTGCCTTTTTAAGGCAGTGTCTGTCTCACTGTGGAGTCCAGCCTGGCTCGAACTTCAGATAATCCTCCTGCCTCAGCCTTCTGTGTGCTGGGCCTACAGGTGTGCGCTGCCATGCCCAACCCAAATTTGCTTTTTAAAAGCCAAAATAGTAGGTTTTTGTATATGATCTTACGTTTTTTTTTTTTGATTTGGGGAATTGAACTTAGGACCTTGTATTTGCCAGGCAGGCACTCGCGCTGCTGAGCCAGATCCTTGGCCCCTGAATTTTAAATATTATATCCCTTCCAAGGTTTTTTTTTTTTTTTTTTTTTGGCCTTTTATCTTTTGAGGTGGTCTTATAGTCTAGACTGGCCCTGAACTTAATAGTCCTACGTCAGCCTCCTAATGGGAATTACAGCCTTGCATCATACCTGGCTCCTTTCAAGATGTTTTTTCCTTGCAGTAGTGGGAATTGAACCCAGGGCTTTCACACTGAGATACATCCCCATGATTTTTTAATTTTTTGTTTTGAGACAAGGTCTTCTAAATTGTCCAGGCTGAGCTCAAACTTTCATTCTTCCTGCCTCAGCCTTCCGAAGTGCTACGATTATAGGCACACTCCACTACACGTAGGTCCTCCCAAGACTTTTTTTTTTTTTTTTTTTTTTTGGTACCGGGAATTGAACTCAGGACCTTGCATTTGCCAGGCAGGCACTCGTGCCGCTGAACTATATCCCCGGCCCCTGAGATTTTTTTAAGTCATTATGCAAGGCGAATAAAATTCAATCCTGGGCTGGATTTAGTCCTCAGGTTGCCATTTTGCAGTCTTTATAGGATAAGGAGCATGGAGGGACTTAGCCTCAGAGAAGCTGGGTTTGAGTGGCAGTTCCTCCACTGACCAATTTTGTGACTTTATGCAGGTAAATTTTCTTTAACTCTTTTAAGGGGACAGGTTCCTGTTGATCACGCATTGTAGTAGTACGGGTAGATGTGTATTTGTAAACTGGGAAGTGCTGTAGAATATGTTACTTGTGGTAGTTCATTGGTAGAGATGAGGTAGGAGAACTGAAATCCCCAAACCCAAGATTCTAAGAAATTGTAGGAAACATGAGGCCTAAGAAAGAAGCAGACCTGCCAAATTGGAAAAGAGCTTTATTGTTTTGTTTCAGCACTGGAGATCAAACTGGAGTGTTGTACCACTGAAATACACGTCTTTTGTAATTTTATTTTTTATTTTGAGCCAGGATCTCACTAAATTGCTCAGGTGGGCCGTGAATTCATTGTTTTGTTTTTTTGTGTGTGTGTGTGGTACCAGGAATCGAACTCACGACCTTGTGCTTGCCAGGCAGGCTGTGCTGCTGAGCTAAATCCCCAGCCCAGGGCTGTGAATTTATGATCCTTCTTCCTCAGTTTTCCGAGAAGCTGGGACTCAGGCATAGGTCGCTGTGCCTGGCTAGGCATTGTTTGTTCCTTCTGACGGTGTGTTCTCATTTCTCTCCCCATAGGACAGCAGCGAATGAAGTACTATGAATTGATTGTCAATGGGTCCTACACCCCTCAGACTGTGCCCACTGGGGGCAAGGCCCTGAGTGAGAAGTTCCAGGGTTCTGGTGCAGCCACTGAGACGGTGAGAAGCTTGTGGCTGCCACAGCCCTAGCCATGTGGACACAGTGCCTGATTGCCAGGAGCAGGAGCCGCCTTTGGGAGGTTCTAGACTTTACTTTTAAGTTTAGGAAGAGCCAAGAAAAGATATTTAGAAACTTTCAAAAAACAGGAATCTAGGATTCTTTTGGAGCAAAGCACGTTTTGAATGGTGGCTGACCCTCTCTCTTTTCTCCTTGCCCCACTCTCCCTCTATAGACTGAATCCCGCCGCCGCTCCTCCTCTGACACGGCTGCCTACCCATCAGGCACCGCTGTGGTGGGCACCCCTGGCAATGGCACCCCCTGCTCCCAGGACACAAGCTTCTCCAGCAGCCGACAAGACACCCCCTCTTCCTTTGGCCAGTTCACCCCTCAGTCCTCCCAAGGAACCCCCTACACATCTCGGGGCAGCACCCCTTACTCTCAGGACTCTGCCTACTCCAGCAGGTACAGAGCACACACCACGCAGGTTCTGGGTGCTGCCATCAGGAGGAAACCCGAAGTTTCACCGAGAGAGAATTGGAGATCGTCTGGCCTGCTCTCTGTAGAGTCAGCCAGCAAACTGCTGTCTTCAGGGACACTGTCCAGAAAGCTGATGTGTAGTTCTCTGGGGATGGTGGAGAGAGGCTTTGGGTACGAGAACTGGGACGGTCGGTTGTCATACAGAGATGAGCCCCGGTAACTCTCTCACTTCTTTTCCAGCACCACTTCAACCTCCTTCAAGCCCCGGCGGTCAGAAAACAGCTACCAAGATTCCTTTTCCCGCCGCCATTTCTCCACATCTTCAGCCCCCACGACTGCCTCCACGTCCATCCCCGCCACCACTGCAGCCACTGCCACGTCGTCGTCGTCTTCCTCCTCATCCTCATCTTCGTCCACGTCCTCTTCTTCCACATCCTCTCAGTTTCGTGGTTCTGACTCAAACTACCCAGCGTATTATGAAAGCTGGAATCGCTACCAGCGTCATAGTTCTTACCCGCCACGCCGGGCAACTCGTGAGGAGCCCTCTGGTGCCCCTTTCTCTGAAAGTACTGCTGAGCGCTTCCCGCCCTCCTACACCTCATACTTGCCCCCTGAGCCCAGCCGGCCCACAGACCAAGACTACCGGCCTCCTGCCTCGGAGGCCCCGCCCCCAGAGCCTCCGGAACCAGGCGGAGGACCCAGCCCCGAGAGAGAAGAAGCTCGGACCTCCCCCCGCCCGGCCTCCCCTGCCCGCTCCGGCTCCCCAGCCCCGGAGACCACCAATGAGAGTGTGCCCTTTGCCCAGCACAGCAGCTTGGATTCCCGGATTGAAATGCTGCTGAAGGAGCAGCGCTCCAAGTTTTCTTTCCTGGCCTCAGACACGGAGGAGGAGGAAGAGAACAGCAGTGCTGGCTCCGGGGCGAGAGACACCGGGAGTGAGCTGCCTTCTGGGTCAGGTCATGGGCCTTGCACACCTCCCCCAGCCCCAGCTAACTTTGAGGACGTGGCACCTGCAGGGAGTGGGGAGCCAGGGGCTCCCCGGGAGTCTCCCAAGGCCAACGGACAGAACCAGGTGATGTTGGGGTCGGCTGGAGAAGGTACCTGGGCTTGGGAAGGCAGGGCTGGCGCCTTGGGGAGAGGGAAGTGAGCTGGAGAGGAAAATGGGTGTGAGGAAACGTCCACGGAGTGGGCAGGGGCTTACTGTGACCTCCTCTGCACCCCGTAGGCTTCTCCCTGCTCTTCTGGAGAGGACATGGAGATCTCCGATGATGACAGGGGCGGCTCACCGCCTCCAGCCCCGACACCCC
>NW_004955493.1:7818858-7852211 GCF_000276665.1 Chinchilla lanigera
CGTACCTGGCTTCCCTCCCCCTTGGTTTTCCTCACCAGCCTACCTACCTCCTCCCACCGCGGCCGGATGGGCCGCCACCCCCTGAGTACCCTCCACCTCCTCCGCCCCCACCCCACATCTATGACTTTGTGAACTCCTTGGAACTTATGGATCGACTTGGGGCTCAGTGGGGAGGGATGCCCATGTCCTTCCAGATGCAGACCCAGATGTTAACTCGGCTCCACCAGCTGCGGCAGGGCAAGGGACTGACCGCTGCCTCGGCTGGTCCTCCCAGTGGGGCTTTCGGGGAAGCCTTCCTCCCGTTCCCGCCTCCACAAGAGGCAGCCTACGGTTTGCCTTATGCCCTGTATACACAAGGGCAGGAAGGCCGAGGGGCATACTCTCGGGAGGCCTATCACCTGCCTTTGCCCATGGCAGCCGAGCCCCTGCCCTCCTCCTCAGTCTCAGGAGAAGAGGCCCGGCTGCCTCCCAGGGAGGAAGCGGAGCTGGCAGAAGGCAAGGCCCTGCCGTCAGCAGGCACTGTGGGCCGTGTGCTGGCTACCCTCGTCCAAGAGATGAAGAGCATCATGCAGCGAGACCTCAACCGCAAGATGGTGGAGAACGTGGCCTTTGGGGCCTTTGACCAGTGGTGGGAAAGCAAGGAAGAGAAGGCTAAGGTGAGAGTCGGTGCCTGAGGTGAGGCAACTTGGGACTTCTGGACAAGGTAGACCTCGGGCTTCTGCAGCTGCGCGGCTCAGAGTAGGGGTGGGAAGAGATCAAGGCAAGTGGAGTGCAAGGCAGGCTGTGGGCGCTGCACAGGACAAAGCCGTGGGGAAGGAAGTTCGGGGCACAGAGCAGCAGATAAGCGAGGGCTTGAGAGTTGGAAGAACTTGGTCCAGGTTCCATTGCTGCCATTTAGAGGTAGAAGAAATAGTAGTTGTTGCCTAAGGTTTATGGGCTAAACAAGTGGACTTTTGAGAAAAATGCCTATAAATGGCTGGTAGAGGTGTAACAGATAGTGCCAAGGAGGAGGACAAGTAAATGCATTTCGGTGGTCCTGGGGCCTTGGAGTGGGTCTGACAGGAGGGAATGCCTGGGATCTCAGTCTCCTGCTGCCCACAGCCATTCCAGAATGCAGCCAAACAGCAAGCCAAGGAGGAGGATAAAGAGAAGACCAAGCTGAAAGAACCAGGGATGCTGTCCCTCGTAGACTGGGCCAAGAGTGGGGGTACCACAGGCATCGAGGCCTTCACCTTTGGGTCAGGGCTGCGAGGGGCCCTGCGGCTGCCTTCCTTTAAGGTATCCAGAACTGTGGTCTTGCTAAGTGGGGGTGGGGAGAGTGGGGAGAGGGCCTGCTGTCCTTGGGCTCCAGGTATTTGGGAACTGTGTGTGTGTGGTTTGAGTGGGCCCCATCTCTTACCTGTCCCCCAGGTGAAGCGGAAAGAACCATCAGAAATCTCAGAGGCCAGTGAAGAGAAGAGGCCCAGGCCGTCCACTCCAGCCGAGGAGGATGAGGACGGTGGGTGGGGGCCCTGCTGGAAGGGGAATGGGAGTGGGCTCTGTGGGTTCTGGTGGGAAGGGAAGAAGCCAAGATAAAAGGATAAAGACGTCTTGAGGTCAGAGAGCCAAGTAGAGGTCTCTTGGTAGAATGTGAAAGCTTACTGGCCCATGCCTATAATCCCAATACTCAGGAGGCTGAGGCAGGAGGATGACCATGGGTTTGAGGCCAGTCTGAACTACATCACAGCAAGCACTTCTAAGAGGCGTCAGAAGCATCCTCTGGGGTTCTCCCTGGATTGTAGTTGAGGTTACTACTGTAGTATGCTGATTTATGTTTTCCTGTATCTTGGTTTTCCTCCTACAAAACAAAAGTACTAACTTCAGTATCTGGGATCACAGAACTCTGAGGTTAAACAATCGCCTACCCATGTCTAACATCTCAGGCTTATATTCTCCTACAGCTTTCCCCTCAACCTGTCAAGTCTGATCTATTGGCTAAAAGCTCCCATGGCTGGGAAACTTCCTTATTGAATGGAAAGTTTGTACTTCTCTGGAGTTCTCTTCATGTGTACTCTCTTCTCTCTGGAGTTCTCTTCATGTGTACTTCTCTGGAGTTCTACTGGCCTTAGTGCTCTTGCCTTGGGGCAGGCATAACAAGTAGGCTCCTTCTTCCACCCAGCTCAGAAAGACAAAAGATAAGATGGGTGGCATGTGTTAAAAACCATAAAACATTAGCTAACTGTAAGAGACTGGTGTTTCTCTATTGAGTTTCTGAACGGGCCGTCAGGAAGTTCAGCAGCAGTGGAAGGAAAGCTCCTTGCACATGGTAGGGGAGCAGTAGTGTATCGTTGATGGGAATTTTCCTAACCCCTACTCACCTGACCCAGATCCTGAACGAGACAAGGAGGTTGGCGAGCCAGGACGCCCGGGGACCAAGCCCCCAAAGCGAGATGAGGAGCGAGGAAAGACCCAGGGCAAGCACCGGAAGTCCTTTGCTCTGGACAGCGAAGGGGAAGAGGCTTCCCAGGAGTCTTCCTCCGACAAGGCAAGGGGCCGGGGTGTCGTGTCGCTGCTAGAAGCCTGTTTCCCCAGTGCCTGTTCCATGGCCGCCATCTCTCTGGCCCAAAACCCAGGCCGCGAGGCTCGGGGAGAAGCAGTTGTTGCTTTCCTGCTAATCCCCGTTTGTTCATTTCCTTAAGGATGAGGATGACGAGGAGGAAGATGAGGAAGATGAAGAGCGGGAGGAGGCCGTGGACACCACTAAGAAGGAGACGGAGGCATCAGACGGTGAGGACAGTTGAACAGAATTCTGGCCTGGGGAGGAAGGGATTCAGCCAGCTGGCGTGCCCCTTCCTGAGCCCACCCAGCCGTTCTGCGGGGCTTGCTCTCCACCCGGGCCTTCCACGATAGCAGCCGCTTAGCCCTGTGCTTTGAGGTGCTAGCCCTCTGGATACATTAAACCTGGTACTCAGAACGTTCTCGCCTGCTTACCTCTTCTCCTGAGGACATCCTAGCAAAATTTCCCTAAGTGCTGGAGATCAGAAATCTGTGTTCTGTCCGTGGATGCAGCCAGCCTGCCCCTCCCACCTTTGAATACTGCTCTTCGTTCAAGGTGCAGCAACCAGGCTCTGTCCCCCACGCTGCCCTTCCTCACAGCTGTCATAACCAGACTCCTCTGCATGGTTGGGCACTCTGGTGCCCTATGTTCTATCAGGTATTGGGTACATGGCGGAGATAGGTGTGGTTCCTGCTTTTGAGAGCTGGTTGGAAGGAGGTGGAGAGGCTTAACAAACAAATGAACCCTGTCACTTCAGACAGAGACTGTGTTTTGAAGAAGGTAGAATAGAGTAATGGGGTAGAGAGGGACAGACTGTGGACCTGGAAAAGATGCACTGTTTTCTGTGCGGTGGAAGGGCCACTTCAGCGGGGCCAGAGTCTCTTCACCAAGGCAGAAGGCTCAGTTTTCTGATGAGAGTAAAGGTCCAGACCCCTTCCCATCTTGTTGCTCACCGCTTCCTATCAGTTTTACCTTGTGGTTGGTTGGATTTGTCATCTCCTATGCTTCTCGCGTCCTGTCTTTCTCACTTAGATTCTTGCAGCAGTCTTGACTAAGTTTTGTTTTGATCTCCGTCTTCTCCCTCCATTCTGTTCTGTCTTCCAAACTGCTAATGGAATTCTCTTTCCTAGAATGCATTCCTTCTCTTTATACAGTCTCCTCCTGGCTCCCTGCTCTCCTCCAGCCTGACACTGTGGGCCCTTCTAACCTCGCCCTGCTCACCTGTTCAGCTCCATCTCACCATCGGCCAGCCCCTCCTCAGCCACTACTTTCTGCTCTCATTTTCCCAGTTATGCTCCTTGAAGTTTGTAGAGCTCCGAGATTTCTTAGGGCCCTTCTCATGCATTACTGATCTCTTAAGTGTGTAAAGCATGTTGTTTTTGAAGCTTGTTTCATCCCAGAATCCTTCCTCACGGACGCCATCATCAAGGCTGCCCCTAAGTTCCTCTCTGGGAAGGCCAGGTGTGACACATGCGTATAATCCCAGCACTCAGGAAGCTGAGGCAGGAGAATCACAGGAAGTTTGAGGCCAGCCTGGGCTATGTAGTGAGTTTGAAGCTAGCGTCTTGAACTATGTAGTGAGACCCAGTCTCAAAAAACAAACAAAAGCAAGATCCATTTTGGGAAAAGCTTTAGTAGTAAGAGCACAGGGCTTGCTGGTCAGGAGTCTCCCTCTTCTCTTGCCTTTGGCACTCCCTCTTGATCCATGTTTGGCGTGACATCCCGTGTTTGCATGGTGAGATGGCTCCTTGTCCTCTGGATTTCAACATTTCCATCTCAGAGATGCCTTCCTTGATGTGCTCATCCAGACAGAGTGCGGGCTGCTTCTCTAGGGCCTCCAGCCCCTTGTACTCATACTTGTCATTTTGTGAGCAGATGTTTATTTAGCCAGCTCCCTGACATGTCAAACTTGCGTGCAGCTGGCATAGAGCCAGATATCCAGAGCACTGAATCCGTGAGCAAACCCCCAGCTTGACCAAGTGAGGGTCTTCCCACCTCGCCTGATTACCCCTTCTGGATTTCCAGGCGAGGACGAGGAAAGCGATTCGTCCTCCAAATGTTCTCTGTATGCTGACTCAGATGGTGAAAACGGCAGCACATCGGACTCTGAGAGCAGCACCTCATCTTCCTCCTCTTCATCCTCCTCCTCGTCATCCTCTTCATCATCGGAGTCCTCCTCTGAGGAGGAAGAGGAAGAGGAGCAGCCAACAACCATTCCCTCAGCCTCACCACCCCCCAGGGAAGTCCCAGAGCCTCTCCCAGCGCCTGTGGAGGAGCCTGAGCCAGAAAGGGCGGTAGGCTCCCCCGTCACACCTCTCCCTGAGCAGAAGTCTCCGGCAAGGCCTGCAGGTAGGTGGTGCACGACTGGTGACTCAGTGTGTGTGTGTGTGTGTGTGTGTGTGTGTGTGTGTCTGAAGCACAGTGGAGCCTGCATTGATTTTATACAAGTGTGTGTGACTTCATTGGTTTTTATCTTGAGAGCAGTAGAAAGCCTTCCAAGGAGGGACATGATCAGATTTGAGATCTGAAAACATACAAAGAAAAAGTCACTTTTCTCTTGTCTCTTCCCTCCTTGGGGACGTAATGGCCTAACACTCAAAACTGATCTGCCATAGTGATTTACAGAGCCAAACAAAATGTTTGGGTCCTGCTAAAGTAAAACAGGATGATCTCTTCCCAAGTAAGTTCAGTAGAAAAACTTGCAATTTAATAAATTCCTCCTCATTTTTTTTTGGTACCAAAATTGAACTCAGGACCTTGTGCTTGCCAGGCAGGCATTTGTGCCGCTGAGCTATATCCCAGCCCCCTCCTCCTCATTGTTAAGCCTATTCTTTCAGTGGGTTTAAGTGCAGGTGATTAAATGGGCAGGGTTGGTTTTTTTGTTTTTTTTGGTTTTGGTTTTGTTTTTTTGAGACAGGGTCTCACTGTGTAGTGCAAGCTGGCCTTGAATTCACTTATGTATCCCAGGCTGGCCTCAAACTTGTGAGAAGCCTCCTACCTCTGCCTCCTGAGCACTGGGATTACAGCCATGCAACACCACGCCCAGCTTAAATGGGCAAATGCTTGCATTAGCGTAGAATTTAGTTCTGCCTCTGCTTTCTTTTGTGGATTTGCATATACCATTGTACATACCACATAAATATATTTTTTCCTGCTTTGGAAACTGTTCATGCAGGGGCTGGGGATTTAGCTCAGCAGCACAGCGCCTGCCTGGCAAGCGCAAGGTCATGAGTTTGATTCCCGGTACCGGAAACTGTTCATGCAGTAGATAGTGAGTACTTAGCTCAGCCAGTAGTAGGTGCAAAGGATACAGTGGTGCGTCCATTGGATACTGTTCCCACCCCTGTAAAGCTTGCAGTCTACGTAGAGAGACAGTTGAACGGTAAACATATGAAAATCTGTGCACGCGTTTGCAAGCCTGGTGACCCCTTTCTGCTGAAGCACAGCTGGGCTGAAATCTAGACAGAGCAGGGAGGAGGGAAAGATCGGAGAATCAGCAGGTGAGAAGACCTGGAAGAAAGTGAGTTGAGAGCTAGGGGTAGTGGGGTGGGTCAGGGCCAGGCCTTGCCAAGTGCACAGGCTGTGAGAGAATTTGGTCTTTATCTTGAGAGCGGAGGAAGGCCCTTGGGGGAGCAGCATGAGTAGATTTGTGGTCTGAAAAGATGCAGTGCAGGGAGAACTGGAGAGGGGCCGGTGTGATGCAGAGACTGTGCAGAGGCTGTGCAGCACGGAAGGAAGGAAGTCGCTTCTCAGGATGCACTTGAGAGACACACAAGGCCCCCGCGGGAGCTCCCACCAGGATGTTCCTGCCAGTCCTTGGCCCAGGTTGGGCAGGGACCACAGGACGACCTCATGTGCTGCTGTGTGCTGTTCGTGTCCAGATCCCACAAGACGAGGAGTTGAGCCTCTCCGAGTGAACCTTCGGATACTCCCAGCCTCTCCTGAGTCCGTTGGTAGCCGAAAGTCCTGTGCGGCTGTAGGCAGCTCAGAGGCATCAATTGTAGTAGCTTTGCTTCTCTGTGGGGCAAGGAGAGGGGTGTGGCCACAGCTGCATCTGAAAAAGGGCATTCTGGCAGGTGGAGAGATTTGGAAGAGGTGAGGGAGGATGCCAAGAGTGTGTGGAGGATGGCTGCGTGTGGTGGCGCATGCCTGTAATTTCTGCAGAAGAATCATTGAGAGGTTGAGGCCAGTGTGGGCTGCATGGTAAGACCTGTCTCAGAAAAAAAGTACTTGAAGGAGTGCAAGTAAGGTAAGGACAGCAGCCCCATAGGGTGGTGATAGTGAGGTGCAGGAGAGCGGAAGTGGAGGTGAAGACTTGAGAGGAAATTGAGGAGATAGAATACTTGGGGACTCCTTACCGGGAAGGAACCGGGAAAGTGAACCAGGAGTAAGAAGAAAGCTGGAGTTAGTGTGGGTTGAATCTGAGGTGCCCCTGGGTCCTCCATGTAGAAACCCTGGCTGTTGGATGATACATTGATGCAGGGACGCACAGGCTAGACACAAGATAGATACCCGAGAGTAATGAGGATGTTGGTGTGAGCTTCCTGTGTACGAGCACGTGAGGGAGAAGGGTCCAGAGCCTGAAAGTCTTGTAAGAGACAGGTAGATGGCAAAAGGAACCCAAGGAGGCAGGAAAAACCATGATTAGGGAAGGGAGGGGAAGCAGGGAGGGTGTGCTTTGAATATGAAGGGAAGCACAGATTTGTGTTTGTGTTTGTTTTTTTTGTTTTTCTTCTGGTACCAGGAATCGAACTCACGACCTTGCGCTTGCCAGGCAGGCGCTTGGGAAACAGATTTAAAAGGAGCCGTGGTCTGTATCATCAGGCCACAAGAGGATATGACAGAAGTGTCAGGTCTGACAGGTCATTGGTGTCGATTTCATTTGAGTGGTTCAAACTGAAGCCAAGTTTTGGGGTGCCAGGGAATAAGGGGAGATAACAAAGATAGTATTTTATTTTATTTTATTTTTTCTTTTTGAGACAGGGTCTCGCTATACAGTTCAGGCTGGCCTTGAGCTCACTTTATAGCTCAGGCTGGCCTCAAACTCACAAAGATCCTCCTGCCTCAGCCTCTTGAGTGCTGGGAT
Source organism: Chinchilla lanigera (assembly GCF_000276665.1). NCBI lineage: Eukaryota > Metazoa > Chordata > Mammalia > Rodentia > Chinchillidae > Chinchilla > Chinchilla lanigera. Next base: position 7,826,481 of record NW_004955493.1, read on the forward strand.
TACAGGTGTGCACCACCACGCCCAGCTGAAAGCTCACTTTGTCATCCAGTGTGTATGACATTTTTGCTATTCCTACTTCACAGAGATGAGAAACTGGAGGCTTAGTGAGCGAGCCACGCAGGAGGTGGTCAGGTTACCCAGCTGGGACAGGGGCGACAGCAAGAGGAGAATGCAGGGTTGATGGAGGGTTTAGCTTTTCAGAGTGGGTGAAATGTGGGTGTGAAGGGAAGAGCCGACAGGTAGATGGAGAAGAGGGAGAAATCCTTCCCAAAGCAGCATTTCTGGGGAGGCCAGTGGAGGCCTCTAGACCTGATGTGGGTGTCTGCGTGAGTGGTGAGGCGGGGAGCTGTGTGCACTCTTGGGCCCTGCGTTTCTCTTGTCTTCCAGTGCGCTTCATTCTCACCCGCTGCAGATGTCCTTCTTGCCTTCTGCATTCTAGCAGAGGGCCCACCCCAAACCGTAGCACTGGCTCCCAACAGACCTACTACTGTTCTAGGTCCCTCTGCACAGGGAAGCTTTCAGTGGGGCAGGCTTGGGCCAGGTCACCATCTTAGTGGCCCTGGTCATGCAGTAGAAACTGGCTTTAGCCCCACAGATCTCAGGGCCCCGGGAGAGTAGTTCTTAGAGAAAGGTAGGGGTTATATTGACCAGGTGCCCCTCCCACCTCTTGAATGGCAGGGCTGGGCAAGCCTCTACCAGGTGGAGGAACACAGGGAAATGTGCGTGAAAAAGCCTTGCTAGGAGAATTTGCTCTCGTTGACAACCAGGCTTCTGGAAGACACAGGGGACCAGGCTGGAAAGATGTTCCTGCGCAGCCTGGTAGAGAGAAGTGGGGCTCAGAACCCGGAGCGTGGACCGAGTACCTGGTCTTGCTAGCCTCTCGCTATGGATTGCTGCTGGTTGAGATCCCAGGTGCCATCCAGTCTAGCACAGTGCAGGCCAAGGGCCTTCCTCCGGGTGTCAGATTGAGGAGCATCAGTTGAGGCTTTGGACACAGGGTGATCAAGGCCCTCTCAGGCCTGGCCTGGTGCTGTGTGCCCTTTAGTTCTGAGTGGTAGAGCCAAGGAGTCCACAGAATTCAGGGCAGCATAGGCTGGCAGGTGAGAAGATGAGCTCAACCCAGCCTGCCTGGGTACGTGTCACTGTCACTTGCCAAGTGTGTGCTGCTGGGAAGGTTATTAACCTCTCTGTGCCTAAGTTTTCTTGTTTATAAGATGACATTAATATCCAAAGGGTGATCAAAATATACAGTGAATGTTTAAAATTTGAAAAAACAATATTTATTATAGTAAAAGATACATTGCTATTAATCTTCAGAATCCTCCCTCTTACTTTGAACACACTCATCCCATTATTCTTGTCACTTTCTGAAGCAGTTCTGCAAGTCCTCTTTCCTGGGTGTCTCTGACAAGTGGTCAGAAGTATAGTGGCTGCTGTGCCAGATGTCCTGTATCAGGCAGGATTGTAAAAGGGTTAGAATGTCTTCATCCACCGTCACCAAATCTGGCCTTGCATATCTCCTGGTACTTCTCCAACATCAAGATGGCCATGAAAAAGAAACATTTTGAGGCAATTTTAGGACAAGCGGACCGTCAGGAAAGAACTTCGAGAACTACTTCAGAAAGTGGCAAGAATGATGGGGCAAGTGTGTTGGAAGCACGGGGAGGGCTTTGATGGCAATGTGTCTTGTACCCTAATAGATTTTTTTTAACACAGAGAGGCTATATTCTTTAAGCCTGTGAATCTTCTTTTAAAAATTTATTTATTGGGGCTGGGGATTTAGCTCAGCAGCAAAAGCGCCTGCCTGGCAAGCGCAAGGTCGTGAGTTCGGTTCCCGGTACCGGAGAAAAAAAACCAAAAAAAAAAAAAAAAATTTATTTATTATTATTATTATTGGTTTTTTTTTATGTATATTGTGCTGGGGATCGAACCCAGAGCCCTGTGCGTGCAAAGCAAGAGCTCTACCACTGATCCACATCCCCAGCCGCCCCTAATAGATTTTTGTTCAACAATCAGTGTATGTTTCAGTCACATATCCCAGGGCACTAGGGCCACCGCGCTGCTGGTAGAATTCAGTGAGTTCGTATGTGGATGTGCAGGGCATTGTACTAGCTGTTAATCATCTGCAGCCGGGTGCAGCTGCCAGCCCCCCGGCCCTGCGCAGACGGTGGTAGCAGTGTCTGAAGTGGGACAAGTCTTCACTAAGGCTGTGCCACGAGCTGGGGCTGAGAGCTGCACACGTGGATGAGGGACGGAGGGCAGCAGCTCTCGGAGAGAGAGTTCAGCTAGGGACATGCAGCAGCGCCTCGCAGAGAGACGTCCCTTCCCCGCCTCCTCCACCCTTTGGCTCTCAGCTTCGACCTGGGTTTCCTCACTGAGGGCTTTCTCCCCACTCCCCGCTGCAGCACATCCCCAGCCTGTCTGTGGTGGGTGGGTCGGGGAGGAAGGCAAGTGTTAGCGATTTTCTTTTTCGGTATGAGGAACTCAGGGCCTTTGCATTGAGCTGTTACCTCCAGCCTTTGTGTATTTTTTGAGATAGGGTTTCACTAAGTTACCAAGGTTGGGCTCTAACCTGTGATCCTCGTTGCAAGTTAGAGGCCAGCCTGGGCTACCAATTGAGTTTAAGGCTAGCCTGAACTCCATAGTGGGACTGTCTCAAAAAGACACATACACAAGAAAAGCCAAAAACTTGTGATCCTCCTGTTTCGGCCTACCAGAGTTCAGGGCTTGCAATAACCGCCATGACTAGTTTATAAAATATTTTGAGATTCTTACATTGTATCTTGTTCATCTCAATAAACCAGAGAGTATGGTTTGTAATTAAATTAATGGGTATTTTAATTCAGTCTGGCCAATTGGAGACTTGTAGAATGTGGTGACAGAAGTTGTGTTGGTTCGTGTACCTAGTCGTTGGCTGCGGTTCTGTCACTGTCGGGACTAATAAAAGGCTGGAAGCCGAGGGTCCCGTGTGCGGTCACAGTGTGGCTGTGCGTTTGGTTTGTGCCGTCGTCCCCCACTGGACTGAGCACTCCGTGAGGACGTGAAGGAGTTGCCGCTGTTCTCTGCATGGTAGCGTGCACTGCGTGCTTGGTGACTGGCTGAATGAGCAGGTGCAGAAGCCCACGCTGTCGGGAGCCTGCTGCGCTCCCGCAGTGGGGCGGGCGCTCTGTCCCGTGGCCGGGTGGGTGGTGTGTTCGTAGGGCGGCTTGAGTTTGCTGGGCAGATCAAGCACCACCTGTTAAACGAGGCAGCCACGGCCCAGCTGAGCCTCAAGTCTTCTGTCCCTAAGGGCTCTGAGGCTGGACCTGGACACGGACAGTTCTCCTTCTCATGTGCTTCCTCCCCAGATCCCAATGAGGAAACGCCTCCCAGTGTACCCCAGCCAGCCCCGGAGCCGCAGGCTGGGCCCCCTGCCCCGCCCCCCCGCCTGGACGAGCGCCCCTCTTCTCCCATCCCTCTTTTGCCTCCGCCTAAGAAACGTCGGAAAACTGTCTCCTTCTCTGCCATGGAGGAGGCACCGGCTCCAGAGCCTCCCCCGGCTGCCCTCCCACAGGCCAAGTCTCCAGGCCCAGTGTCTCGAAAAGTCCCCCGGGCTGCTGAGCGGACCATTCGCAACCTGCCCCTGGACCACGCGTCTCTGGTCAAGAGTTGGCCCGAGGAGGTGTCCCGAGGGGGCCGCAGCCGGGCTGGAGGCCGAGGCCGCTCCGCGGAGGAAGAAGAGGTGGAGCCGGGCACAGAAGTGGACCTGGCGGTGCTGGCTGACCTGGCCCTCACCCCCACCCGGCGCGGGCTGGCGGCCCTGCCGGCCCTGCCTCCCGGTGACGACTCGGAGGCCACAGAGACCTCGGATGAGGCTGACCGCTTCTGCCCCCCACTCAGCCACATCCTCCTGGAGCACAACTATGCCTTGGCCATCAAACCCACACCCTCCACGCCGGCCCTGAGGCCCCTGGAGCCGGTCCCGGCCCCTGCGGCCCTCTTCAGCTCCCCGGCAGATGAGGTCCTGGAGGCCCCCGAGGTGGTGGTGGCTGAAGCAGAGGAGCCCAAGCCACAGCAGCAGCTGCAGGTGCAGCAGGAAGAGGGGAAGGGAGAGGAGGAGGAGGAAGAGTCCGAGTCCTCCGAGAGCAGCAGCAACAGCAGCAGCAGCAGCGATGGGGACGGTGCTGGCCGGAGACGCAGCCTCCGCTCCCATGCCCGGCGCCGGCGGCCCCTGCTCCCTCCGCCGCCACCGCCGCCGCCCTCCTTCGAGCCCCGCAGCGAGTTTGAGCAGATGACCATCCTCTATGACATTTGGAACTCAGGCCTAGACTTGGAAGACATGAGCTACCTGCGGCTCACGTACGAGCGGCTGCTGCAACAGACCAGTGGGGCCGACTGGCTTAATGATACCCACTGGGTCCACCATACAAATATCCTGAGCCCGGGGTCTGCCCTGCCCGCGCAGGACAGGAAGCCGAGGGGCGGGCGGTGTCCTCTGCTGCATCGACCCCCTCCCTCTCCACCTCGCTGTGCCTGGTGCCCTCGCAGCTTCCTCCCCGGCTGCCCCGCCATCTCTTCTCCGCCTCACTGCCTCTTTTCTGCCCCTCCGAGACTTTCTGGCGGAACAGGCAGAGTCTGAGCCTGACCTGGGTCATCTGTCCCCTCACACCGAGTGTGCCCGCCAGCTCGGAGTAGCCACCCTCCCCTCGGGCTGGGGTTGGGGTGGGCAGAGGAGAGTGGGCCCCAGGGAGTGGGCGGTCAGGGACCCGTTCTCTTCCTTAACGCCCCGCACTCACCAACCTGAGCACTCCCAAGCGCAAGCGGCGGCCCCAGGACGGGCCGCGGGAGCACCAGACGGGCTCTGCGCGCAGCGAAGGCTACTACCCCATCAGCAAGAAGGAGAAGGACAAGTACCTGGACGTGTGCCCTGTCTCGGCACGGCAGCTGGAAGGAGTGGACACTCAGGTGGGGCCCTTCCCTGAGCCCTTGCCCGCTGCCGCCGCCTCCCAGCCGCCTGTTGGTCACCTCGCCCCGTCCTCCTCACAGGGGACTAATCGTGTGCTTTCCGAGCGGCGGTCTGAGCAGCGGCGGCTGCTGAGTGCCATCGGCACCTCAGCCATCATGGACAGCGATCTGCTAAAGCTGAATCAGCTCAAGGTGAGGAGCGGGGCGGGGGCTCGGTGACCCGGCCAAAGCACGGAGAGCTGCGCTCCTAGAGTCCTTTGCTCCCCGGGGTTTGAAGGTGGGAAGGTGGGTGGGCAAGACACCCGCCATCCTGGGAGGTCTGCGGGAAAAGCAAGGGGCTAGGCGGAGTGAGGCATCGGCAGTATGGTCTCCTTCTGCCCCCCAGTTCCGGAAGAAGAAGCTCCGATTTGGCCGGAGCCGGATCCATGAATGGGGTCTCTTTGCCATGGAACCCATCGCAGCTGACGAGATGGTCATCGAATATGTGGGTCAGAACATCCGCCAGGTGAGGCTCCCGCCCCAAGCCCACGACCAGCTCTTGGTCTGACACCAGACAACGCTGGATATCACAAGTAGCGTCTCACTCTGGACGGAACCTCACTTCCCTCCCAGCCCCAAGACATAGCCAGTGAAACCTGTGTCCTTGTTCCATCCTTCTTTAGTGGGGTTGGTTAGTTGGTTGGATTGTTTTTGAGATGGTCTCACCGTGTAGCCCAGGCTGGCTCCAAACTCTCAGTGATATTCCTGCCTCGGCCTTCCAAGTGCTGGGATTACAGGTGTGCACTACTACCCTTCATTAATAATAGGTACTCGTAAACATGTTAGTGGTCTAGCAGGAATCAGCACTGGTACTTTTTCTCCCTTTAAGAATGCGGGGACATCAGACAAGTAGCAACAATAAAGGATAGTGTTTGATATTAAAGAGGAGTCAGGCGTGGTGGCGCACGCCTATAATCCCAGCACTTGGGAGGCTGAGGCAGGAGGATCGTTGAGTTCGAGACCAGGCTGGGCTTTGAAGTGAGCTCAAGGCCGGTCTGAACTGCACAGCGAGACCCTGCCTCAGAAAAACAAACAAAAAAAAAAGCTTGGGGCGGTGAGGGTGGTAGGAACTCACACCAGGACCTAAGACCTTCCAGAGACCGTGGTGTTTAAGCTGAGAGCTGAAAGATGGGAGGAACTTCCAGGCGTAAGTGGGTGAAGTACGCTTCTCCTTTCAGGACAGCATGTGAAAAACCTAGAGACAGAGCAGTCAGAGAAGGATGAGGTTGGTACGGCTAGGTAGAAAAGTGGGCCAAGGGCAGTGATGAGAGCCTGGAGGGACAGATGGAGCCGTGTCCGTGGCACCGAGGAGCCCTATTACTAAGTGTGGGCCTGTGGTGGGAGACGGGGTCTCTGGGAAGCTAAGCAGGAGAGGACCTAGAGGTTAGTGAGCTCCTTCCAGCCACGCTGGAGTGAGAATGCGTCTGGCCCGAAGCTGTGGGGCTGTTGCAGAGATGCAGGCCAAGGTGAGGGTTGCCTCGACTAGGCGGAGGCAGCCTGGTGACAGCGGAGTCCGGTCCGTGGGCCGGAGGTTCTGACAGGCCCAAGCAGTGGGATGGCTGTAGGAGCGCAGGAGAAGGTGAGCCTTTCTTGGGGTGCTGCTGCTGGCTTCTTGGAGCGTGATGGAGGTCCTTTGAGAAGGGAGCGAGCGAGGAACAGAGGTGTGCGCCAGGATGAGTTCAGTCAGAGTGTGAGGCCGCAGGGCCCTGGGAGCTCGGGGGCGGGGTGAACGGCCGGCAGCCTGACCGAGATGGAGTTTGGCCGGAGACGGGGCTTCAGGACAACTCCCCTCTTCTGCCCGGTGGCCAGGGCTCTGGGTGGGAGCGCTCAGGGAGAGAGTGCAGAGCTTCCTGTCTCCTTCTGAGAAGTAGGAGTTGCCTGTTCTCACACAAGGCCCACGTCACGACACAGACGGTCTGCCCTCTGCGTTGGCCAGCTGCACCTCGAGGGCGCTTGTTTTGGAGGGAGGGTCCTGGAGGAGATAGTAGGGCTGTGTTGGTGACCTGTCAGTGTAGGAGCTGCTCAGCCCCGTGAGCAGCCGAGAGCCCCGCACTGGCCGGGCAGATGGCCTCAGAGGCACTAGTGCAGGTTTCCCTGGAGCCCACGTGTGGGTGGCTGGATCAGGGCAGCCAGAGCCGGGTGTGCAGCACAGCACTTGCAGTTCCAGCGCTCTGGGGGCTGAATGCCCTTAGTTCTAGAACCGCAATAAAAAGTACCACCTGGGGATGTAGTTCAGTGCGAAGGCCCTGCGTCCAGCCCGCTGTACTGGGAAAAGGGCGGTGAGGGCTTCTGGAACCCGCGTCGGGAGAGCTGTGAGCCGGCAGGGGTAGCTCATAGCCGGTCCAGAGGAGCTGGTGGGATGAGGTCTGGTCCGACCAGATGCTGAGAAGCAGACCGAGACCCTTGCGTCCCACTTTACCAGATGGTGGCCGACATGCGGGAGAAGCGCTATGTGCAGGAGGGCATTGGCAGCAGCTACCTGTTCCGGGTGGACCACGACACCATCATCGATGCTACCAAGTGTGGCAACCTGGCGAGGTTCATCAACCACTGCTGCACGGTGCGCTGGGAGCCGGCGGGGGCGGGGGCGGGGGCGGGGCCCAGGCTCACACTCCGCCCTTTCTCCAGCCCAACTGCTACGCCAAGGTGATAACCATCGAGTCGCAGAAGAAGATCGTGATCTACTCCAAGCAGCCCATCAGCGTGGACGAGGAGATCACCTACGACTACAAATTCCCTCTGGAGGACAACAAGATCCCGTGCCTGTGCGGCACGGAGAGCTGCCGGGGCTCCCTCAACTGAGGTGGGGCGAGGCCGGCCACACCCCTATTTATTCCCCCTGGTGCCGAGCTCCCAGCACCCCCAGCCTTGGTGGGCTCGGCCGGGCCCTCGTGCCCACGTCTTGAAGGGCTGGGTTTGTCGCCCTGAGCCCAGCGAGGGAACCTCGGTCCCTTTCTGCCTCCCTGTTGCCCCTGCCTACCCGCCCGCCCTGATTTTTTTTCTTTGCGGAGAAGAAGCTGTAAATGTTTTGTAGCTGCCAGCAGCTGTTTCCTGTGGAAACCTGGGGTGCCGGCCTGTACAGACCCTGTTCTTGGGGGTGACAGCCCTCCTGCTTTGTGTTATGGGGATTTCCCCTTGTGCCCTGCGTGCACCGCCCCCCCGGTTTAGGGGTTTCTAGGGGCAGTGCCGTGCTCTTCCCTGGAGGGCCCTGTGCCCGTCCTGGGGGCTCCGTGCCTGGGACCCTGCCTCAGCTTCTGTCCCTGCCAGACCCCGTGGGCCACCCCCCCACCCTGGTGTCTGGGGGCTCCTGCCCAGCCAGCCGGGACGGTGGGGGTGGGCCCTTGTTGGGCTGGATTGTACATATGTTAATAGCAAACTCAACACCACATTTTTATAATTGTGATTAAACTTTATTGTACAAAAGTGCTTCGTCAGTATCTTTGGGGAAGAGCAGGCCAGGGTAGGGGTGGAGGGCACAGGGTGGGGCAGACGGTGGGGTGGCCTGAAGCACGGAGCAGGTGGAGAGGCTTCCAGGCGAGAGCCTGGACCTGCAGACCCAGCTGCCGCTGTTCTGGAGCACCTGCCAGGCTGCGACGCCACGCCAGGGACCCCTACCGAAGCCAGCCAGATGGGGCAAAGGTCAGGCCTGTCCTCTCCCCTCCCCTCCCCAAAAGCACAGCTGTTGCTGGGCGTCTTCCCCCCGGGGAAACCTAGCAGGAGGCGAGCACTGAAGTCACGCTGTGGGGATGAGGTCACTGCTGCCTCCCTCCTGGGCCCCCAAATCCCTCAGTACCCACCCAGCAGGTCTTGGCTTTTCTCCCAACCGCTTTGCTGTAAGTGGCGTGCCAAGTGGCCACCAGGGGGCGCGCTGTGGCAACTGCGAGGGCAGAGGGGGTGGAGGCTGGGCTGGGCTGGGCTCGTTCCTGGAATGGGCCAGGAGGGAGGAGAAGCAAGCGGAAGGAAGACGGGTGTGTGGCTGGTCAGCCAGTCCAGGAGAGCACCTCTCCAGAGGCCAGTTTGGGCGTCCTGAGACAGAAGCTGCAGGTAGGCCGAGGAGACACCAGGCCCAGGTAGCCCTTCCCACCTTCCTGCGCCTTCCTCCTCCCCGCTCTCCTCTGCTGCCCCGAGACTTCTCTCCACCTGCCTCAAATGCTGACCTCTTCCTGTACCCAGCCCTTACGCCCCAGTGACTCCCCGGCTGGCGTTCACCGGACCAGAGGGCAGTACCCAGGGGCTGCAGCTCCCAGGAACAACTCTGACCCCTGGCCCTGGGTTCCTGTCCACTGGGCCACCAGGCCTTTTCATGAATAGCAAGTGGCTGGGACAGGTGGCCCCAGGCAACCCAGGTGAGCTAGAGTCTCTTCCTGCAGCCAGGCATGGCTGAATCTGCAGAGGCCCCGAAGCTGGTCTACTTGGTCACGGGAGGCTGCGGCTTCCTAGGCGAACACGTGGTGCGCATGTTACTGGAGCGGGAGCCGAGGCTCCGTGAGCTGCGTGTCTTTGACCTGCACCTGAGTCCCTGGCTGGAAGAGCTGAAGACAGGTGACTGGGGCAGAGGCTGTGGGAAGGAGGGTGTGGTCTCCCTGTCCCCTCCCAAGCTGGAGGCACCCCCTGGTGGAAAAGATGAGGGCTGTTTACACTCTCTAGTCCACACGGATGGGACGAGTGAGTCATATTGGTAAGGCGGCTCCAGAGGGTGGGGGCTGAACCTGGCATCTGGCTGATGCTCCCGATGCTGACATTGCCTCTGGCCTCCTCTCACTCTGCTAGGGCCTGTGCAGGTGACTGCCATCCAGGGGGATGTGACCCAGGCCCACGAGGTGGCAGCGGCTGTGTCTGGAGCCCACGTGGTCATCCACACGGCAGGGCTAGTGGACGTGTTTGGGAGGGCCAGCCCCGAGACCATCCACAAGGTCAACGTGCAGGGTGAGCCCGCCCCCCCACCGTTCCGGCCGTGCCTTGTGCTCCCTGGCACCCAGCCCTCTCGACTCCCTCCGCCCGTGACCTGTGACTCCAGGACAACCTGTCCTGTCCGTGTGATTATTCACTCCCCGTCTCCATCTCACCCAGCCTCTTGCGGTTCTCCCTGGGCCTGGCACGGGAGGGGAAAGCTGCAGAGAGGGGAACCTCAGCTCGGGTACCGCCCCTTCCCCAGGCACACAGAACGTGATCGAGGCTTGCGTGCAGATGGGGACTCGGCTCCTGGTCTACACGAGCAGCATGGAGGTTGTGGGACCGAACATCAAAGGCCACCCCTTCTATAGGTGAGCTGAGGCTCCTGTTACCTTAGCGGCCCATGTCCGCCCAGCACTGAGGCCTCTTCCCTTCATCAGAGGCAATGAGGACACCCCGTATGAGGCTGTGCACAAGCACCCCTACCCTCACAGCAAGGCCCAGGCTGAGCGGCTGGTCCTGGAGGCCAATGGGAGGAAGGTGAGCCTGCAAAGACCAGCCCGAGGGAGCTGCCCAGGACACGGCAGGGCCTGCCCTCTCTCTCACCTGGAGCTCAGGGGGCTGGGGCAAAAAGGTGGCTGCTGGGTCCTAGGTCCTAGCCATGGCTGCATTTTGCCAACAGGTCCACGGGGGGCTGCCCCTGGTGACCTGCGCGCTACGTCCCACGGGCATCTATGGTGAAGGCCATCAGATCATGAGGGATTTCTACCACCAAGGCCTGCGGCTGGGGGGCCGGCTCTTCAGGGCCATCCCAGCTTCTGTGGAGCATGGCCGGGTCTACGTGGGTAAGGACAAGGCCGGGCAGGGTGCGACCACAGACAGGGCAGGAGGGTCTGCTGTGGGACTGGCGGGCCCCGCGTGGCCTGGGAAGGGCCCTGCGTGCTCAGGCCCAGGTGGACTGTGACTGTGAGACTCATCTGCACGGGCCACGGCGGAAACAGCATCTGTGCAAGCTGGGGAGCCTGGGGAGACCCGAGTCACAGGCCGAGTGAGGAGCGCAGCGCAGGGCAGTGGCTCCCGGGCGAGCGAGGAACAGCATCTGCGTGGGACTAGAATAGTATGGCCACACGGCCGCCAGTAGAGCATGGCCACAAGACGGGGGGGACAGCAGCCCTCACAGGGCTGTGGTGGAGATGTGGGAAGCATCTTGCGGCCCGAGTGGGTCGCTCTGTGTGGGCTAGCCCGGGACAGCGGCACTGCAGGGCGGCAAGAGCCTGCAGGAGCACACGACCCTTCCCTCCCCACCGGCAGGCAACGTGGCCTGGATGCACGTGCTGGTGGCCCGGGAGCTGGAGCAGCGGGCCGCGCTCATGGGTGGTCAAGTGTACTTCTGCTATGACAAGTCGCCCTATAAGAGCTACGAGGATTTCAACATGGAGTTCCTGGGCCCCTGTGGACTGCGGCTCGTGGGCACCCGCCCACTGTTACCCTACTGGCTCTTGGTGCTCCTGGCTGCCCTTAACGCCCTACTGCAGTGGCTGCTTCGCCCGCTGCTGCTCTATGCACCTCTGCTCAATCCCTACACCTTAGCCGTGGCCAACACCACCTTCACGGTCAGCACCAACAAGGCACAGCGCCACTTCGGCTACGAGCCCCTGTTCTCGTGGGAGGAAAGCCGGACCCGCACCATCCTCTGGGTGCAGGGCATGGAGGCCTCTGCCCAGTGACGGTGGGCTGTCCTGGCGCCTCCATCCGGCTCCCAAGCCTGGGGAGGGATGGTGTGGAGGCTCTGTGCAGGACGGCAAGTCCATAAGCCTGGAGTCTGAGCTGCACCCCGAACCTTCCAGGGTCTTTCTAGGGCAGTCTGGGGACAGGAGTGTCTGCACTCCCGCCCCGGGCCTGCGGGCCGGCCTTCCTCCATTACCCTTCGCACCCCGGCTCCTGCGGCAGCAGGTGCCCAGTGCGTCTTCAGCCTGGGTTCAGAGAGAAGAGGCTTCTCCAGCCCCTCAGCGTCCTCCCTCCTGAGGGGGTTATCTTCCCACTATTTAAGAAAATAAAGTTTCACCTCCAGACACTCGTCTTTTCATTCCCCGCGGTGAAAGCTCAGGAAGTCGCTGACCCTCCGCCCTAGCTCAGCGCCCGCAACTGTGTTCGCTCTCCACCTGAGGAGGCCCCATGGTGCTGTTCCTGGCCAACCCCCAGCTTAAAATCCTTGTCCAAGCCTGTGTCCAGCTGTCTGTCCAGCTCCTCTGTCGCCACCTCCCCAGACCTCGCCTCCCCACGACGCTGTCCCGCGTGGGGACAGAAGGAAGTCAGCACACGGCACACCCGCTGTTGGATTGGTTGCTATTTCTCCCGTCCCACGGGACTCGACCCGGCCCGGGGTGGGGTTGGGGGCTCCGGGGACAGGACATGCAGGGCTGGGGTGGGGGGGCAAAATTTCCTGTGTTTTATCCATTTGTAACTTGGTCACCAATAGAGAGAAATGAGACTCTGAGGGCAAACAGGAGAGGGCGGCCTGGCTCTGGGCCCCCAACCAGGCCCCAGGAGTCCTGTCCCCTCTGGGAAGGGCAGGGAGAGAGCTCTAGAAACCAACGGAGAAACGGAGGGGCAGGGGCTCATGTCAGCAAACACGGCTACATCACGTGACACGCCAGCGACACAGAAACACACGCCAACGCACACGGCTGCACAGCAGGGAGGGGAGGGGGAGCCGGGGCCACCTATCCTGTCCTCCGCGGGGCGGGCTGGGGCGGGGTGAATGCATAGAACACGTCATGTGGACACGCTCAGGGCGTGGCGAGAGCGTGCGTGGACCCACGGGCACATGGGATGGTCACGCAGTGTGCTTTGTGAGGGGGAGGGACGAGGAGGGAAGGGAGCGGGACACTGCGCCCCGGCCAGGCCCGGGACCACCCACAGGTATGCCTGGCCTTGATGGCTGCAGGTGCGTGGAGGGTGGACAGCACACCTTGTCTGAGAACATGCAGGACACCGGCCCGGACCACACTCAGAACACACACACATGCAGGCAGCGGCCAATAAGCAAACCCATCACACGAGGTGCGTGACTTGCAGAAAGCTGGGGTGCACCAGGCCCTCGGGGATCCCCGGTCCGCCGCAGGCCCAGAGGTGGGCAGCCACAGCGCCACCCTTTTCTTTGCGAACTGCAAGGCTGGGGTGGGGGGGCTTTGGGAAACACCTGGGCTGAGAGGAGGTGCTGAGCGCACTGCAGGAAGGAAGTAGCGGGCCGGGCCGGGGATAGGGAGACGCCTGGGATGGGAGTAGGAAGCTGCAGTCACGACTACGGGTGGACTCCTGTCCTGGGGAAGAACACGTGGGCAAGGACAGGCGGGCGCCCCTCCTCAGGACAGCTGACCCGCGGGGTCCATACAGGCGGGGGGCGGGCAAGAATGAAGAGGCTGGCTGGTCACACCTGCAGCCCCCGCCACCGTGCACGCACGCGCTGCCATGATGCGGGAAGAAGGCGGGGCCTGCACACGCTGGAGCCCACCGCCCGCGATGCATGCACGGCGCGCGCCCTGCACGGACTCGGCGCTCAGCCTGCGCACCCGGGGCTCAGGGCCGCCTTTTGTCCCTGCGCCTCCTCCCTGTCACCAAAGCACCCACCCACAGACGACGTACGCCGTCTCCACCTCGAGCTAGGCGCCAGCCCTGCCCGGCACGAGTCCCACCACGGGACAAGCCCAGGGGACTGCACACCCTGGGTGACCGCCACAACTACCCGTCCCCGTGCAAGTGCCTCGCGCGCTGAACGGGGCAGAGGCGGAGTGTGGCTTCTTCCAGGTACCAGTGGGGTGCAGGGAGGCAGGCAGGGACAATGTCCTGACCTTCCCCTCGTCCGAGGCAGCCCTGGACACCTTGCCTCTCCACTAACAGCCCCACAAACAGACCTCCCGGGCGGGGTCCGCGCGCAGATGGCGGAGGCCTGCGCGGGCACCACGCTGGCGGCAGCGCATGCGCTCTAGGGTGCCTGCGTGCAGCCTGGACGCAGCCACCTCCGAGGGCCCTCCTCGGCCTTGGCCTGAGGGGCTCGGGGGGACACAAGCTCAGACCTGTCCTTGACAGACACAGAGATCAGGATGAAAGCGCTGTGCACAAGGGACCGCACGTGGCACGGTGGGAAGCTCCAGTTGCTCAATGTTGACGGAGCGGCGTGTGTGGCCATGCCAGACACAGGTCAGGGCCCCTGGCAGGGGGCGGGGTCAAAGAAAACTGGCTAAACGAACCTGGAGGGATGGGGCACGTGTCCTTAACCATAAGCGTGCGTGACACGCAGGGGGCAAAAACACTATGTAGAAAGCCCCTAAACATATGCACGCGTGCACGCGCGCGCGCACACACACACATACACACAGTCACAGCTGTATCCAGATAGTCACAGCTATCCAGGTAGCACAGAAATAGATCTGTATCCACCCTCAACAGGTGTCTGGTCCACAGTGTGGAGGACTCCTACCAACACTTCCAGTGTGTGAGCTTGCGCACACATGCACACACACACACGCACCCCTCACATCTACTGGGAAAAACACGAGTCTACAGGCCAAGCTATTACACGTGTATAGTTCCACTCACCTCTACAGCCCCCCCACACACACACACATACACACACACACAGTCGCACAGCAACCCCTGCACTGGCCAGGCGGGTTTGTTCTGTATCGTGCGGGGTGTCTGCCACGGCCTGTGAGTCTCTGGGCCTCCCGGGGTCCTCTAGAACGTGAGTATCTGCACACACTGCCGCTCCGCTTAGAGCAGACAGGGAGGAGGGGCTGGTGGGGGGATGGACGTAACATGAGGTGCAAACACTCCAACACAGAATTCCGCACACACAGCTTGTGCGTCCACAGATCTTGGCCACACACACACACACACACACACACACACTATTCACAGAGAACAAGGGGTGTGGTGGGCTGCTGTTACACTCAGTCAACACCACGATCCCAGCGACGAAGCTCAGACCACAGACTCAGGGCGGGGCAGGGGGGCGATGTGTGTCTACATACACCTACACGCACACACACGCTGGGGTGTCCACACGTCTCGAGCATGTGCCGGCGGCATGCATGTTGGTGTGCATGTGTGATCACGCCTGCTGCTATCTACGTGCGGGGCAGGGGCGGGTGGTCCATGGCGGGGTGAGGTCCAGGGACTCCAGGGTCTGCCGTGGGGGTGGGAGAGGGAGGGGGCTGCTTGGGTCCGTTTCGGGGGTGAGCTCGGAGCAGGGGATGGAGTGAAAGGGGCGGTGGGGGTATTGCTCCCAATGTGCTGGGGGAGGGGCCCGGAAGGGGTAAGGGCGGGGGGCCTACAAGCCCAGCGTCCCTCCAATGGATGACGCCAAGACCACCCCCAGCACCACACAGCAAATGATGATCATGATTTTCTTCTGCAGGTAGAAAAAAGAGAGCGAGACAGAAACAGCAGAGAGGGAGAGACAGAGGAGCAGCCGGAGCGGTGCAGGGAGACAAACCAGCAGGCGGGTGGCGGGGAGGGAAGGAGGGAGAAGAGACAGAAACAGGAAGAGGTCAGAGCTGGAGATAAGGTCTCTCACCCGATGGCATCATCGCCTCGCCACCCGCCCCTCGGCCGCCCGGCTCACCCTCCGCGCCTTGCTCTGGTATTTCACAGCTTTCTTGGTGTCGGACACGGCTCGCTCCACATAGTCCACGGAATGTTCCACGTTGTACTCGATGCGGTCAATCATCTCACCCTGTGGGCAGAGGAGGGGCAGGGGAGGGAGGAATTGGGGGGCTGGAAGAGGGACCCTCAGGGCCCAGGGAAGCCCCGGGGCAGCAGGACAGAGCCCGTACCTGGCTCTCCACAAGCATGGCCATGTCCACAAACATGTCGTGCAGCTCGCGGATGCTGGTTTCCAGTTTGATGATCTCGTTGTGCCTCGTCTCGATCTCGTTCAGGGCCTGCTTTGTCATCTGGGAGTCCATTTTGATCTAGGGCGACGGGTGAGGGGGTCACCTTTTGCCCCTGTATGAACTTCGGCTCAGCAGTCAGAGTTTCTGGGTTCAAATCTGAGTATCTTTTTTTCTTTTCTTTTTTTTTTTTTTTTGTCTTTTTGATACAAGGACTCGCTATGCCGTTCAGGCTGGCCTTGAGCTCACTTCATAGCCCAGGCTGGTCTCCAACTTGCAACGATCCTCCTGCCTCAGCCTCCCAAGTGCTGGGATTATAGGTGTGCGCCACCACGCCCAGCTGGGTATCATTTACTAGCTGTAACCACAGGCAAATTACTTAGCCTCTCTGGGCCTCAGTTTCCCCACTTGGAAAGTGTGCACATGACAGTTTCCACTTCACAGGCTGCTGTGCAGGTGGAGTGAGTTATGTGTGTGCATCAATCGGAACACTAGCTGGTGCACAGTGAGAGCGCTACAGAGAAGATTGTTAAAGTACAAGAACTAAAACTTAGGCTAGGGGCATAGCTCAGCAGCACGCATGGCGCCTGCCTGGCAAGTGCAAGGTCCTGAGTTTGACTTCCGGTTCCAAAAATAAATGAATAAATAAAAAAGAAAAAAGAACTAGCCAAGCATGGTGGCACACGCTTGTAATCCCAGCACTCGGGAGGCTGAGGCAGGAGGATCGTTGCTAGTTCGAGGCCAGCCTGGGCTACAAAGTGAGCTCAAGGCCAGTCTGAACTGCATAGCGAGACCGTCTCAAAAAGACAAAAAAAAAAGAATTAAAACTTGTCTGGAGGGGCTGGGGATTTAGCACAGCAGCATAGTGCCTTGCCTGGTAAGCCCAAGGTCGTGAGTTCGATTCCCGGTACCAGAAAAACAAAACAAAACAAAACAACTTGTGTGGAGTTCCTCCACTTCGCCCCAGGGCTTCTGGCACAGAGATACCCAGGAAGAGAAATGACCATAAAACGGCCAGGGGAACAAGCAGGTGAGAAGCAGCAAGCAGACACGTGGCCCTGGGGAGGAGGCAGCGTGCCCCCGCGCCTGGGCCTGTATGAGACGAGGTGGGCGATAAATAACGACATCCACACAGCCCTGTGGGTGAGGGGATCGGCTCACAGCAGGTCTCCCTCCCCCCACCGACTCCCACCCTGAGCTGGCCTCACTTCCCACTCATCCTTTAGACCACAAAAAGCCGCTGCTTCACGGCAGAGCCCAGCAGAGCGCCCTAGCTCTCCAGGTCCGCGCATTCCCTCTGGCAGTCAAGGCCCTGTCTCCCTTTCCGCCCATACCTCCTGCTCATCGCCCGAGAGCCAAAATCAGCCAATGGCTGCTTAGCAAGGGGTTCCCTCTCCCTGTCCCTGCTAAGCCCGTTCTCTCTCGGTGTCCCCACACCCAAAAGCTGCCTGCCTCCCAAGGTGCAGCTCGAGGATACCTCCCTCCGGAAGCCTTCCTTGACTCCAGTGTTACTCAGCCTCAACAAACACCGCAGGGCTCACCTGCAGGTTCACTTCCCTCAGCCGAGGCCTGAGTACCCTGCCTCATAATGGTGGGTTTCCACCGTGGCCACAGTGGGCCAGTTCGCAGGGGTCAGCTCAAGTCCCCTGAAGTGGCCCCTGGGAACCACCCACCAAGCTTCCCTCTTTGTTTTTGTCTTTGGGGACAGGGTCTCGCTATGCAGTTCAGGCTGGCCTTGAGCTCACTTTGTAGCCCAGGCTGGTCTCGAACTCGCAACGATCCTCCTGCCTCAGCCTCCCGAGTGCTGGGATTATAGGCGTGTGCCACCATGCCCAGCCTTTCCCTCTATTCTTGCACAGACAAGACGCCCTGGCCAGAGCTGCTTGGGGATGTTCCAGGCCAACTGGCTCACAATCAATTCGTCCTAAATTAATTTACTAAAGACCAATTATCCCAATAACAGTTCACTGAAGGCGATTAAACAATCAGGATACAGCCTGTAAACCTGGGTGAAACCACCACCCAGAGACATTTGGCCACCAGAACCCTACACCGACAGGGCTGGGCAGGGCGGGGCAAAAGTCCAAAGGAGAAAGAAGAACTGCATTTAGGGGAAAGCCCATCCATTCACATGTAAACAATTGCAAAGTGCAAAAGTAAAACTTAAAGAAAAAAAAGAAAGAAAAACCTCCCAAACGCAGACAAATGAGTCAGAGGGCGATGATGTGGTTCCAGGAAGGGTGGGGGCTCGTACGGGAACCCAGCGCTGAAGAGCTGGCCTCCAACAGGGTCCCTGCCCAGAGGCCTGAGGCTCTGTGCTCTTTCACCTGCTCCGGTTTGGTTTTCCCCCTCGGTGCAGCGGCCCCCCCGCAGCGCTCTGGACCGGGTGAGGTGAAGGTTAGCGGGCGCAGCGCGGAGTGCCGGCACCGTGCCATTCGCACGGAGCTGCCTTCCTGCCCTGCCTCCGCGGAGATCCCCAGGCTCTGGTCCCCCGCTCAGGAACCCGGTGCGCCCTGACCTCCGGGACAGGGAGGGTGCTTTCCAGACCAGACCGCCCACCCCGCGGGGCTCACGTCGTCGGTGAAGATGGCCAGCTTGCCGCTCTCCAGCATGTCCTCCAGCTCTTCGTTGGTCGTGGTCCTGCCGGCTGCGGGGAGAAGCACTCAGGGCCGCCCGCCAGAGGCCCCGGGGGCTGGGACGGGGCAGGGTCCCCGGCGCCCCCTCCCCCGGCCTGAGGCCTGGTGCTCCCTCCACAGCGGGAGGAGAAAGGGCCCTGGGGCAGACCCGGGGTGTGGGGAGGGCACACGCACTGATCTCCAGCTGCCGCTGGATCCGGTCCTTGCAGCGGTCCCGGTACTTGGACTGGGTCGCGTTATACTCGGTCATTACCTCCACGAACTTCCGGGAGAGTGTGGAGTGCTGGGGTCGGGAGGCGGTGTGTGGACGGGCGGATGGGGGGACAGGACAGGCTGCGTTAGTGTACAATCCTTCCTTCAGCTCGGGCCGAGACCCCGCCGCCTGGCAAGTTCAGTCCCCTTCTCCCCCACCAGGCACCCCCAGCCCGCGCGTGACCCCGCAGGCGACCCGAAGGAGCCGCTAGGCGCAACCCTCGCTGAGCCCCGCCGCACCCCGAAGCTCCGGCCTGGGCTGCCGCCTCCTACCTGCGTCTTGCGGATGCGCAGGTCGGCAGAGGAACGGTTCAGCCCCTCCTCCTGTTCGATGCTTTGCTCGATCGCTGCGGAGACAGGGCACAGTGACGGGGGAGAGCTGGGGCACGCAGGGCCGGGGGTCCTGAAGAGGGGTCGACACCCCGAGGCAGGCTCTGGGCCTGGAAAGAGCTGCCATACCCCGGGTGGGGGGTCCCGAAGGCAAGTGTGTGTGTGTGTGTGTGTGTGTGTGTGTGTGTGTGTGTGTGAGGGGCGATTGAGGGTCAGATGTTGCCAGCTAGAAGGGGGCTATCTGTTCTGATGGAAGGTGGGGCTTGGAAAGTGCCAGCAGCCACAACTTCTGCCCAGCCAGTGAAGGGAGGTGGACCCTGTCCATTAATGAATGGGCACCAAGTCTCCACTTCCTACAGCCCCTGGACAGGGGCAAAAACCCAGCTGGGGACGTTGTTATTCCACCACGATAGGCTACCTTGTGAGTTTGTTTGTTTGTGTCTTTTTGAGACAGGGTCTTGCTATGCAGCTCAGGCTGGCCTTGAGCTCACTTTGTAGCCCAGGTTGGTCTCAAACTCGCTATGCTCCTCCTGCCTCAGCCTCCAGAGTGCTGGGATTACAGGCGTGCGCCGCCACACCCGGCCTAGCCCTATGAGTTTTTTTGGTGGAAAGCAGGCATCCAGTTGGTTTGCATTCTGGTGGCCACCCAATCCCTGAAGAATTTCAGGGCAAACAGATGGCTGCTCTCACAGAGAAGACAGCCCTTCCCCGGCCTTGCCAGGTGATTCCTGTCCCAGGAGTTCCCACTTCCACAGGATGTTCTGCACAAGTGTGCGGATTATCTGGGATTCCTGCTCCTGGATCATGTGCTTCTGACGCTATCATTCAGATTTCCTGAAAAAGAGCTTGCAGTCAGATCTACTTCAGTAAGATAGAAAATGCAGCAGGGATGAATCACCCGTCCTGCTCAGACCTCCCAGGGCCTCCAGGCCGTTCCTGAGAACATCACTTCTGTTCTGCTGGCAGCGGGGGAGGCGTGGGGCTGGATGGCACCCCGAGGCCTCTCTGCCAGCAGCAGCAGGCATAGTGACTGAGTGACAGCCACGGCCCAGCCGATTTAAGAAAAGCACAGGCGCACGCAGTCAGGGACGCTGGAATCTCCTGGCCCAGCCTGGGGCCCTGCTGGCAGACTTGGGGCTGGACCAAGTCTACAGCGAAGGGTCTTTCACGGATCTCACTGACTTCACAACATCCCAGGGGTGAGGGACAGCAGCGCGTCTTCCAGACTAGACACAGGTTCAAAGGAGTGGAACAGCTCCTCCAAGGTCACGCTCAGAGCCTCAGCTCGTGCCTCCAAGAGGAAGGAGAAGGAAAAGATGAAAATCTTTTCTCTTTTTCTGGAGACCGCGAGGGCCAGCTTCTCAAACCTCTGCCGTTTCTCTTGTCTTCCTGGGTCTGTTTCTGAACCCCCAAACTTACAGCTCTCCTTGCCGTCTTCTGGAGAGGGTTCAAGGTCGGAGCTTTGTGGCTTGTAAACTGTGCTAGCAGGAGCCTTGCTTCTGAAGGGGAACCTTGGGGCTCTTGCAGGGACTGAAGGGGAGGCCAGCAGGGAGGAGCTCCCATCCCTTAGCCAGAACACCTGACTTGCATATGTGCGGGGTTTGTTTTACCTATTGGAATCTTTGCTAGATTTCATCTGGAAAAAAGATTCTGCAGGGCGGGAGCAGGCTTTGAAACTGCTTCCATTTCTCTTCTGTACTGATTTTTTTTTTTTGTCTTTCTGAGACAGGGTCTCAATATGCAGCTCAGGCTGGCCTCGAGCTCACTTTGTAGCCCAGGCCGGTCTGGAACTCGCAACGATCCTCCTGCCTCAGCCTCCCGAGTGCTGGGATTACAGGCATGCGCCACCATGCCTGGCCCTTCCTGTACTGCCGAGCAAGCTGAGGACAGGACACTGCCTGGATGTGCCTTCATGTTATCCCGGGTTGGGGCATTTTCCATTCCAGCACGCTCACCTGAGTGCCCAGGGCTCGTTTTTACAAATCCGCATCCGACGCTTCCACCTGGCCTTCCCTGAGTCTAGGAGGACATGGAGCTTCCGTCCCATCTCCCGGGGCCAAGGTCGGAGGCTCCCAGTCAGGCAGCTGATGAAGCGCCTTTTCGCAAAACCTAGCAATGGGCCTCGACACTGTAGGTGCCAGGCAACTGTTTTCTCAGGCTGAATTATCAGGCACACACAAATTAGCATCCCGGTACCACTGCCATTCCCCTGGCACTGCAGACAAGGAGGTTCCCAACCCACAGTGCTTTGGGCGAAGGTGGTTATTACCAGCACCCAAGTCCTTAAATTAGAGTGACTGCATGAGCTTTTGGCAAGGCCCTCCTGAAAACGTGCCAGCCCCTGATGTCAGCCACACGGTCCAATCTGTCCTGAGCCGCGGATAGCAGCTCAGAAGCATTCGCGGAGCCCACCTACGGGGTGCTCGGCTCTCCACAGGAGAAACAAGGATATAAAACCAATGCCGCCTGGAAGACGGCATTTTTCTGATAGATCTTCACACTCGCGGAACCAGCAGAGCTCCGATGCAATCTGGAGAGAAGCCCTCGCCTCCCTCCTTTCCCCACCACACGTTTCTCCCAAGACTCTGAATCAGTGGGGCAGATCTAAGGAGCGGCTGTGCTCTCTCACTGCTGAGGAATCTGCCTGCTCTGGCCCTGGGAGGACAAAGGGCTTCCTCTGCCCCGTAGCAGGGTCGCATTCCTCACCTTTCAACTTGGACCGAACCTTATTGGCCGTCTTCTTGATGTCGGCAGTGAGGTCCTCCAGCTCCTGTTTGGTCTCTGAGGGAAGCGGACGAAGTGAGAAATCTGGGGAGGGCGCAGCCCGCCCCCCGCCCCGCGGCGGCACTGGCACTCACTCTCATCTGGGTTGGGGGCGGCCAGGATGGCGCTGTGCTGCTTTTTCACCTGTTCCACGTCTTCCGACAGCTTCTCAATGCAGCCCCGGATCTCTTCCACCTAGGGCAGAAAACTGGCAACACTTGGCCACGCTGCCCGGCCAGATGAAAGGACCTGCCAGGGCTCAGGGAGACGGGCTGGACCCAGCGGGGTTCATACAAGACCAAGGCGGGTGAGGAGCAGGAAGCGGGTGCACGGAGCAAAGGGAGCAGCTGGCTAGGGGAAGGGCGCTCGGTCTGGGGGCGCTGGGGACTCGTTACCTGTTCAAAGAACTCATCCATAAAGTGGTCCCGATCCACGTGAACCACCTCCTCCTCATCGTCACTGTCTTTCGCCTGCGAAGCAAAGGAAGGTGGATCCACAGGCAACCCCCACCTTGCTCCCCAAGACGGGTACTTTAGCGCTCTGGCCCTCTACCTGCTACCCACTCCCCTCCTCTGCAGGCTTAGAGAGGGGCCTGGGGTGGTAGGCAGGAGGGACGCTGAGAGGACTAAATGAGGATGAAGACTGGGCTGTCAGGCAGGGCATGGCGGCGCACGCCTGTAATCCCAGCACTCGGGAGGCTGAGGCAGGAGGATCCTTGCAAGTTCGAGACAGGCCTGGGCTACAAAGTGAGCTCAAGGCCAGCCTGAACCGCATAGCGAGACCCTGTCTCAGACAAGAAAAAAAAAGACTGGGCTGTCTTGGGGAGCAAGGTCCTGCAGGCCGAGATAGCTGGCAGCCCAAAGACCCGTGAGGTAATGAGCAAAAAGCATTTTATGGGATGCGTGTGGACTTGTGGGTCAGATTTATCCAGGAAGGGGATGGCAGTCGGAGCAGCTGCCACTGGCTGGCCAGGACGGATGCATTTCAGTATTCTGACAACCGAGTACAGAAGGAGAGCCTTGCAACAAGAAGAGGCCCTGAGCCCTGTCCCAGGACCCTGGACCTCCCCGGCAACCTCCCAGGTCTCCATTTCTTCCCATTCTCTTCCCCTGCTGCCCCCGCGCAGCCAGCCACGTCCCCTGGGCAGGGTCACTTCACTGCCAAGGCCGGGCCAAGTTGAGCACGCACTGCCAGGCCCACAGAGCGCCGGGTGAGAGTCGCAGGCTCCTGAGCTCCGGCTCCCAGCGCCTCCCTCTTCCCGCCCACTCTCGGCCCCTCCCAGGCGGCGGCGTTCTCCGCCAATCCCTCCGCTCACCCACCTCCTCTCCCTCGCTCGGGTTCCCTAGCTGCAACCTGCAGCTGCTCAGCCCTCCACCCGCGGAGCTCAAAGACACAAAGGGATTCACCCACCCACACCGCCGCCGCCACCACCACCACCGACAGACAGACGGGGGACACAGACAGAAGAGCTGACACACAGGCACACAGAAATAGGCCCCGACACCCACGCAGAGACGCACTGACACGCTGGTGTTGGCGGGCGTGCAGACCGACAGCAAAGGTGTGCGCTGGCGCGCAGACACACGGAAAGTCAGCCTCGTCCGCGGGGACCCCGGGAGGGCCCTGTTCTGCCCCAGCCTCAGGTCTGGGTGCTCACCCAGAGCGGGGAAGGGGGAGCGGGGAGGCCTCCCGGGACCGCCCACTCCTGACTCTATGCTCCTCTCTGCTTGGGACGGGGGTCTGGGGGAAAATCTGAGCCCCTGAAGCTTAACTGCATCTGGAGTCCTAGTCAGCCCCCATGGAAATTCAAACAGAGTTGCTCTGATTTCCGGAAAGAATCTAGTCAGAACTCAGGCAGAATCCAGCCTTGAGAGCCCAAATAAAATCAAGACAGGATCCAAACGGCCTCCACCTGGGGGTGCAGCCCCCCCGAAGACCTGATGGGGCCCAAGCAGAAGCCAGACAGATCAGGCTGCACTAGACCAGGCTCAGACACACCCAGACAGCCCAGATCGAACCTAGACAGAGCCGGGGGACCCACATGCAATCCAAACAGCCCAGAGAGCGCGGGATCGGTGGAACTGACAGCCCCGGGAAGAGCCCGCACAGCCCAAGGGAGACCTCCTGCCAGACGCCTCCAAGCCACTCAGCTTCCTTGAGTCCTGCAGAACAGAACTCCAGGATTCCTGTCACAGATCACAAACACTTCAGATAACCCCCAGTAAGGGCCGGAGACATAGCTCAGTGGCAAATGTGCCTGCCTGGCAAGCACAAGGTCCTGAGTTCGATTCCCGATACAAAAAAAAAGTCAACTGTTCAACTTTTTGCCAGACGTGGTGGCGCACGCCTGTAATCCTAGCACTCGGGAGGCTGAGGCAGGAGGATCACTGTGAGTTTGAGACCAGCCTGGGCTACAAAGTGAGCTCAAGGCCAGCCTGAACTACACAGCGAGACCCTGTTTCAAAACAAAACCAAACAAAACAAAATGTGCTTGGGGGGGGGGGCTCTGTTTCAGCCCACGCCTGCCCTGCAAAGGAGGGGTGCACAGGTGAGCGCTGGGCATCCTGACGGGACAGCAGCTTCCACCGGACTCCAAACACTCCGAGTCTGAGAGGCTGAGATGCGGGTTCGGCTTTGCGGACCACCAGCTTCCCATAATGGTTTCTAGCTTCTCAGTCCACGAACCCAGCTGCCCTAGGAGGCCTTCTGCCGCCAGAGCCCATAGCCTTGCCCTGCTGCGTTTTCTGCCTTCACCCACTCCCTCAGCCTCCAGCTGGCCTCACAGGGTCCCGGGCGCCCTGGCCAGGTGCCTGGGAACGCTCCCATCTCCGTCTCTTTCCCCTTCCCATGCCAGCTTTAGGAAGTCCTTCCTGCAGTCTAACTTGGCTCCCTCCTGCTGTGCCCAGGGCCATTTCCCTTAGATTCATCCCTGGAATATCCCAGGCTACCTGTTCCCTCGCCCTTGAGGGAGGAAGAAAGGTAGAAGGGCCCAAGGGCGATTTGTTTGGTATCCTGATTACTGAGAGAGCTGAACGCCACTAATCCTGCTCATTTACAAACACTTTTACATCCATAAGCCCTTTGATCCTCACCACCATCGCCCCATGAGAAAAAAAAGAGCAAACATCACTGTCCCCATTTCACAGATGAGGGAACAGCAGGTTGCGGGGGACGCGCCCAAGGGCAGCAGGCCGAACAGGACAGGAACGCTGTGGCTATCCAGGCCTTGCCCCCCAGGCCTCCTGAAGGCTACAGGGCTCCCACCTCCCGGTCGGCCACAAGCTCCTCTCCCCGCAGGCTGGCTCCTGCCGAGCCCCGCTCCAGATGAGGCCCTGCGCCCCCAAAACCGAACAAACTATCACCGTTCACTGTGCCTTCTGCATGCGTCTTTCATTCTTGTCATCTTTTAATCTTCATTAAAACTCTGTAAGGACCATTGGCCAACATAATTGCAATTATGACGAACATTTAAACAGTGCTTTACAATGTGCTAGGAGCTGCTCTTTGCGTTCTGCATGTATTTTATCCATTTTTTGCTTACACTGTTATAACCTCCCCCCTCTTTTTGGTTTGGTGTTAGAGACAGGGTAGCCCAGCATGACCCGGCACTTCCTAAGATTCTCCTGCCACAGTCCCCAAGCGCTGGGATTACGGGCTGTACCACCATGCCCAGTTTATAAACCCTCATAGATGGGGAAGCTGAGACAGAGGTTAAAGAACAAGCCCCATGGCCAGCATGTTGGTACATGCCTGTAATCCCAGCACTTGGGAGGCTGAGGCAGGAGGATCACTGTGAGTTCGAGGTCAGCCTTCGTACTGTGCTACAGTCCCAGTCCTTTAAAACAAAGTTTTTCACCAGGTGTGATGGCACACATCTATAATCCCAGCACTCAGGAGGCTGAGGCAGGAGGATCACTGTGAGTTTGAGACCAGCCTGGGCTACAGTACGAAGGCCCTGGGTTCAATATCCAGTACCAGAG
>NW_004955493.1:7853257-7857725 GCF_000276665.1 Chinchilla lanigera
GTGACAAGACTGGCAGGAAGGGCCAGCCTCCAAGGAGGTGAGGTTCCTGCGGGGCAGACAGGCAATGAGATAGAAGAGAGAACTTCCACGGCGCGAAGTAGCAGGAGAGAGGTGCGCAGGAAGAAGCCATAAAGAGAAGCTGGCACAGGGGAGGATTCCCATGGGTGGTTAGTTTGACTTGGTATGGTTTGGTTTGCTTTTTTTTTTTTTTTTCCCGGTACCGGGAATTGAACTCGCGACCTTGTGCTTGCCAGGCAGGCGCTGTGCCGCTGAGCTAAATCCCCAGCCCTGCTTTGCTTTTTGAGACAGGATCTTGCCGTGTAGTACAGGCTGTCCTTGCACTCAGCAATCCTCCTGCCTCAGCCTCCCAAGTGCTGGGGTCACGGGGCATCTGCTTCCACAGCCAGCCACATGGGGTGGTTAGGGAAGGCCTTTCTGGGGTGATGACATTTGAGCTGAGTCTCAAAAGAACCACTGCACTACAATGCGCAGGAAACTGAGTTTGAGGTGGAGGGAACAGCATTCTGGGGATGGGGAACAGCATTCTAGCAGAGGAAACTAATGCAAAGACGCTGAAGAAAGAAGGGTATACTACGTCTGATATGATTGGAAGGAAGCAAGGCGGAAGGAAGCGCAGGGGGGCTGAAGGCCCCGAATCCACTGCCCTTGGTGCTCTTGCTGCACCGGTTCTCTCACCCCTGCCCACACTTTCATCCTGCTATTTCAGGCCTACTTTTCTACAGCACCTGTGGCGGCAGCGCCACTCCTGAGTTCTACCGAGGCTTTAGCCCTGCCTGCAGGAAGGATGCCTTGGCCTTTAGCGGCTTCAAACTCGGGGCCCCCTCACCGCCCCTCTCTGCTTTCCCCACTGCTCCTGCTTCCACTCCACGTCCCTCGGGCCTCTCCCCTCTCCTCTCCCACCCCGCCTCGCTCACTCCAACTCCGGTCAGGGTGCTGCCCAGGGAGAGCCTCGTTTCCAACCGGGGTGCCTGGTGACCCGGAGACAGAAACCCTAGTTCAAGGA
Organism: Chinchilla lanigera; assembly: GCF_000276665.1. Taxonomy (NCBI): domain Eukaryota; kingdom Metazoa; phylum Chordata; class Mammalia; order Rodentia; family Chinchillidae; genus Chinchilla; species Chinchilla lanigera. The sequence continues at coordinate 7,854,282 of NW_004955493.1, forward strand.
CAGCTCTGCTAGTAAAAGCTCTGTGACCTCTGGCAAGTCAGTTTTCTTCTTCTCACTGGTCTTCAGTGAACCCCCAAATAAATTAGGGGTCGTATTCTGCCCAACTTCGGGGCCTTCGTGATACGGATCATCTGGAGAATCATGGCCGAAAGTGAGAGCGCCAGGCCCGACGGGCGCTCTGAGTGCACGAGCTGCCTTTAACCCTGGGGAGCCCTGTGAATCAGGTGTGCGCTCCTCGAACTCCCAGCTCCCACAGGAAGGAAGTGAGGGCCAGACCGGGGTAAGCAACTTCCCCAAGGTCGCACGGGAAGTAGGGAGGTTAGGATTTGAACCCGGACAGCGCGGCTCCCAAGTCTGTGCGCGCAACAGCTATAAGATGAACAGATTTAGAAGCGGCTGGGAGCGCGGAGCCGGCTGGAAAGAGCAACAGGCCCCTGGGCTAAGGTTCCCTCCCCGCAGGGCGTCTCACACGCGCTCCTCCCAGGCTCCCCCGCACCCAGCCTCCCAATGCTCCGAGCTCCGCAGGGAGACCCTTACACTTCTTGCATGTGGCAGCTTCTTCCCACCCTACCACCCGCTCCCAAATTTCCACTTTCCCTGAGCAGTGACTAACACCAAAGCCATCAGCATTCAGCGAGCCCCTCCCCCGCTCGCCACCCCCGCCTCCCCTCCCCCAGCTGTCCCAGCCCAGCAGCCCCAACCAGCGGGTCTCCGCACCTCTGGGCAGGGGCGCCCTACTCACTCAGGGGAGCGCTCCGCACCCTCCGCACCCCTCCCATCCCTCTCTCGAATTCTACCACAATTTTTTTTTTTCTTTTGGTACCGGGAATCGAACTCAGGACCTTGCGCTTGGCAGGCAGGCGCTGAGCTAAATCCCCAGCTCTACCACAATATCAACAGGGCCTTGCCCCAACTCACTCCCCTGTCTCTGGGGTCTGGAGTCAAGGGATCATCTTGCTGCAGGGGGTGCGGGTTCATATCTAAATTTCTCCCTTGTTAGCCCTGTGACCTTGGAGTTAAAGTTATTTAACCCCTCTGGGCTTAACTTTTCTCAAATATAAAATGAAGCAGCCTCTCAGTCCTAATGGGATTAGGACTATAGCTTGCTCTGCGAACTCCACAAGCGCAAGCAAGCCTGGTGAGGGAAAGGGATGCACAGGTGGCTGGCCTGGATTTGCATCTGCTCCCCCCACCCAGGTGACTTAGATCAAGTTACTGAACCCCTCTGGTGTCTTCAGCTATAAAATGAGATAATACCAGCACCAGCCTCATAGTTGTGAGGGTCAAGATGATTCATTCATTTATTTACTTATTTAGTGGGTTTTTTTTTTTTTTTTTTTTTTTTTTTTCTTTTTGTCTTTTGAGACAGGGTCTCTCTGTGCAGTTCAGGCTGGCCTTGAGCTCACTTTGTAGCCCAGGCTGGTCTTGAACTTGCAATGATCCTCCTGCCTCAGCCTCCCAAGTGCTGGGATTCCAGGCGTGCGCCACCAAGCCCCGCTGTATTTAGTGTTTTTGAGACAGGGTCTCACTACGTAGTTCAGGCTGGCCCTAAACTCGTGGCAGTCCTCCTCCCTCTGCCTCCTGAGTGCCAGGATTCTGGTGTGTACCACCAGGCCCAAGTCAATGATTTAATATGTATAAAATGCTCAGAACAGTGTTGGCTATTCACGTGTTTGTTATTTTCTTTGTGCCTGAGTATATAGGCGGTAAAGTTAAGAAACAAATCTAAATCAGATGTGATGGTGCATGCCTGGAATCCCAGCATTCTGGGAGGCAGGAGGATAAGGCCAGCCTGGGCAACTTAGCAAAACCCTGATTTAAAAAAAAAAAAGGGTGGGTAGGTGGGGACGTAACTCGGTCCAAAGGTCCTCCGTTCAATGTCCAGTACCACAAAAAACAAACAAATGAAAATAAACCTGCCAAATTCCCTCCGTCTACTATTAGCTCTTCCTTTCTTCTAACTTGCTAACCTGTTTCCCCAGAGAAGGCAGAGACACCACTCTCTCCAAGTTGGGTCCTCACCCCCAAATATAGGGGTCTCTCCAAAGACAGAGCTCTTTACGCCTAGTGTCAAGGGTTCTAGTTCAAAGCAAGTAAAGCAGAGACCCACCTTGATTTGGTAGATGGGAAACTCAGATTCCAGCCTGTTCCCCCCGTTTGCTTGATGACCTTGGACAAGTCCTTTCCCATCCTCTAAACCTCAGTTTCCTCATCTGTCAAATGGGGTAACAACCCCCGGGGTAACAACCAACAGGCACCTGGCACAGACCTGGTCCATCAGGACACCACACCGTGGCCACTGGCCAGGACCAGCACTTTGATTAACGTAACACCACAGGCCAGTCACACAGCAAATGGCCAGTTCTGCCTCCTCCGGCCCCAGGTCATTCTGCAATGCCCCAGCATCCTCCCTGCTCCCCCAAGCATTCTCACCGAGTTCCCTTCCCCAGGCCCTCAAAGACAGCTTCCCGTGCACCTCGGGGCTGCCCGCCCCCTCCCCAGCACCCTGGACTGCCTGGCGGGCCTCCTGGCAACCCGCCTCCTCCCGCCTGCCGACCTAGGCCCACACCAGCCTGCCCGGCTCGCTCAGCATGCCCTAGTTCCCCCAGCAGAGCGCGGTCCATGGCACACAACCCACTTCCATGCCTTGTCCGGAGCCTCCTCTCCCACCTCCGGGGTCCCTCATCTGGGCCTTGGGCCCCTGACAGTCCCCGGAGGCCACCCCTTCCCTCCCTTTCTGCGAGAAGCCCCCTCCTCACGGGGCGCCACATGCAAGTGCACACACGGGGGCTCGCACACTCACAGACGCACACTTTCATTCACTGCCGGTGCTGGCACTCGGTCTGAGCCTGTGTCCTTCCCCCCAGCATCCCCCAAATCTAGGTCCTGCCAGACTCCGGGCCTGCCTCAGTCACCAACCCCCATCCTTCTAATTTGGCGAATCTGTTCCCGGGATGACAGTATCCCCGCTCCTCCCCTGCAACTCCATCCTCGGGCTAGACCCCAGGGGCCTCCTCGGAGACCCCCGAGGGCGCGCCTGCCCCCTGTGTCTGAATGGACACCAACCTCTTCCAGCCGCCTTCCCAAAATACAGCTTCACGGGAGACGGAGACATCAGGCGCCTCCAGATGCTGAGGTGCCCCGGCTCTCAACCTGCAGCTTCATCTTTCGCCCCCACGTCCCAGCGCCTCCCCCACTCCATCCCCACGCGCTCCCCAAATCTTGGGGTCCCGCCCCCCACCTCTCCCACCCGGAGGCTCACACTCCGCAGCTCCTGAGTCCGATCCTTCATCCTGCGACGGCTCCTCCTCCTCCTCCTCGTCCTCCTGCCTCCGCCGCTGCTCCCTGCCTCCCACCGCGGTGCTGGAGGCCGGGGTCTGGGGGCGCCTAGGGGCGCCCGGGTCGCGAGGGGTCCTGCGGGCGGGGGCGACGGCGCGTGCCGGC
>NW_004955493.1:7857954-7863233 GCF_000276665.1 Chinchilla lanigera
GCGCAGCGCCCGGGCCGGGGGCGCCTGGGGTTTGTAGTCCGGGGAGGGGGCGCGCAGGGAGGGGGCTGGCCTGGCCCGCAAGGGGGCGAGGGGCAGAGCTGGGGAAGCCGGGCGAGCTGCGCAGCGTCTGGGGAGACTGCCCAGGGTGCTGGGGCGCGGGGAGCGGGATGGCCTGGCGCGGGGAGGGGCCCGGGACTGAACTGCGGGAAGAGCCGGGAGAGGGGGTGTGGATCCCTTTACACCAGAGATGGAGACAGATTTTGTTTTGTGTCTGTGTCTCCGTAGGAGCCCGCGCACGACCACCTCTGTGCGCGCGTGTCCCTGCGGGAGGCTCTTTGCAAGCTGGAGATAGACTGACCCTCCGTGTGGCTTTCTGATGCGAGGAACCAGCCAGTCGCTTGCTGGAAGGACGTGGGGCTTATTTTGCACACCCTTCCTCGCCCTGCGTGTGAGCACCGGCCGTGGTGGGTCATGGAGCTCTGCTCGCCACCTCCAGGGACAGGGTGCCCACTGGCGGACCTCCCCAGACCTCCCGGCCCGTCTTGAGGCGGCTCTGACGGTTGAAAATGAGATTTGTCCGGAGCCAAAGAGGTGGCGCAGTGCTAGAGCACTTGCTTAGCAGGAGCCAGGCCCTGGGCTCTCTCCCCAGTGGGCAAGAGGAGAGAGAGAGAAAGACGTGTCCACACCGGGAGAGCAAATCCGGTGTCCTGGAAGGTCCAAGTTACCCTGCACGCGCCCCGCTTTCCCGCTCACCCTCCCTCTGCCCATCTCCTCAACCCTCTCCTGCCCAGCAATGGCCCTGGGGCTCCCAACAGCCGGTGGTGCTTTTGCGAAGGAAGGACCAGGCCAACCTGCTGGATAGCAACTCACCAGCCCCCGTTCAGCCCTCCTCCTCCTTGACCTTTGAGCAGTGCTTGACCCTGATGACCTCTGTCTTCTGGAAATCCTAACTTCCTGGTTCCCAAACTCTAGGTGTTGTCTGCTGGCCTCTTAGCAGGCTGCTGCTTCCTCCCAGGACCCTTGAGCCTCAGCGCCCCCCCACTCTCCCCAGGGTCGTGTCCCCCCCCCCCCCGCAAGCACCTTTCTGTACCCGCAGGCCCGCAGCACCCATCTCTCTCCCTGCCAGCTGGATCCCTCCCCTCTGAGAAAGCTCCTTAAAAAAGGGAAAAAGAAAAGACAGCTCCTACTGTGTGTCTGAGCTGACACCAAGAGTGCAGAGACAAAGCAGACACGGGAAAACAAGGCCAGGCCCCTGATGGGGGACATGATGGTGGCCTTGCCTTCCCCCAAAGCTCCCTATCCTGCGTTCTCCGTCCACCTGGCCACTCCATGCAGACAGAACGCTGGCCTTGACTCCTTCCCATTGTAATACTGCTCCCATGTCCTGAGCACCCACCATGCAAACCTTCTGACCTCACAGCAGCTACTGCTGTTATTATCCCATTATACAGATCAGGAGACTGAGTCTTTGAGTGGGTAAACAACGTACAGGTGTTGGGCTGGCGTAATAGCTCAGTGGCCCAAGCGCCTGCTTGGCAAGCACAAGGTCCTGAATTTGATTCCCAGTATCAAAAACAAACAAACAAAAAAACATATGCAGGTGTTCGCAGGCAGGCTCTTATCTACCGCTGTTGATTGCCAAGCTCATTCTTATAAAACCATGGCCAGAGCTCCTCCCTCAATTGCCACATCCAGAGCTGTCTCCTGGTGCCACTCTGTCATACCCGTCTTCCTTCCTGACCCCTAGAGTGTCATTGTCCCCAGAATGAATGTGGTAGATTTAACCCCTTGCAGTAGCACCTCCCATGACCCCGTGACCTCCTGGATTGCACTCAAAAGCCTGCTTCGACATTTGACTCCCCTGCCAGCTCTTCTGTCCTAGGTGACCCTCCTGTGTCCGTGTCCCTTGCCCTTATCACACCAAGGAGTCCCGGGCTCCCGGCACCTCTGTGTCTCACTGCATCTTTGCTCTGCCTGGAATACCGTTGAGCTTTGTGACAGTCAGCCTTCTCATCCTTCAAGGCGCAGTTCACACCTCTCCCAGCAGTCCAGGCAGACAGCAGACAGCCTCACTGTGTGTAGGCTGAGTCTGCTTCCCTACCGGACCGGGCTGCGCCGACTGGTGTCTGCTTGCATCAAGTAGTTGCTGGCTAAAAATCTGAATGAATGAGTGAATGGATGGATGAATGAATGAATGAGTGGCATAGCCCTTTACACCTTTACTGAGGCATAAAGACAATGAAAATAAACTCCATGGGTTGCGGGGCGTGGCACATGCTTTGTTGCTGTAGTCCCAGCATCTGGGAGGCTGAGCAGGATTGCCATGAGTTCAAGGTCAGCCTGTGCTACATAGCAATTTCCTGTCTCAAAAAGAAAAGAGAAAGGCCGGCATGGTGGTGCACACCTGTAATCCCAGCACTTGGGAGGCTGAGGCAGGAGGATCGTTTTGAGTTCAAGACCAGCCTGGGCTACAAAGTGAGCTCAAGTCCAGCCTGAACTGCATAATGAGATTCTGTCTCAAAAAGACCAAAAATAAAAATAAAAAATAAAAAAAAATCTAACAGACAACCTTGCAAGGTGAGCGTGAATCATGAACTAGTTTCCTGTGTGTTCTCCCTGCCTGAGTGGCCTTTTGACAGCGTCAGTACTGAGGCAGCCCCCATAGACAAAGCCCAGACTTCCTAATGTGGTTTTCTACTCTGGCACTGTTTCTTGTGCAACCTGTAATTCCAGCTCGAAGTAATTACCTCCATCTTCCTTTCCTTCCTCCCTTCCTCATTCCTTCCTTCCTTCCTTCCTTTTTCCTTCCTTTCTTTCTTTTTTGAGACAGGCTCTTGCTTTGTATTCAGGCTGGCCTTGAACTTGCAGTGATCCTCCTGCCTCAGCCTCCTGAGTGTTGGGATCACAGGCGTGCGCCACCACACCCCACACTCCCTGCATTTCCCCACTTCCATGCCTTTCCTGGTGCTGTTCCTGTCCTCTAGGACTCTCTTCCGTTTCATATCTTTTAAAGTTGAATCGCTGGAGTTTTCTTCACTCTCCTAAAGAGGGAGGGGAAGCCTATTAAATATACAGATGACTGGGCCTCTTCCCCACAAATTCTGATTCAGTAGATTCACCCTGGAGTCTAGGAATCTTGGTTTTCAGCAGTCGCCTCTCACAATTCTTGTTTTCAGCCATAGGTGGGAATCACAGTATATTAGGCAGGCTGGGCTGGTTTATGCTGGTTTGTGTAATAAAGCTCTCCCAAATACAACGCGATTTAATACAACAGAGGTTTATTTTTGCAGTCAGTTGTCTGGAGTCCCAGAGCACCTGTCCCCACGGAAGACTCCGTACTCCTGGTGTTGAAATGTAGACACAGCTGGGTGTGGTGGCACACACCTGTAATCCCAACACTCATGAGGCTGAGGCAGGAGGATCGTTGTGAGTTCAAGACCAGCCTGGACTACAAAGTGAGCTCAAGGCCAGGCTGAACTGCATAGTGAGACCCTGTCACAAAAAGACAAAAAAAAAAAAAAAAAAAAAAAAGAAAAGAAATGTAGACACAGAATATCCACACACTGCTGGGAGTGGTGGCGCTGGGGCTCAAATTCTCATGCGTGAGGACCCCAGCTGGTTAATTTCTGCTTCCTGTATGGCGCAGGACCCATCGCACCTGCTGCGTTCAGGAACAAATAAATGAAAAGCCATCCACTAGCCGGTGTGACTGAGGACCACACTTTGATGCTAGAGATGTGCAGTGCCACACAAACATCACCACTGTCCTCGAGGAGCCAGTGACCTACTTTTTCTAACCCCTAGTTTCCAAATCTGTAGAATGGCCCTAAAATGCACTGCTCAGGCATGGAGGGTAGATTCAATGAGTGCTGTTATTCTGGTGTGTGCCCCTTTCTTTTCCTCTGTCTGTTCAATCCAGCACTCAGATTTTATCTCACTCAGTCCTGGGAATATCCCCTGCTCAGGACGCACACTGCCTAGTCTAATCATCAAGCACCTGCAAGTGGCTGGGTATGGTGGTGCACACCTATAATCCCAGCATTCAGGAGGCTGAGGCAGGAGGACCAATAAAATAACAATGAATGATGGGAATAGCTAACTTTCTTCAATGCCTGAGGTATATTCCCCAAACTTTCTCTTTTTTAAATTTTTAGACAGGATCTTGCTAAATTACCCAGGGTGCTCTCAAACTTGCAATCCTCCTGCCTCAGCCTCCCAACTAAGATTACAGGTGTGTGCCACCATACCTGGCTGGTAATAGCTAAATTTTATATACCAGGCTCTGTTTTCAGTATTTTATTGGTATAAACCCATTCCAAAAAATAAACACATAAATCCATACCATCATCACAATAACTCTCTGAGCTGACTGTAATTATCATCTCTATTTATGGATGAAGAAACTAAAATGCAAAGAGTTTAAGTAATTTGCTCAAAGCACAAGCTGCCTCCCAAATTAGACAGAAATCCTAGAATCAAGATAACCTGTAAACTGGTTTCTGCCTCCCCGAGGGCTTACCCAGCCCTACTCTCCCTTAAAGCCAAAGTCAATACATGCAGCAGAGACTGGGTTACTGTACCGCTGCTATCAATATATTCATTTTATTTTATTTTATTTTAGTCTTTTGGAGACAGGGTCTGCTGTGCAGTCCAGGCTGGCCTTGAGCTCACCTTGTAGCCCAGGCTGGCCTTGAACTCACAGTGATCCTCCTGCCTCAGCCTCCCTAGTGCTGGGATGACAGGGGTGCACCACCACACCTGGCTATCACTGTATTTAGAGAGAACTGATGACCTTGCGACATTGAGTTTTCCTATCTATTTGCACAGCATATCTATTAACTTAGAACTTCCTTAAAGTTTTTTTTTAATAAAGTTTGAAAAAGTTTTAAGCCAAGTGCACTGTTATACATCTGTAGTTCTAGCTACATAGGAGGCTGAGGCAGCCTAATAAAACCCAGTTTTTTAAGATTACTCTTAGGTACTATACATTTCATAATTGGTGGGGTTTTTTCTTATATTTCCTGATAGTTTGTTATGATGGTTTATAATGGAAATTTACTTCTGGCTGGCTAGCTTCCTGCTTGCTGGCTCCCGGAGGGTGGGCCCCCAGCTCACGGGGAGCCTCGGGCGGGGAGCGCCGGTCTTCGGACCAGCACCTCACTCCCGGCCTCGTCGTTCCCCGGAGGGAGGGCTTCCGGCGCACAGGGAGCTGTGGGTGGGGAGCGCCAGCCTTCTGGCTGGCTAGCTTCCTGCCTGCTGGCTCTCAGAGGGTGGGCCCC
>NW_004955493.1:7867223-7869497 GCF_000276665.1 Chinchilla lanigera
TGAGCTCACTTTGTAGCCCAGGCTGGTCTCGAACTCAAAACAATCCTCCTGCCTCAGCCTCCCAAGTGCTAGGATTACAGGCATGTGCCACCATGCCCAGTTTTTTTTTGTTGTTGTTGTTGTTGTTTTGTTTTTCGTCTTTTAAAAATTACTGAAATCACTAAAATCACTTTTTTTTCTGGTGGTGGTGCTGGTAGGGATCAAACCCAGGTCTCATCTCTGTCTTTACTGCTGATCTACATCCCCAGGCTTTCCTCACCATGCTATCTCTAGGGTTTCTTTCTTTTTCTCTCTTCATTTTACTCCCCCCACCCATCGGGTTCTTGCTGAGTTGTTGAGCTGTTGTACTGGAAATCCTCTTGCCTCAGCCTCCCAGGAAGCTAGGATTATGAGTACACAGCACCATGCTGGGCTCTTTCTTTGATTAGCTAGTGTTTTTATATGTTCAAAAATTGAAATAATATGAGTTATGCAGTAAAATTCCTACTCTAACAACTATACCAACCATTTTATTCCCACAAATCTCCCCTAGGGAAGTTATATTAGTTTCTTACATAACTTTCAAGATTTCATGAGGATATAAGCAAACACACATGCACTTCTTTCGATTTTAAAAGTTTATATACTACTCTGGTTTCTCTTCAGATCATATAAATCTTTCACCTTTTTTTGTTTGTTTGTTTTTTGCTTTTTTCTGGTACTGGGAATCAAACTCACGACCTCGCGCTTGCCAGACAGGTGCTCTGCCACTGAGCTAAATCCCCAGCCCCTCACCTTTTTTTTTCTTAAAAGTTTATAGCAAAAAAAAGTTCATAGCAACTTTATTAATAATTGCTAAAATGTGGAAGCAACCTGATAATGGAAATCTGCTCAGCACTGAAAAGATCTATTGAGCCATGAAAGGACATAGAGGAAAGCTAAATGCATATTGCCCTGTGAAAAGCATCTGAAAGGACCGCATACTGGGTAATCGCAAGTATGTGATATTCTGGAGAAGGCAAAGCTATGGAGATAGGGACCTAGGGGTTGGGAAGGGAATAAATGGAGCACTTGGGGGTTTTGGGGTAGTAAAAATGTTCTGTGCGACACTATGTTGGATATGAGTCATTACATATTTGTCAAAGCCCACAGAATGTAAAACACAGACGATGAAACCTAATATAAACTATGGACATTAGCTAATAGTAATGTATTACTTCTGCTTCTTCTTCTTTTTTTTTTTTTTGGTCTTTTTGAGACAGGGTCGCACTATACAGTTCAGGCTGGCCTTGAGCTCACTCTGTAGCCCAGGCTGGTCTCGAACTTGCAACGATCCTCCTGCCTCAGCCTCTCCAGTGCTGGGATTACGGGCATGCACCTCCACGCCCGGCTCAGTGTATTACTTCTGACTGATCAGTTGTAACAAATGTATCACCCTAATGCAAGATGTTAATAATAGGAGAAGACGGACGGGTATCATATGAGGACTCTACCTTCAGCTTAGTTTTTTTGTGAATCTGAAACTGGTTCCAAAAAAAGGTCTCTTAATTAAAACAAAACTGAACTGTACTCTATGTAGCTAAGCTCTTAATAAGTCTGCACTCAAGGCATCAGGGGACACAGGACGGCTACGGCACTGTGCAGCAATCACTGGGACGCACGCTGATCCAGCTTCGGGCTCTCCGCGCCATTCGTGCTTCCCGGTAGAGGAGGGAGGAGGACCTCGTGTGTGCCACACTTCTCGGCAGACTGTCTGACGGCAGGGCGTTTTTTCTTGTAACGGTTTCTTGGCAACTGCCTTCAAAATAATACACAGGAGTGGCGTATTTGGGGGTACACTTTGGCCTCCTAGTGAACCTGCAAAGCAGGGTGCTTCCCCTTACCTAATGCAACGCCGATGGTCTTTTGTCCCCTCCCCTCCCCCTCCTCTCCCCTCCCTTCTCCCCTCCCCCATGCTCCCTCCTCCCTCCTCTCTTCTCCTTCTCTTTCTCCATCACCTTCTTCACACATTCACGGCACAATGTATCCCCTAGTCTTGGGGATAGGACAGTGCAGGCCCATAACAACAGGAGAGAAATTGCCCTCCTGGGAATGCCTGTCACCCCTGTATGGAATGCATAGCTTTTCTCCTTTGCAACAGTAAATATACTATGCTTATTCTGTGCCGGGCATGGTGGCGCACACCTGTAATCCCAGCACTCAGGAGGCTGAGGCAAGAGGATCGCTGCGAGTTCAAGATCAGCCTAGGCTACAAAATGAGCTCAAGGCCAGCCTGAACTGCATGGTGAGACCCTG
>NW_004955493.1:7870016-7871276 GCF_000276665.1 Chinchilla lanigera
CCCACCTTAATTCTCAGTGAATACTGATGTAGTAAAGCTGGGGATGGTGGTGCATGCCTGTAATCCCAGCACTCCAGAGGCTGAGACAGGAGGATCGCCATGAGTTTGAGGCCAGCCTGGGTTACAGAGTGAGTTCAAGTTCAGTCTGAACTACATAGAAACACCCTGTCTCAAAAGCAACCAACCAATCAATAAAACAAATAGATGTAGTGAGTTAAAATTCTACTCCCTCTCACAAGTCGGTATAGACTTGTGACGAGCATTGCACAGAGCGTGTTAGCAGTAATGTTGTACAGATTGAGACCGGGTCCTCAAGAGGTACTGCAGCTTCCTCTTTCACCCACTTGGAGCCCTGAGGTCACTGTGCTATGAATAAACCCAGAATGAAAGATCACATGGACAGAGTGGCGCAGTACCCAGCCAGCTTAACCAGAGCTACAATCCCATAGAGTGCTCGTGAACCAGCAGTGGGTCATCCAGCCCCCGCACAGGCATCAGCTGACTGGAGCCACTTGCATAACCAAGGCCAGACCAACAGGAAGACAACACAGCCACCCTCAGAATCTGGGAAAGCACTAAATGCTTGTTTTAGCCCCCTAATTCACTCCAAATTTCTGGGGGCGATTTCTTACGCAGCAGTAACTAACTAATACAGCAGGAAGCTCCTTTAGGTTTTCAGAAGTGGGACTGTTGGTACAGAGCATACATGCATGATGATTTAGGTAAATATTTTCTGGGTTGTATCATTTTTCCAGCCCACCAACAATCTGTGAAAGCACCTGCATTCCCACAGTCTTGCCAAAAAAGTGTCTTTCAAGCTTACAGGCTTAAACTAATACAATGAATAAAAAACATCAGCTTAGTAGTATCTTAATTTAAATTTTTATCATGACAAGTGATATCAGACATCTGCATATATGTTTAAGGCCTTATGGTTTGTTTTTTGTTTTACAGTACTGGGGACTGAACCCAAGGCCTTCATGCTGAGCTGTATTCCCAGCCCTTCTTGAATTTTTAAAATTTTGGTCAGGGTCTTGCTAAGTCACTAAATTGTCCAGGCTGAACTTAGACTTGTGATCCTCCTGCCTCAGTCTCCCAGAGTGTTAGCCAGGGTGCCTGACCTGTTATGTTCTCTGGTTATATACTGTTGGTTTTTCTTATTGATATATGGGAAATCTTTAACTGTTAGGAAGATTAGTTGTTTGTATATGATAAGAATTGCAAATATCTTTCCTAGTTTGTCATTTGTCTTTTGATTTT